>NC_060146.1:2609009-2929051 GCF_021461385.2 Schistocerca piceifrons | reverse complement strand
AAACCTGAAGTGAAGCATCGGAATCTATTACTAGTGTCACAGTAATGGTTCAAACCATAGACAGTAAGAAGAGTCAGTGTTCTTGTACTTAAGTCGGCATTGTGAATATTGTATTTAATTAAGATGCAATTTCTGTGTTTCATCATCAATAAGAAGGTGAAAGGGATACAGAAACCCTGAAGTGAAGCACCGGAATCTGTAACTAGTGTCACAGGAATGGTTCAAAACATAGACAGTAAGAAGAGTCAGTCCTCTTGTACTTAAGTCGGCATTGTGCCTTTTGTATTTAATCCGATGAAATATCTGTGTTTCTTCGTCAATAAGAAGGTCAGAGGGATACAGTAAACCTGAAGTGAAGCATCGGAATCTATAACTAGTGTCACAGGAATGGTTCAAAACATAGACAGTAAGAAGAGTCAGTCCTCTTGTACTTGAGTCGGCATTCTGCCTTTTGTATTTAATTCCGATGCAATTTCTGTGTTTCATCGTAAATAAGAACGTCAGAGGGATACAGTAAACCTGAAGTGAAGCATCGGAATCTATTACTAGTGTCACAGGAATGGTTCAAACCATAGACAGTAAGAGGAGTCGGTCTTCTTGTACTTAAGTCGTCATTGTGCCTTTTGTATTTAATTCCGATGAATTTTCTGTATTTGATCGTCAATAAGAAAGTCCGAGGGAAACAGCAAACCTGAAGGTCCGAGGGATACAGCAAACCTGAAGTGAAGCATCGGAATCTATAACTAGTGTCATAGGAATGGTTCAAACCATAGACAATAAGAAGAGTCAGTGTTCTTGTACTGAAGTCGGAATTGTGCATTTTTTATTTAATTAAGATGCAATGTTTGTGTTTCATCGTCAATAATAAGGTCAGAGGGATACAGTAAACCTGAAGTGAAGCATCGGAATCTATAAGTAGTGTCACAGGAATGGTTCAAAACATAGACAGTAAGAAGAAGCAGTCTTCTTGTACTTAAGTCGCAATTGTGCTTTTTGTATTTAATTTAGATGCAATTTCTGTGTTTCTTCGTCAATAAAAAGGTGGAAGGGATACAGTAAACCTGAAGTGAAGCATCGGAATCTATAACTAGTGTCACAGGAATGATTCAAAACATAGACAGTAAGAATAGTCAGTCTTCTTGTCCTTAAGTCGGCATTGTGCCTTTTGTATATGATTCCGATGCAATTTCTGTGTTTCATCGTCAATAAGAAGCCCAGAGGGATACAGTAAACCTGAAGTGAAGCATCGGAATCTATAACTAGTGTCACCGGAATGGATCAAATCATAGTCAGTAAAAACTCTCAGTTATCTTGTACTTAAGCCGGCATTGTGCCTTTTGTATTTAATTCCGATGCAATTTCTGTGTTTCATCGTTAATAAGAAGGTCGGAGGGATACAATAAACCTCAAGTGAAGCATCGGAATCTATGACTAGTGTCACAGGAATGGTTCAAATCATAGACAGTAAGAAGAGTCAGTCTTTTTGTACTTAAGTCGGCTTTGTGCCTTTTGTATTTAATTCCGATGCTATTTCTGTGTTTCATCGTCAATACGAAGGTCAGAGGGATACAGTAAACCTCATGTGAAGCATCGGAATCTATAACTAGTGTCACAGGAATCGTTCAAAACATAGACAGTAAGAAGAGTCAGTTATCTTGTACTTAAGTCGGCATTGTTCCTTTTGTATTTAATTCCGATGCAATTTCTGTGTTTCATCGTCAATACGAGGGTCAGAGAGATACAGAAAACCTGAAGTGAAGCATCGAAATCTATGACCAGTGTCACAGGAATGGTTCAAATCATAGACAGTAAGAAGAGTCAGTCTTTTTGTACTTAAGTCGGCATTGTGCCTTTTGTATTTAATCCGATGCAATATCTGTGTATCTTCGTCAATAAGAAGGTCAGAGGGATACAGTAAACCTGAAGTTAAGCATCGGAATCTATAACTAGTGTCACCGAAATGGTTCAAAACATAGACAGTAAGAAGAGCCAGTCTTCTTGTACTTGAGTCGGCATTGTGCCTTTTGTATTTAATTCCGATGAATTTTCTGTGTTTGATCGTCAATAAGAAGGTCCGAGGGATACAGCAAACCTGAAGGTCCGAGGGATACAGCAAACCTGAAGTGAAGCATCGGAATCTATAACTAGTGTCACAGGAATGGTTCAAAACATAGTCGGTAAGAAGAGTCAGTTATCTTGTACTTAAGTCGGCATTGTGCCTTTTGTATTTAATTCCGATGCAATTTCTGTGTTTCATCGTTAATAAGAAGGTCAGAGGGATACTGTAAACCTGAAGTGAAGCATCGGAATCTATGACTAGTGTCACAGGAATGGTTCAAAACATATACAGTAAGAAGAGTCAGTCTTTTTGTACTGAAGTCGGCATTGTGCCTTTTGTATTTAATTCCGATGAATTTTCTGTGTTAGATCGTCAATAAGAAGGTACGAGGGATACAGCAAACCTGAAGGTCCGAGGGATACAGCAAACCTGAAGTGAAGCATCGGAATCTATAACTAGTGTCACAGGAATGGTTCAAAACATAGTCAGTAAGAAGAGTCAGTTATCTTGTACTTAAGTCGGCATTTTGCCTTTTCTATTTAATTCCGATGCAATTTCTGGGTTTCATCGTTAATAAGAAGGTCAGAGGGATACAGTAAACCTGAAGTGAAGCATCGGAATCTATGACTAGTTCCACAGGAATGGTTCAAAGCGTAGACAGTAAGAAGAGTCAGTCTTTTTGTACTTAAGTCGGCTTTGTGCCTTTTGTATTTAATTCCGATGCAATTTCTGTGTTTCATCGTCAATACGAAGGTCAGAGGGATTCAGTAAACCTGAAGTGAAGCATCGGAATCTATAACTAGTGTCACAGGAATGGTTCAAACCATAGACAGTATGATGGGTTAGTGTTCTTGTACTGAAGTCGGCATTGTGCCTTTTGTATTTAATTCCGATGCAATTACGTGTTTCATCGACAATAACAAGGTCAGAGGGATACAGTAAACCTGAAGTGAAGCATCGGAATCTACAACTAGTGTCACAGAAATGGTTCAAAAACATAGTTAGTAAGAAGAGCCAGTCTTCTTGTACTTGAGTCGGCATTTTGCCTTTTGTATTTAATTCCGATGCAATATCTGTGTTTCTTCGTCAATAGGAAGGTCAGAGGCATACAGTAAACCTGAAGTGAAGCATCGGAATCTATAACTAGTGTCACAGAATTGGTTCAAAGCATAGACAGTAAGAAGAGTCAGTCTTCTTGTGCTTAAGTCGGCATTGTGCCTTTTGTATTTAATTCCGATGCAATTACGTGTTTCATCGTCAATAACAAGGTCAGAGGGATACAGTAAACCTGAAGTGAAGCACCGGAATCTACAACTAGTGTCACAGAAATGGTTCAAAACATAGTTAGTAAGAAGAGCCAGTCTTCTTGTACTTGAGTCGGCATTTTGCCTTTTGTATTTAATTCCGATGCAATATCTGTGTTTCTTCGTCAATAGGAAGGTCAGAGGGATACAGTAAACCTGAAGTGAAGCATCGGAATCTACAACTAGTGTCACAGAAATGGTTCAAAACATAGTTAGTAAGAAGAGCCAGTCTTCTTGTACTTGAGTCGGCATTTTGCCTTTTGTATTTAATTCCGATGCAATATCTGTGTTTCTTCGTCAATAGGAAGGTCAGAGGGATACAGTAAACCTGAAGTGAAGCATCGGAATCTATAACTAGGGTCACAGAATTGGTTCAAAGCATAGACAGTAAGAAGAGCCAGTCTTTTTGTACTTAAGTCGGCATTGTGCCTTTTGCATTTAATTCCGATGCAATTTCTGTGTTTCATCGTCAATACGAAGGTCAGAGGGATACAGTAAACCTGAAGTGAAGCATCGGAATCTATAACTAGTGTCACAGGAATGGTTCAAAACTTAGACAGTAAGAAGGGTCAGTCTTCTTGTACTGAAGTCGGCATTGTGCCTTTTGTATTTAATCAGATGAAATGTCTGTGTTTCTTCGTAAATGAGAAGGTCAGAGGGATACAGTAAACCTGAAGTGAAGCATCAGAATCTATAACTAGTGTCACAGAAATGGTTCAAAATATAGACAGTATGAAGAGCCAGTCTTCTTGTACTTGAGTCGGCATTGTGCCTTTTGTATTTAATTCCGATGCAATTTCTGTGTTACATCGCCAATAAGAATGTCAGAAGGATACAGTAAACCGGAAGTGAAGCATCGGAATCTATAACTAGTGTCACAGAAATGGTTCAAAACATAGACAGTAAGAAGAGGCAGTCTTCTTGTACTTGAGTCGGCATTGTGCTTTTTGTATTTAATTCCGATGCAATTTCTGTGTTTCATCGTAAATAAGAAACTCAGAGCGATACAGTAAACCTGACGTGAAGCATCGGAATCTATAACTAGTGTCACAGGAATGGTTCAAAACATAGACAGTAAGAAGAGTCAGTCTTCTTGTGCTTAAGTCGGCATTGTGCCTCTTGTATATGATTCCGATGCAATTTACGTGTTTCATCGTCAATAAGTAAGTCAGAGGGATACAGTAAACCTGAAGTGAAGCATCGGAATCTATTACTAGTGTCATAGGAATGGTTCAAACCATAGACCGTAGATTAGTTAGTGTTCTTGTACTGAAGTCGGCATTGTGCCTTTTGTATTTAATTAAGATACAATTCCTGTGTTTCATCGTCAATAAGAAAGTCAGAGGGATACAGTAAACCTGAAGTGAAGCATCGAAATCTTTAAGTAGTGTCACGGGAATGGTTCAAAACATAGACAGTAAGAAGAGTCAGTCTTCTTGTACTTAAGTCGGCATTGTGCTTTTTGTATTTAATTCGATGCCATATCTGTGTTTCTTCGTCAATAAAAATGTCAGAGGGATACAGTAAACCTGAAGTGAAGCATCGGAAACTATAACTAGTGTCACAGAAATGGTTCAAAAAATAGACAGTAAGAAGAGCCAGTCTTCTTGTACTGAAGTCGGCATTGTGGCTTTTGTATATAATTCCGATGAATTTTCTGTGTTTGATCGTCAATAAGAAGGTCCGAGGGATACAGCAAACCTCAAGTGAAGCATCGGAATCTATAACTAGTGTCACAGGAATGGTTCAAACGGTAGACAGTAAGAAGAGTCAGTGTTCTTGTGCTGAAGTCGGCATTGTGCCTTTTGTATTTAATTAAGATGCAATTTTTGTGTTTCATCGTCAATAATAAGGTAAGAGGGATACAGTAAACCTGCAGTGAAGCATCGGAATCTATAAGTAGTGTCACAGGAATGGTTCAAAGCATAGACAGTAAGAAGAGTCAGTCTTCTTGTACTTAAGTCGCCAATGTGCCTTTTGTATTTAATTCCGATGCAATTTCTGTGTTTCATCGTCAATACGAAGGTCAGAGAGTTACAGTGAACCTGAAGTGAAGCATCGGAATCTATAACTAGTGTCACAGGAATGGTTCAAAACATAGACAGTAAGAAGGGTCAGTCTTCTTGTACTTAAGTCGGCATTGTGCCTTTTGTATTTAATCCGATGCAATATCTGTGTTTCTTCGCCAATAAGAAGGTCAGAGGGATACAGTAAACCTGAAGTTAAGCATCGGAATCTATAACTAGTGTCACAGAAATGGTTCAACACATAGACAGTAAGAAGAGCCAGTCTTCTTGTACTTGAGTCGACATTGTGCCTTTTGTATTTAATTCCGATGCAATTTCTGTGTTACATCGTCAATAAGAAGGTCAGAGGGATACAGTAAACCTGAAGTGAAGCATCGGAATCTATAACTAGTGTCACAGGAATGGTTCAAAACATACACAGTAAGAATAGTCAGTGTTCTTGTGCTGAAGTCGGCATTGTGCCTTTTGTATTTAATTAAGATGCAATTTTTGTGTTTCATCGTCAATAATAAGGTAAGAGGGATACAGTAAACCTGAAGTGAAGCATCGGAATCTATAACTAGTGTCACAGGAATCTTTCAAAAAATAGACAGTAAGAACGGTCAGTGTTCTTGTACTTAAGTCGGCATTGTGTCTTTTGTATTTAATTCCGATGCAATTCCTGTGTTTCATTGTCAATACGAAGGTCAGAGAGATACAGTAAACCTGAAGTGAAGCATCGGAATCTATAACTAGTGTCACAGGAATGGTTCAAGACATAGACTTTAAGAAGGGTCAGTCTCCTTGTACTTAAGTCGGCATTGTGCCTTTTGTATTTAATCCGATGAAATATCCGTGTTTCTTCGTCAATAAGATGGTCAGAGGGATACAGTAAACCTGAAGTTAAGCATCGGAATCTATAACTAGTGTCACAGAAATGGTTCAAAACATAGAGAGTAAGAAGAGCCAGTCTTTTTGTACTTGAGTCGGCATTGTGCCTTTTGTATTTAATTCCGATGCAATTTCTGTGTTACATCGTCAATAAGAAGGTCAGAGGGATACAGTAAACCTGAAGTGAAGCATCGGAATCTATAACTAGTGTCACAGGAATGGTTCAAAACATAGACAGTAAGAATAGTCAGTGTTCTTGTACTGAAGTCGGCATTGTGCCTTTTGTATTTAATTCAGATGAATTTTCTGTGTTTGATCGTCAATAAGATGGTCCGAGGGATACAGCAAACCTGAAGGTCCGAGGGATACAGCAAACCTGAAGTGAAGCATCGGAATCTATAACTAGTGTCACAGGAATGGTTCAAAACATAGTCAGTATGAAGAGTCATTTATCTTGAACTTAAGTCGGCATTGTGCCTTTTGTATTTAATTCCGATGCAATTTCTGAGTTTCATCGTTAATAAGAAGGTCAGAGGGATACCGTAAACCCGAAGTGAAGCATCAGAATCTATGACTAGTGTCACAGGAATGGTTCAAAACATAGACAGTAAGAAGAGTCAGTCTTTTAGTACATAAGTCGGCTTTGTGCCTTTTGTATTTAATTCCGATGCAATTTCTGTGTTTCATCGTCAATACGAAGGTCAGAGGGATACAGTAAACCTTAAGTGAAGCATCGGAATCTATAACTAGTGTCACAGAAATGGTTCAAAACATAGTTAGTAAGAAGAGCAAGTCTTCTTCTACTTGAGTCGGCATTGTGCCTTTTGTATTTAATTCCGATGCAATTTACGTGTTTCATCGTCAATAAGAATGTCAGAGGGATACAGTGAACCTGAAGTGAAGCATCGGAATCTATAACTAGTGTCACAGGATTGGTTCAAAACATAGACAGTAAGAAGAGTCAGTTAACTTGTACTTAAGCCGGCATTGTGCCTTTTGTATTTAATTCCGATGCAATTTCTGTGTTTCAACCTTAATAAGAAGGTCACAGGGATACAGTAAACCTGAAGTGAAGCATCGGAATCTATAACTAGTGTCACAGGAATGGTTTAAACATAGACAGTAAGAAGAGTCAGTTTTCTTGTACTTAAGTCGGCATTGGGACTTTTGAATATATAGTACGGTGCAATTTCTGTGTCTCTTCGTCAATAAGAAGGTCTGAGGGTTACAGTAAACCTGAAGGGAAGCGTCCGAAACTATAACTAGTGTCACAGAAATGGTTGAAAACATAGACAGTAAGAAGCGCCAGTCTTCTTGAACTTGGGTCGGAATTGTGCCTTTTGTACTTAATTCGGATGCAACTTCTGTGTTTCATCATCAATAAGAGCGTCAGAGGGATACGGTAAACCTGAAGTGAAGCATCGGAATCTATAAGTAGTGTCACAGGAATGGTTCAAAACATAGACAGTAAGAGGAGTCAGTCTTCATGTACTTAAGTTGGTATTGTGCCTTTTGTATTTAATTCCGATGCAATTTCTGTGTTTCATCGTCAATACGAAGGTCAGAGGGATGCAGTAAACCTGAAGTGAAGCAGCGGAATCTATAACTAGTGTCACAGGAATGGTTCAAAACATAGACAGTAAGAAGAGTCAGTGTTCTTGTACTGAATTCGGCATTGTGCCTTTTGTATTTAATTAAGATGCAATGTTTGTGTTTCATCGTCAATAATAAGGTCAGAGGGATACAGTAAACCTGAAGTGAAGCATCGGAATCTATAACTAGTGTCACAGAAATGGTTCAAAACATAGACAGTAAGAAGAGCCAGTCTTCTTGTACTTGAGTCGGCATTGTGCCTTTTGTATTTAATTCCGATCCGTGTTACATCGTCAATAAGAAGGTCAGAGGGCTACAGTAAACCTGAAGTGAAGCATCGGAATCTATAACTAGTGTCACAGGAATGGTTCAAATCATAGACAGTAAGAATAGTCAGTGTTCTTGTACTGATGTCGGCATTGTGCCTTTTGTATTTAATTCCGATGCAATTTCTGTGTTTCATCGTCTATACGAAGGTCAGAGGGACACAGTAAACCTGAAGTGAAGCATCAGAATCTATATCTAGTGTAACAGGAATGGTTCAAAACATTGACAGTAAGAAGACTCAGTTTTCTTGTACTTACGTTGGCATTGAATCTTTTGACTATAATTACGGTGCAATTTCTGTGTCTCTTCGTCAATAAGAAGGTCTGAGGGATACAGTAAACCTGAAGTGAAGCATCGGAATCTATAACTAGTGTCACAGGAATGGTTCACAACATAGACAGTAAGAAGAGCCAGTCTTCTTGTACTTGCGTCGGCATTGTGCCTTTTGTATTTAATTCGGATGCAACTTCTGTGTTTCATCATCAATAAGAGCGTCACAGGGATACAGTAAACTTGAAGTGAAGCATCGGAATCTATAACTAGTGTCACAGAGGAATGGTTCAAAACATAGACAGTAAGAAGAGTCAGTCTTCTTGTGCTGAAGTCCGCATTGTGCTTTTGTATTTAATTCCGATGCAATTTACGTGTTTCATCGTCAATAAGTAGGTCACAGGGATACAGTAAACCTGAAGTGAAGCATCGGAATCTATAACTAGCGTCATAGGAATGGTTCAAACCATAGACAGTAAGATGAGTTAGTGTTCTTGTACTGAAGTCGGCATTGTGCCTTTTGTATTTAATTAAGATGCAATTTCTGTGTTTCATCGTCAATAAGAAGGTCAGCTGGATACAGTAAACCTGAAGTGAAGCATCGGAATCTTTAACTAGTGTCACAGGAATGGTTCAAACCATAGACAGTAAGAAGAGTCAGTCTTCTTGTACTTTAGTCGGCATTGTGCCTTTTGTATTTAATTAAGATGCAATTTCTGTGTTTCATCGTCAATAAGAAGGTGAAAGGGTTACAGTAATCCTGAAGTGAAGCTTCGGAATCTTTAACTAGTGTCACAGGAATGGTTCAAAACATAGACAGTAAGAAGAGTCAGTTTTCTTGTACTTAGGTCGGCAGTGTGCCTTTTGTATTTAATTCCGATGCAATTTCTGTGTTTCATCGTCAATAAGAACGTCAGAGGGATACAGTAAACCTGAAGTGAAGCATCGGAATCTATAACTAGTGTCACAGAATGGTTCAAAACATAGACAGTAAGAAGAGACAGTCTTCTTGTACTTGAGTCGGCATTCTGCATTTTGTATTTAATTCCGATGCAATTTCTGTGTTTCATCGTCAATAAGAACGTCAGAGGGATACAGTAAACCTGACGTGAAGCATCGGAATCTATAACTAGTGTCACAGGAATGGTTCAAAACATAGACAGTAAGAAGAGTCACTCTTCTTGTGCTTAAGTCGGCATTGTGCCTTTTGTATTTAATTCCGATGCTATTTACGTGTTTCATCGTCAATAAGTAGGTCAGAGGGATACAGTAAACCTGAAGTGAAGCATCGGAATCTATAACTAGTGTAACAGCAATGGTTCGAATCATGGACAGTAAGAAGAGTCAGTTTTCTTGTACGTAAGTCGGCATTGTGCCTTATGTATTTAATTCCGATGCAATTTCTGCGTTTCATCGTCAATAAGAAGGTCACAGGGATACAAAAAACCTGAAATGAAGCAACGGAATCCATAACTAGTGTCACAGGAATGGTTCAAAACATAAACAGTAAGAAGAGTCAGTTTTCTTGTACGTAAGTCGGCATTGTGCCTTATGTATTTAATTCCGATGCAATTTCTGCGTTTCATCGTCAATAAGAAGGTCACAGGGATACAAAAAACCTGAAATGAAGCAACGGAATCCATAACTAGTGCCACAGGATTGGTTCAAAACATAGACAGTAAGAAGGGTCAGTCTTCGTGAACTTAAGTCGGCATTGTGCCTTTTGTATTTAATTCCGATGCAATATCTGTGTTTCTTCGTCAATAGGAAGGTCAGAGGGATACAGTAAACCTGAAGTGAAGCGTCGGAATCTATAACTAGTGTCACAGGAATGGTTCAAACCATAGACAGTAAGATGGGTTAATGTTCTTGTCACGAAGTCGGCATTGTGCCTTTTGTATATAATTCCGATGCAATTTCAGTGCTTCATCGTCAATAAGAAGGTCAGCTGGATACAGTAAACCTGAAGTGAAGCATCGGAATCTATAACTAGCGTCACAGGAATGGTTCAAAACATAGACAGTAAGAAGAGCCAGTCTTCTTGTACTTGAGCCGGCATTGTGCCTTTTGTATTTAATTCCGATGAATTTTCTGTGTTTGATCGTCAATAAGAAGGTCAGAGGGATACAGTAAACCTGAAGTGAAGCATCGGAATCTATTCCTAGTGTCACAGGAATGGTTCAAACCATAGACAGTAAGAAGTGACAGTCTCTTGTACTTAAGTTCGCATTGTGCCTTTTGTATTTAATTAAGATGCAATTTCTGTGTTTCATCATCAATAAGAAGGTGAAAGGGATACAGAAACCCTGAAGTGAAGCATCGGAATCTATAACTACTGTCACAGGATTGGTTCAAAACATAGACAGTAAGAAGGGTCAGTCTTCGTGTACTTAAGTCGGCATTGTGCCTTTTGTATATAATTCTGATGCAATTTCTGTGTTTCATCGTCAATAAGAAGCTCACAGGGATACTGCAAACCTGAAGTGAAGCATACGGAATCTATAACTAGTGTCACAGGAATTTTTCAAAACATAGACAGTAAGAAGAGTCAGTCTTTTTGTACTTAACTCGGCATTGTGCTTTTTGTATTTAATTCCGATGCAATTTCTGTGTTTCATCGTCAATACGAAGGTCAGAGGGATACAGTAAACCTGAAGTGAAGCATCGGAATCTATAACTAGTGTCACAGAAATGGTTCAAAACATAGACAGTATGAAGAGCCAGTCTTCTTGTACTTGAGTCGGCATTGTGCCTTTTGTATTTAATTCCGATACAATTTCTGTGTTACATCGCCAATAAGAAGGTCAGAGGGATACAGTAAACCTGAAGTGAAGCATCGGAATCTATAACTAGTGTCACAGATTTGGTTCCAAACATAGACAGTAAGAAGAGGCAGTCTTCTTGTACTTGAGTCGGCATTGTGCCTTTTGTATTTAATTCCGATGCAATTTCTGTGTTTCATCGTAAATAAGAACGTCAGAGCGATACAGTAAACCTGACGTGAAGCATCGGAATCTATAACTAGTGTCACAGGAATGGTTCAAAACATAGTCAGTATGAAGAGTCATTTATCTTGAACTTAAGTCGGCATTGTGCCATTTGTATTTAATTCCGATGCAATTTCTGTGTTTCATCGTTAATAAGAAGGTCAGAGGGATACAGTAAACCTGAAGTGAAGCATCGGAATCTATGACTAGTGTCACAGGAATGGTTCAAAACATAGACAGTAAGAAGTGTCAGTCTTTTTGTACTGAAGTCGGCATTGTGCCTTTTGTATTTAATTCCGATGAATTTTCTGTGTTAGATCGTCAATAAGAAGGTACGAGTGATACAGCAAACCTGAAGGTCCGAGGGATACAGCAAACCAGAAGTGAAGCACCGGAATCTATAACTAGTGTCACAGGAATGGTTCAAAACATAGTCAGTAAGAAGAGTCAGTTATCTTGTACTTAAGTCGGCATTGTGCCTTTTGTATTTAATTCCGATGCAATTTCTGAGTTTCATCGTTAATAAGAAGGTCAGAGGGATACCGTAAACCCGAAGTGGAGCATCAGAATCTATGACTAGTGTCACAGGAATGGTTCAAAACATAGACAGTAAGAAGAGTCAGTCTTTTTGTACATAAGTCGGCTTTGTGCCTTTTGTATTTAATTCCGATGCAATTTCTGTGTTTCATCATCAATACGAAGGTCAGAGGGATACAGTAAACCTGAAGTGAAGCATCGGAATCTATAACTAGTGTCACAGAAATGGTTCAAAACATAGTTAGTAAGAAGAGCCAGTCTTCTTCTACCTGAGTCGGCATTGTGCCTTTTGTATTTAATTCCGATGCAATTTACGTGTTTCATCGTCAATAAGAATGTCAGAGGGATATAGTGAACCTGAAGTGAAGC
Organism: Schistocerca piceifrons; assembly: GCF_021461385.2. Lineage (NCBI taxonomy): Eukaryota > Metazoa > Arthropoda > Insecta > Orthoptera > Acrididae > Schistocerca > Schistocerca piceifrons. The sequence continues at coordinate 2,916,708 of NC_060146.1, read as the reverse complement.
ATCGGAATCTATAACTAGTGTCACAGGAATGGTTCAAAACATAGACTGTAAGAAGAGTCAGTTAACTTGTACTTAAGCCGGCATTGTGCCTTTTGTATTTAATTCCGATGCAATTTCTGTGTTTCATCCTTAATAAGAAGGTCACAGGGATACAGTAAACCTGAAGTGAAGCATCGGAATCTATAACTAGTGTCACAGGAATGGTTTAAACATGGACAGTAAGAAGAGTCAGTTTTCTTGTACTTAAGTCGGCATTGGGACTTTTGAATATAATTACGGTGCAATTTCTGTGTCTCTTCGTCAATAAGAAGGTCTGAGGGTTACAGTAAACCTGAAGGGAAGCGTCCGAAACTATAACTAGTGTCACAGAAATGGTTGAAAACATAGACAGTAAGAAGCGCCAGTCTTCTTGAACTTGGGTCGGAATTGTGCCTTTTGTACTTAATTCGGATGCAACTTCTGTGTTTCATCATCAATAAGAGCGTCAGAGGGATACGGTAAACCTGAAGTGAAGCATCGGAATCTATAAGTAGTGTCACAGGAATGGTTCAAAACATAGACAGTAAGAGGAGTCAGTCTTCATGTACTTAAGTTGGTATTGTGCCTTTTGTATTTAATTCCGATGCAATTTCTGTGTTTCATCGTCAATACGAAGGTCAGAGGGATGCAGTAAACCTGAAGTGAAGCAGCGGAATCTATAACTAGTGTCACAGGAATGGTTCAAAACATAGACAGTAAGAAGAGTCAGTGTTCTTGTACTGAATTCGGCATTGTGCCTTTTGTATTTAATTAAGATGCAATGTTTGTGTTTCATCGTCAATAATAAGGTCAGAGGGATACAGTAAACCTGAAGTGAAGCATCGGAATCTATAAGTAGTGTCACAGGAATGGTTCAAAACATAGACAGTAAGAAGAAGCAGTCTTCTTGTACTTAAGTCGCCATTGTGCTTTTTGTATTTAATTAAGATGCAATTTCTGTGTTTCATCGTCAATAAAAAGGTGAAAGGGATTCAGTAAACCTGAAGTGAAGCATCGGAATCTATAACTAGTGTCACAGGTATGGTTAAAAACATAGATAGTAGGAAGAGACAGTCTTCTTGTACTTAAGTCGGCATTGTGCCTTTTGTATTTAATTCCGATGCAATTTCGGTGTTTCATCGTCAATACGAAGGTCAGGGAGGTACAGTAAACCTGAAGTGAAGCATCGGAATCTATAACTAGTGTCACAGGAATGGTTCAAAACATAGACAGTAAGAAAGGTCAGACTTCTTGTACTTAAGGCGGCATTGTGCCTTTTGTATTTAATCCGATGCAATATCTATGTTTCTTCGTCAATAAGAAGGTCAGAGGGATACAGTAAACCTGAAGTTAAGCATCGGAATCTATAACTAGTGTCACAGAAATGGTTCAAAACATAGACAGTAAGAAGAGCCAGTCTTCTTGTACTTGAGTCGGCATTGTGCCTTTTGTATTTAATTCCGATCCGTGTTACATCGTCAATAAGAAGGTCAGAGGGCTACAGTAAACCTGAAGTGAAGCATCGGAATCTATAACTAGTGTCACAGGAATGGTTCAAATCATAGACAGTAAGAATAGTCAGTGTTCTTGTACTGATGTCGGCATTGTGCGTTTTGTATTTAATTCCGATGCAATTTCTGTGTTTCATCGTCTATACGAAGGTCAGAGGGATACAGTAAACCTGAAGTGAAGCATCGGAATCTATATCTAGTGTAACAGGGATGGTTCAAAACATTGACAGTAAGAAGAGTCAGTTTTCTTGTACTTACGTTGGCAGTGAATCTTTTGACTATAATTACGGTGCAATTTCTGTGTCTCTTCGTCAATAAGAAGGTCTGAGGGATACAGTAAACCTGAAGTGAAGCATCGGAATCTATAACTAGTGTCACAGGAATGGTTCTCAACATAGACAGTAAGAAGAGCCAGTCTTCTTGTACTTGCGTCGGCATTGTGCCTTTTGTATTTAATTCGGATGCAACTTCTGTGTTTCATCATCAATAAGAGCGTCACAGGGATACAGTAAACTTGAAGTGAAGCATCGGAATCTATAACTAGTGTCACAGGAATGGTTCAAAACATAGACAGTAAGAAGAGTCAGTCTTCTTGTGCTGAAGTCCGCATTGTGCTTTTGTATTTAATTCCGATGCAATTTACGTGTTTCATCGTCAATAAGTAGGTCAGAGGGATACAGTAAACCTGAAGTGAAGCATCGGAATCTATAACTAGCGTCATAGGAATGGTTCAAACCATAGACAGTAAGATGAGTTAGTGTTCTTGTACTGAAGTCGGCATTGTGCCTTTTGTATTTAATTAAGATGCAATTTCTGTGTTTCATCGTCAATAAGAAGGTCAGCTGGATACATTAAACCTGAAGTGAAGCATCGGAATCTTTAACTAGTGTCACAGGAATGGTTCAAACCATAGACAGTAAGAAGAATCAGTCTTCTTGTACTTTAGTCGGCATTGTGCCTTTTGTATTTAATTAAGATGCAATTTCTGTGTTTCATCGTCAATAAGAAGGTGAAAGGGATACAGTAATCCTGAAGTGAAGCTTCGGAATCTTTAACTAGTGTCACAGGAATGGTCCAAAACATAGACAGTAAGAAGAGTCAGTTTTCTTGTACTTAGGTCGGCAGTGTGCCTTTTGTATTTAATTCCGATGCAATTTCTGTGTTTCATCGTCAATAAGAACGTCAGAGGGATACAGTAAACCTGAAGTGAAGCATCGGAATCTATAACTAGTGTCACAGAATGGTTCAAAACATAGACAGTAAGAAGAGACAGTCTTCTTGTACTTGAGTCGGCATTCTGCCTTTTGTATTTAATTCCGATGCAATTTCTGTGTTTCATCGTCAATAAGAACGTCAGAGGGATACAGTAAACCTCACGTGAAGCATCGGAATCTATAACTAGTGTCACAGGAATGGTTCAAAACATAGACAGTAAGAAGAGTCACTCTTCCTGTGCTTAAGTCGGCATTGTGCCTTTTGTATTTAATTCCGATGCTATTTACGTGTTTCATCGTCAATAAGTAGGTCAGAGGGATACAGTAAACCTGAAGTGAAGCATCGGAATCTATAACTAGTGTAACAGCAATGGTTCGAATCATGGACAGTAAGAAGAGTCAGTTTTCTTGTACGTAAGTCGGCATTGTGCCTTATGTATTTAATTCCGATGCAATTTCTGCGTTTCATCGTCAATAAGAAGGTCACAGGGATACAAAAAACCTGAAATGAAACAACGGAATCCATAACTAGTGTCACAAGAATGGTTCAAAGCATAAACAGTAAGAAGAGTCAGTTTTCTTGTACGTAAGTCGGCATTGTGCCTTATGTATTTAATTCCGATGCAATTTCTGCGTTTCATCGTCAATAAGAAGGTCACAGGGATACAAAAAACCTGAAATGAAGCAACGGAATCCATAACTAGTGCCACAGGATTGGTTCAAAACATAGACAGTAAGAAGGGTCAGTCTTCGTGTACTTAAGTCGGCATTGTGCCTTTTGTATTTAATTCCGATGCAATATCTGTGTTTCTTCGTCAATAGGAAGGTCAGAGGGATACAGTAAACCTGAAGTGAAGCATCGGAATCTATAACTAGTGTCACAGGAATGGTTCAAACCATAGACAGTAAGATGGCTTAATGTTCTTGTCACGAAGTCGGCATTGTGCCTTTTGTATTTAATTAAGATGCAATTTCTGTGTTTCATCGTCAATAAGAAGGTCAGAGGGATACTGTAAACCTGAAGTGAAGCATCGAAACCTTTAACTAGTGTCACAGGAATGGTTCAAAACATAGACAGTAAGAAGAGTCAGCCTTCTTGTACTTAAGTCGTCATTGTGCCTTTTGTATTTAATTCCGATGCAATTTCTGTGTTACATCGCCAATAAGAAGGTCAGAGGGATACAGTAAACCTGAAGTGAAGCATCGGAATCTATAACTAGTGTCACAGAATTGGTTCGAAACATAGACAGTAAGAAGAGGCAGTCTTCTTGTACTTGAGTCGGCATTGTGCCTTTTGTATTTAATTCCGATGCAATTTCTGTGTTTCATCGTAAATAAGAACGTCAGAGCGATACAGTAAACCTGACGTGAAGCATCGGAATCTATAACTAGTGTCACAGGAATGGTTCAAAACATAGACAGTAAGAATAGTCAGTCTTCTTGTGCTTAAGTCGGCATTGTGCCTTTTGTATATGATTCCGATGCAATTTACGTGTTTCATCGTCAATAAGTAAGTCAGAGGGATACAGTAAACCTGAAATGAAGCATCGGAATATATAACTAGTGTCATAGGAATGGTTCAAACCATAGACAGTAAGATTATTTAGTGTTCTTCTACTGAAGTCGGCATTGTGCCTTTTGTATTAAATTAAGATGCAATTTCTGTGTTTCATCGTCAATAAGAAGGTCAGAGGGATACAGTAAACCTGAAGTGAAGCATCGAAATCTTTAAGTAGTGTAACAGGAATGGTTAAAACCATAGACAATAAGAAGAGTCAGTCTTCTTGTACTTAAGTCAGCATTGTGCCTTTTGTATATAATTCCGATGCAATTTCTGTGCTTCATCGTCAATAAGGTCAGCTGGATACAGTAAACCTGAAGTGAAGCATCGGAATCTACAACTAGTGTCACAGGAATGGTTCAAATCATAGACGGTAAGAAGAGCCAGTCTTCTTGTACTTGAGTCGGCTTTGTGCCTTTTGTATTTAATTCCGATGAATTTTCTGTGTTTGATCGTCAATAAGAAGGTCAGAGGGATACAGTAAACCTGAAGTGAAGCATCGAAATCTATAACTAGTGTCACTGGAATGGTTCAAAACATAGACAGTGAGAAGGGACAGTCTTCTTGTACTTAAGTCGGCATTGTGCCTTTTGTATTTAATTCGATGCCATATCTGTGTTTCTTCGTCACTAAAAAGGTCAGAGGGATACAGTAAACCTGAAGTGAAGCATCGGAAACTATAACTAGTGTCACAGAAATGGTTCAAAAAATAGACGGTAAGAAGAGCCAGTAATCTTGTACTGAAGTCGGCATTGTGCCTTTTGTATATAATTCCGATGAATTTTCTGTGTTTGATCGTCAATAAGAAGGTCCGAGGGACACAGCAAACCTGAAGTGAAGCATCGATATCTATAACTAGTGTCACAGGAAAGGTTCAAACCGTAGACAGTAAGAAGAGTCAGTGTTCTTGTACTGCTGTCGGCATTGTGCCTTTTGTATGTAATTAAGATGCAATTTTTGTGTTTCATCGTCAATAAGAAGGTAAGAGGCATACAGTAAACCTGCAGTGAAGCATCGGAATCTATATGTAGTGTCACAGGAATGGTTCAAAAAATAGACAGAAAGAAGAGTCAGTCTTCTTGTACTTAAGTCGCCATTGTGCCTTTTGTATTTAATTCCGATGCAATTTCTGTCTTTCATCGTTAATAAGAAGGTCAGAGGGATACAGTAAACCTGAAGTGAAGCATCGGAATCTATGATTAGTGTCACAGGAATGGTTCAAAACATAAACAGGAAGAAGAGTCAGTCTTTTTGTACTTAAGTCGGATTTGTGCCTTTTGTATTTAATTCCGACGAAATTTCTGTGTTTCATCGTCAATACGAAGGTCAGAGGGATACAGTAAACCTACAGTGAAGCATCGGAATCTATAACTAGTGTAACAGGAATCGTTAAAAACATAGACAGTAAGAAGGGTCAGTCTTCTTGTACTTGAGTCGTCATTGTGCCTTTTGTATTTAATTCCGATGCAATTTCTGTGTTACATCGTCAATAAGAAGGTCAGAGGGATACAGTAAACCAGAAGTGAAGCATCGGAATCTATAACTAGTGTCACAGGAATGGTTCAAACATAGACAGTAAGAATAGTCAGTGTTCTTGTACTGAAGTCGGCATTGTGCCTTTTGTATTTAATTCCGATGAATTTTCTGTGTTAGATCGTCAATAATAAGGTACGAGGGATACAGCAAACCTGAAGGTTCGAGGGATATAGCAAACCTGAAGTGAAGCATCGATATCTATAACTAGTGTCACAGGAAAGGTTCAAACCGTAGACAGTAAGAAGAGTCAGTGTTCTTGTACTGCTGTCGGCATTGTGCCTTTTGTATGTAATTAAGATGCAATTTTTGTGTTTCATCGTCAATAAGAAGGTAAGAGGCATACAGTAAACCTGCAGTGAAGCATCGGAATCTATATGTAGTGTCACAGGAATGGTTCAAAAAATAGACAGAAAGAAGAGTCAGTCTTCTTGTACTTAAGTCGGCATTGTGCTTTTTGTATTTAATTCCGATGCAATTTCTGTGTTTCATCGTCAATAAGAAGGTCACAGGGATACAGTAAACTTGAAATAAAGCAACAGATTCTATAACTAGTGTCACAGGAATGGTTCAAAACATAAACAGTAAGAAGAGTCAGTTTTCTTGTACTTAGGTCGGCAGTGTGCCTTTTGTATTTAATTCCGATGCAATTTCTGTGTTTCATCGTCAATAAGAACGTCAGAGGGATACAGTAAACCTGAAGTGAAGCATCGGAATCTATAACTAGTGTCACAGAATGGTTCAAAACATAGAAAGTAAGAAGAGACAGTCTTCTTGTACTTGAGTCGGCATTCTGCCTTTTGTATTTAATTCCGAAGCAATTTCTGTGTTTCATCGTCAATAAGAACGTCAGAGGGATACAGTAAACCTGACGTGAAGCATCGGAATCTATAACTAGTGTCACAGGAATGGTTCAAAACATAGACAGTAAGAAGAGTCACTCTTCGTGTGCTTAAGTCGGCATTGTGCCTTTTGTATTTAATTCCGATGCTATTTACGTGTTTCATCGTCAATAAGTAGGTCAGAGGGATACAGTAAACCTGAAGTGAAGCATCGGAATCTATAACTAGTGTAACAGCAATGGTTCGAATCATGGACAGTAAGAAGAGTCAGTTTTCTTGTACGTAAGTCGGCATTGAGCCTTTTGTATTTAATTCCGATGCAATTTCTATGTTTCATCGTTAATAAGAAGGTCACAGGGATACAAAAAACCTGAAATGAAGCAACGGAATCTATAACTAGTGTCACAGGAATGGTTCAAAACATAAACAGTAGGAAGAGTCAGTTTTCTTGTACTTAGGTCGGCATTGTGCCTTCTGTATTTAATTCCGATGCAATTTCTGTGTTTCATCGTCACTAAGAAGGTCAGAGGGATACAGTAAACCTCAAGTGAAGCATCGGAATTTATAACTAGTGCCACAGGATTGGTTCAAAACATAGACAGTAAGAAGGGTCAGTCTTCGTGTACTTAAGTCGGCATTGTGCCTTTTGTATTTAATTCCGATGCAATATCTATGTTTCTTCGTCAATAGGAAGGTCAGAGGGATACAGTATACCTGAAGTGAAGCATCGGAAACTATAACTAGTGTCACAGGAATGGTTCAAACCATAGACAGTAAGATGGGTTAATGTTCTTGTCACGAAGTCGGCATTGTGCCTTTTGTATATAATTAAGATGCAATTTCTGTGTTTCATCGACAATAAGAAGGTCAGAGGGATACTGTAAACCTGAAGTGAAGCATCGAAACCTTTAACTAGTGTCACAGGAATGGTTCAAAACATAGACAGTAAGAAGAGCCAGTCTTCTTGTACTTGAGCCGGCATTGTGCCTTTTGTATTTAAATCCGATGAATTTTCTGTGTTTGATCGTCAATAAGAAGGTCAGAGGGATACAGTAAACCTGAAGTGAAGCATCGGAATCTACAACTAGTGTCACAGGAATGGTTCAAATCATAGACGGTAAGAAGAGCCAGTAATCTTGTACTGAAGTCGGCATTGTGCCTTTTGTATATAATTCCGATGAATTTTCTGTGTTTGATCGTCAATAAGAAGGTCCGAGGGATACAGCAAACCTGAAGTGAAGCATCGGAATCTATAATTAGTGTCACAGGAAAGGTTCAAACCGTAGACAGTAAGAAGAGTCAGTGTTCTTGTACTGAAGTCGGCATTGTGCCTTTTGTATTTAATTAAGATGCAATTTTTGTGTTTCATCGTCAATAAGAAGGTAAGAGGGATACAGTAAACCTGAAGTGAAGCATCGGAATCTATGATTAGTGTCACAGGAATGGTTCAATACATAGACAGGAAGAAGAGTCAGTCTTTTTGTACTTAAGTCGGATTTGTGCCTTTTGTATTTAATTCCGACGCAATTTCTGTGTTTCATCGTCAATACGAAGGTCAGAGGGATACAGTAAACCTGAAGTGAAGCATCGGAATCTATAACTAGTGTCACAGGAATGGTTCAAACATAGACAGTAAGAATAGTCAGTGTTCTTGTACTGAAGTCGGCATTGTGCCTTTTGTATTTAATTCCGATGAATTTTCTGTGTTAGATCGTCAATAATAAGGTACGAGGGATACAGCAAACCTGAAGGTTCGAGGGATATAGCAAACCTAAAGTGAAGCATCAGAATCTATAACTAGTGTCACAGGAATGGTTCGAAACATAGTCAGTAAGAAGAGTCAGTTATCTTGTACTTAAGTCGGCATTGTGCCTTTTGTATTTAATTCCGATGCAATTTCTGTGTTTCATCGTTAATAAGAAGGTCAGAGGGATACAGTAAACCTGAAGTGAAGCATCGGAACCTATAACTAGTGTCACAGAAATGGTTCATAGCATAGTTAGTAAGAAGAGCCAGTCTTCTTGTACTTGAGTCGGCATTGTGCCTTTTGTATTTAATTCCGATGCAATTTACGTGTTTCATCGTCAATAAAAAGGTCAGAGGGATACAGTAAACCTGAAGTGAAGCATCGGAATCTATAACTAGTGTCACAGGAATGGTTCAAAACGTAGAGAGGAAGAAGAGTCAGTTTTCTTGTACATTAGTCGGCATTGTGCCTTTTGTATTTAACTCCGATGCAATTTCTGTGTTTCATCGTCAATAAGAAGGTCACAGGGAAACAGTAAACCTGAAGTGAAGCATCGGAATCTATAACTAGTGTCACAGGAATGGTTTAAACATAGACTGTAAGAAGAGTCAGTTCTCTTGTACTTAAGTCGGCATTGGGTCTTTTGAATATAATTACGGTGCAATTTCTGTGTCTGTTCGTCAATAAGAAGGTCTGAGGGATACAGTAAACCTGAAGGGAAGCATCCGAAACTATAACTAGTGTCACAGAAATGGTTCAAAACATAGACAGTAGGAAGCGCCAGTCTTCTTGTACTTGAGTCGGCATTGTGCGTTTTGTATTTAATTCCGATGCAATTTATGTGTTTCTTCGTCAATAAGAAGGTCAGAGGGACACAGTAAACCCTAAGTGAAGCGTCGGAATCTATAACTAGTGTCACAGGAATGGTTCACAACATAGACAGTAAGAAGAGCCAGTCTTCTTGTACTTGGGTCGGAATTGTGCCTTTTGTACTTAATTCGGATGCAACTTGTGTGTTTCATAACCAATAAGAGCGTCAGAGGGATACAGTAAACCTGAAGTGAAGCATCGGAATCTATAATTAGTGTCATAGGAGTGGTTCAAACCATAGACAGTAAGAAGAGTCAGTCTTTTTGTACTTAAGTCGGCTTTGTGCCTTTTGTATTTAATTCCGATGCTATTTCTGTGTTTCATCGTCAATACGAAGGTCAGAGGGATACAGTAAACCTGATGTGAAGCATCGGAATCTATAACTAGTGTCACAGGAATCGTTCAAAACATAGACAGTAAGAAGAGTCAGTTATCTTGTACTTAAGTCGGCATTGTGCCTTTTGTATTTAATTCCGATGCAATTTCTGTGTTTCATCGTCAATACGAAGGTCAGAGAGATACAGTATTCCTGAAGTGAAGCATCGAAATCTATAACTAGTGTCACAGGAATGGTTCAAAACATAGACAGTAAGAAGGGTCAGTCTTCTTGTACTTAAGTCGGCATTGTGCCTTTTGTATTTAATCCGATGCAATATCTGTGTTTCTTCGTCAATAACAAGGTCAGAGAGATACAGTAAACCTGAAGTTAAGCATCGGAATCTATAACTAGTGTCACCGAAATGGTTCAAAACATTGACAGTAAGAAGAGCCAGTCTTCTTGTACTTGAGTCGGCATTGTGCTTTTGTATTTAATTCCGATTCAATTTCTGTGTTACATCGTCAATAAGAAGCTGAGAGGGATACAGTAAATCTGAAGCGAAGCATCGGAATCTATAACTAGTGTCACAGGAATGGTTCAAAACATAGACGGTAAGAAGAGGCATTCTTCTTGTACTGAAGTCGGCATAGTGCCTTTTGTATTTAATTCCGATGAATTTTCTGTGTTTTTTATCGTCAATAAGAAGGTCCGAGGGATACAGCAAACCTGAAGGTCCGAGGGATACAGCAAACCTGAAGTGAAGCATCGGAATCTATAACTAGTGTCACAGGAATGGTTCAAAACATAGTCAGTAAGAAGAGTCAGTTATCTTGTACTTAAGTCGGCATTGTGCCTTTTGTATTTAATTCCGATGCAATTTCTGGGTTTCATCGTTAATAAGAAGGTCAGAGGGATACAGTAAACCTGAAGTGAAGCATCGGAATCTATGACTAGTTCCACAGGAATGGTTCAAAACATAGACAGTAAGAAGCGTCAGTCTTTTTGTACTTAAGTCGGCTTTGTGCCTTTTGTATTTAATTCCGATGCAATTTCTGTGTTTGATCGTCAATACGAAGGTCAGAGGGTACAGTAAACCTGAAGTAAAGCATCGGAATCTATAACTAGTGTCACAGGAATCGTTCAGAACATAGACAGTAAGGAGGGTCAGTCTTCTTGTACTTAAGTCGGCATTGTGCCTTTTGTATTTAATTCCGATGCAATTACGTGTTTCATCGTCAATAACAAGGTCAGAGGGATACAGTAAACCTGAAGTGAAGCATCGGAATCTATAACTAGTGTAACAGCAATGCAGAGGGATACAGTGAACCTGAAGTGAAGCATCGAAATCTTTAAGTAGTGTCATAGGAATGGTTCAAAACATTGACAGTAAGAAGAGTCAGTCTTCTTGTGCTTAAGTCGGCATTGTGCCCTTTGTATATGATTCCGATGCAATTTACGTGTTTCTGCGTCAATATGTAGGTCAGAGGGATACAGTAAACCTGAAGTGAAGCATCGGAATCTATAACTAGCGTCACAGGAATGGTTAAAACATAGACAGTAAGTAGAGCCAGTCTTCTTGTACTTGAGCCGGCATTGTGCCTTTTGTATTTAATTCCGATGAACTTTCTGTGTTTGATCGTCAATAAGGTCAGAGGAATACAGTAAACCTGAAGTGAAGCATCGGAATCTATTACTAGTGTCACAGGAATGGTTCAAACCATAGACAGTAAGAAGAGTCAGTGTTCTTGTACTTAAGTCGGCATTGGGCCTTTTGTATTTAATTAAGATGCAATTTTTGTGTTTCATCATCAATAAGGAGGTGAAAGGGATACAGAAACCCTGAAGTGAAGCATCGGAATCTATAACTAGTGTCACAGAAATGGTTCAAAACATAGACAGTAAGAAGAGTCAGTCCTCTTGTACTTATGTTGGCATTGTGCCTTTTGTATACAATTCTTACGCAATTTCTGTGTTTCATCGTCAATAAGAAGCTCACAGGGATACAGCAAACCTGAATTGAAGCATACGGAATCTCTAACTAGTGTCACAGGAATGGTTCAAAACATAGACAGTAAGAAGGGTCAGTCTTCTTGTACTTAAGTCGGCATTGTGCCTTTTGTATTTAATCCGATGCAATATCTGTGTTTCTTCGTCAATAACAAGGTCAGAGAGATACAGTAAACCTGAAGTTAAGCATCGGAATCTATAACTAGTGTCACCGAAATGGTTCAAAACATTGACAGTAAGAAGAGCCAGTCTTCTTGTACTTGAGTCGGCATTGTGCTTTTGTATTTAATTCCGATTCAATTTCTGTGTTACATCGTCAATAAGAAGCTGAGAGGGATACAGTAAATCTGAAGCGAAGCATCGGAATCTATAACTAGTGTCACAGGAATGGTTCAAAACATAGACGGTAAGAAGAGGCATTCTTCTTGTACTGAAGTCGGCATAGTGCCTTTTGTATTTAATTCCGATGAATTTTCTGTGTTTTTTATCGTCAATAAGAAGGTCCGAGGGATACAGCAAACCTGAAGGTCCGAGGGATACAGCAAACCTGAAGTGAAGCATCGGAATCTATAACTAGTGTCACAGGAATGGTTCAAAACATAGTCAGTAAGAAGAGTCAGTTATCTTGTACTTAAGTCGGCATTGTGCCTTTTGTATTTAATTCCGATGCAATTTCTGGGTTTCATCGTTAATAAGAAGGTCAGAGGGATACAGTAAACCTGAAGTGAAGCATCGGAATCTATGACTAGTTCCACAGGAATGGTTCAAAACATAGACAGTAAGAAGCGTCAGTCTTTTTGTACTTAAGTCGGCTTTGTGCCTTTTGTATTTAATTCCGATGCAATTTCTGTGTTTGATCGTCAATACGAAGGTCAGAGGGTACAGTAAACCTGAAGTAAAGCATCGGAATCTATAACTAGTGTCACAGGAATCGTTCAGAACATAGACAGTAAGGAGGGTCAGTCTTCTTGTACTTAAGTCGGCATTGTGCCTTTTGTATTTAATTCCGATGCAATTACGTGTTTCATCGTCAATAACAAGGTCAGAGGGATACAGTAAACCTGAAGTGAAGCATCGGAATCTATAACTAGTGTAACAGCAATGCAGAGGGATACAGTGAACCTGAAGTGAAGCATCGAAATCTTTAAGTAGTGTCATAGGAATGGTTCAAAACATTGACAGTAAGAAGTCAGTCTTCTTGTGCTTAAGTCGGCATTGTGCCCTTTGTATATGATTCCGATGCAATTTACGTGTTTCTGCGTCAATATGTAGGTCAGAGGGATACAGTAAACCTGAAGTGAAGCATCGGAATCTATAACTAGCGTCACAGGAATGGTTAAAACATAGACAGTAAGTAGAGCCAGTCTTCTTGTACTTGAGCCGGCATTGTGCCTTTTGTATTTAATTCCGATGAACTTTCTGTGTTTGATCGTCAATAAGGTCAGAGGAATACAGTAAACCTGAAGTGAAGCATCGGAATCTATTACTAGTGTCACAGGAATGGTTCAAACCATAGACAGTAAGAAGAGTCAGTGTTCTTGTACTTAAGTCGGCATTGGGCCTTTTGTATTTAATTAAGATGCAATTTTTGTGTTTCATCATCAATAAGGAGGTGAAAGGGATACAGAAACCCTGAAGTGAAGCATCGGAATCTATAACTAGTGTCACAGAAATGGTTCAAAACATAGACAGTAAGAAGAGTCAGTCCTCTTGTACTTATGTTGGCATTGTGCCTTTTGTATACAATTCTTACGCAATTTCTGTGTTTCATCGTCAATAAGAAGCTCACAGGGATACAGCAAACCTGAATTGAAGCATACGGAATCTCTAACTAGTGTCACAGGAATTTTTCAAAACATAGACAGTAAGAAGAGCCAGACTTTTTGTACTTAAGTCGGCATTGTGACTTTTGTATTTAATTCCGATGCAATTTCTGTGTTTCATCGTCAATACGAAGGTCAGAGTGATACAGTAAACCGGAAGTGAAGCATCGGAATCTATAACTAGTGTCACAGAAATGGTTCAAAACATAGACAGTAAGAAGAGACAGTCTTCTTGTACTTGAGTCGGCATTGTGCTTTTTGTATTTAATTCCGATGCAATTTCTGTGTTTCATCGTAAATAAGAAAGTCAGAGCGATACGGTAAACCTGACGTGAAGCATCGGAATCTATAACTAGTGTGACAGGAATGGTTCAAATCATAGACAGTAAGAAGAGCCAGTCTTCTTGTACTTGAGTCGGCTTTGTGCCTTTTGTATTTAATTCCGATGAATTTTCTGTGTTTGATCGTCAATAAGAAGGTCAGAGGGATACAATAAACCTGAAGTGAAGCATCGGAATCTATTACTAGTGTCACAGGAATGGTTCAAACCATAGACAGTAAGAAGAGTCAGTGTTCATGTACTGAAGTCGGCATTGTGATTTTTGTATTTATTTAAGATGCAATTTCTGTGTTTCATCGTCAATACGAAGGTCAGAGGGATACAGTAAACCTGAAGTGAAGCATCGGAATCTATAACTAGTGTCACAGGATTGGTTCAAAACATAGACAGTGAGAAGAGCCAGTCTTCTTGTACTTGGGTCGGAATTGTGCCTTTTGTACTTAATTCGGATGCAACTTGTGTGTTTCATAATCAATAAGAGCGTCAGAGGGATACAGTAAACCTGAAGTGAAGCATCGGAATCTATAATTAGTGTCATAGGAGTGGTTCAAACCATAGACAGTAAGAAGAGTCAGTCTTTTTGTACTTAAGTCGGCTTTGTGCCTTTTGTATTTAATTCCGATGCTATTTCTGTGTTTCATCGTCAATACGAAGGTCAGAGGGATACAGTAAACCTGATGTGAAGCATCGGAATCTATAACTAGTGTCACAGGAATCGTTCAAAACATAGACAGTAAGAAGAGTCAGTTATCTTGTACTTAAGTCGGCATTGTGCCTTTTGTATTTAATTCCGATGCAATTTCTGTGTTTCATCGTCAATACGAAGGTCAGAGAGATACAGTATTCCTGAAGTGAAGCATCGAAATCTATAACTAGTGTCACAGGAATGGTTCAAAACATAGACAGTAAGAAGGGGCAGTCTTCTTGTACTTAAGTCGGCATTGTGCCTTTTGTATTTAATCCGATGCAATATCTGTGTTTCTTCGTCAATAACAAGGTCAGAGAGATACAGTAAACCTGAAGTTAAGCATCGGAATCTATAACTAGTGTCACCGAAATGGTTCAAAACATTGACAGTAAGAAGAGCCAGTCTTCTTGTACTTGAGTCGGCATTGTGCTTTTGTATTTAATTCCGATTCAATTTCTGTGTTACATCGTCAATAAGAAGCTGAGAGGGATACAGTAAATCTGAAGCGAAGCATCGGAATCTATAACTAGTGTCACAGGAATGGTTCAAAACATAGACGGTAAGAAGAGGCATTCTTCTTGTACTGAAGTCGGCATAGTGCCTTTTGTATTTAATTCCGATGAATTTTCTGTGTTTTTTATCGTCAATAAGAAGGTCCGAGGGATACAGCAAACCTGAAGGTCCGAGGGATACAGCAAACCTGAAGTGAAGCATCGGAATCTATAACTAGTGTCACAGGAATGGTTCAAAACATAGTCAGTAAGAAGAGTCAGTTATCTTGTACTTAAGTCGGCATTGTGCCTTTTGTATTTAATTCCGATGCAATTTCTGGGTTTCATCGTTAATAAGAAGGTCAGAGGGATACAGTAAACCTGAAGTGAAGCATCGGAATCTATGACTAGTTCCACAGGAATGGTTCAAAACATAGACAGTAAGAAGCGTCAGTCTTTTTGTACTTAAGTCGGCTTTGTGCCTTTTGTATTTAATTCCGATGCAATTTCTGTGTTTGATCGTCAATACGAAGGTCAAAGGGATACAGTAAACCTGAAGTAAAGCATCGGAATCTATAACTAGTGTCACAGGAATCGTTCAGAACATAGACAGTATGGAGGGTCAGTCTTCTTGTACTTAAGTCGGCATTGTGCCTTTTGTATTTAATTCCGATGCAATTACGTGTTTCATCGTCAATAACAAGGTCAGAGGGATACAGTAAACCTGAAGTGAAGCATCGGAATCTATAACTAGTGTAACAGCAATGCAGAGGGATACAGTGAACCTGAAGTGAAGCATCGAAATCTTTAAGTAGTGTCACAGGAATGGTTCAAAACATTGACAGTAAGAAGAGTCAGTCTTCTTGTGCTTAAGTCGGCATTGTGCCCTTTGTATATGATTCCGATGCAATTTACGTGTTTCTGCGTCAATATGTAGGTCAGAGGGATACAGTAAACCTGAAGTGAAGCATCGGAATCTATAACTAGCGTCACAGGAATGGTTAAAACATAGACAGTAAGAAGAGCCAGTCTTCTTGTACTTGAGCCGGCATTGTGCCTTTTGTATTTAATTCCGATGAACTTTCTGTGTTTGATCGTCAATAAGGTCAGAGGAATACAGTAAACCTGAAGTGAAGCATCGGAATCTATTACTAGTGTCACAGGAATGGTTCAAACCATAGACAGTAAGAAGAGTCAGTGTTCTTGTACTTAAGTCGGCATTGGGCCTTTTGTATTTAATTAAGATGCAATTTTTGTGTTTCATCATCAATAAGGAGGTGAAAGGGATACAGAAACCCTGAAGTGAAGCATCGGAATCTATAACTAGTGTCACAGAAATGGTTCAAAACATAGACAGTAAGAAGAGTCAGTCCTCTTGTACTTATGTTGGCATTGTGCCTTTTGTATACAATTCTTACGCAATTTCTGTGTTTCATCGTCAATAAGAAGCTCACAGGGATACAGCAAACCTGAAATGAAGCATACGGAATCTCTAACTAGTGTCACAGGAATTTTTCAAAACATAGACAGTAAGAAGAGCCAGTCTTTTTGTACTTAAGTCGGCATTGTGACTTTTGTATTTAATTCCGATGCAATTTCTGTGTTTCATCGTCAATACGAAGGTCAGAGTGATACAGTAAACCGGAAGTGAAGCATCGGAATCTATAACTAGTGTCACAGAAATGGTTCAAAACATAGACAGTAAGAAGAGACAGTCTTCTTGTACTTGAGTCGGCATTGTGCTTTTTGTATTTAATTCCGATGCAATTTCTGTGTTTCATCGTAAATAAGAAAGTCAGAGCGATACGGTAAACCTGACGTGAAGCATCGGAATCTATAACTAGTGTCACAGGAATGGTTCAAATCATAGACAGTAAGAAGAGCCAGTCTTCTTGTACTTGAGTCGGCTTTGTGCCTTTTGTATTTAATTCCGATGAATTTTCTGTGTTTGATCGTCAATAAGAAGGTCAGAGGGATACAATAAACCTGAAGTGAAGCATCGGAATCTATTACTAGTGTCACAGGAATGGTTCAAACCATAGACAGTAAGAAGAGTCAGTGTTCATGTACTGAAGTCGGCATTGTGATTTTTGTATTTATTTAAGATGCAATTTCTGTGTTTCATCGTCAATACGAAGGTCAGACGGATACAGTAAACCTGAAGTGAAGCATCGGAATCTATAACTAGTGTCACAGGAATGGTTCAAAACATAGACAGTGAGAAGGGACAGTCTTCTTGTACTTAAGTCGGCATTGTGCTTTTTGTAATTAATTCGATGCCATATCTGTGTTTCTTCGTCAATAAAAAGGTCAGAGGGATACAGTAAACCTGAAGTGAAGCATCGGAAACTATAACTAGTGTCACAGAAATGGTTCAAAAAATAGACAGTAAGAAGAGCCAGTCTTCTTGTACTGAAGTCGTCATTGTGGCTTTTGTATATAATTCCGATGAATTTTCTGTGTTTGATCGTCAATAAGAAGGTCCGAGGGATACAGCAAACCTGAAGTGAAGCATCGGAATCTATAACTAGTGTCACAGGAATGGTTCAAAACATAGACAGTAAGAAGGGTCAGTCTTCTTGTACTTAAGTCGGCATTGTGCCTTTTGTATTTAATTCGATGCAATATCTGTGTTTCTTCGTCAATAAGAAGGTGAGAGGGATACAGTAAACCTGAAGTTAAGCATCGGAATCTAGAACTAGTGTCACAGAAATGGTTCAACACATAGACAGTAAGAAGCGCCAGTCTTCTTGTACTTGAGTCGGCATTGTGCGTTTTGTATTTAATTCCGATGCAAATTATGTGTTTCTTCGACAATAAGAAGGTCAGAGGGACACAGTAAACACTAAGTGAAGCGTCGGAATCTATAACTAGTGTCACAGGAATGGTTCACAACATAGACAGTAAGAAGAGAGAGTCTTCTTGTACTTGGGTCGGAGTTGTGCCTTTTGTACTTAATTCGGATGCAACTTCTGTGTTTCATAATCAATAAGAGCGTCAGAGGGATACAGTAAACCTGAAGTGAAGCATCGGAATCTATAAGTAGTGTCACAGGAATGGTTCAAATCATAGACAATAAGAGGAGTCAGTCTTCTTGTACTTAAGTCGCCATTGTGCCTTTTGTATTTAATTCCGATGCAATTTCTGTGTTTCATCGTCAATACGAAGGTCAGAGGGATGCAGTAAAGCTGAAGTGAAGCATCAGAATCTATAACTAGTGTCACAGGAATGGTTCAAAGCATAGACAGTAAGAAGAAGCAGTCTTCTTGTACTTAAGTCGCCATTGTGCTTTTTGTATTTAATTAAGATGCAATTTCTGTGTTTCTTCGTCAATAAAAAAGGTGAAAGGGATACAGTAAACCTGAAGTGAAGCATCGGAATCTATAACTAGTGTCACAGGAATGGTTCAAAACATAGACAGTAAGAAGGGTCAGTCTTCTTGTACTTAAGTCGGAATTGTGCCTTTTGTATTTAATTCCGATGCAATTTTTGTGTTTCATTGTCAATACGAAGGTCAGAGAGATACAGTAAACCTGAAGTGAAGCATCGGAATCTGTAACTAGTGCCACAGGAATGGTTCTAGACATAGACTTTAAGAAGGGTCAGTCTCCTTGTACCTAAGTCGGCATTGTGCCATTTGTATTTAATCCGATGCAATATCTGTGTTTCTTCGTCAATAAGATTGTCAGAGGGATACAGTAAACCTGAAGTTAAGCATCGGAATCTATAACTAGTGACACAGAAATGGTTCAAAACATAGACAGTAAGAAGAGTAAGTCTTCTTGTACTTGAGTCGGCATTGTGCCTTTTGTATTTAATTCCGATGCAATTTCTGTGTTACATCGTCAATAAGAAGGTCAGAGGGATAAAGTAAACCTGAAGTGAAGCATCAGAATCTATGACTAGTGTCACAGGAATGGTTCAAAACATAGACAGTAAGAAGAGTCAGTCTTTTTGTACTTAAGTCGGCTTTGTGCCTTTTGTATTTAATTCCGATGCAATTTCTGTGTTTCATCGTCAATACGAAGGTCAGAGGGATACAGCAAACCTGAAGTGAAGCATCGGAATCTATAACTAGTGTCACAGGAATGGTTCAAAACATAGACAGTAAGAAGGGTCAGTCTTCTTGTACTTAAGTCGGCATTGTGCCTTTTGTATTTAATTCCGATGCAATTTCTGTGTTTCATTGTCAATACGAAGGTCAGAGAGATACAGTAAACCTGAAGTGAAGCATCGGAATCTATAACTAGTGCCACAGCAATGGTTCTAGACATAGACTTTAAGAAGGGTCAGTCTCCTTGTACTTAAGTCGGCAATGTGCCATTTGTATTTAATCCGATGCAATATCTGTGTTTCTTCGTCATTAAGAAGGTCAGAGGGATACAGTAAACCTGAAGTAAAGCATCGGAATCTATAACTAGTGTAACAGAAATGGTTCAAAACATAGCTAGTAAGAAGAGCCAGTCTTCTTCTACTTGAGTCGGCATTGTGCCTTTTGTATTTAATTCCGATGCAATTTACGTGTTTCATCGTCAATAAGAATGTCAGAGGGATACAGTGAACCTGAAGTGAAGCATCGGAAGCTATAACTAGTGTCACAGGAATGGTTTAAACATAGACAGTAAGAAGAGTCAGTTTTCTTGTACTTAAGTCGGCATTGGGACTTTTGAATATAATTACGGTGCAATTTCTATGTCTCTTCGTCAATAAGAAGGTCTGAGGGATACAGTAAACCTGAAGGGAAGCATCCGAAACTATAACTAGTGTCACAGAAATGGTTCAAAACATAGACAGTAAGAAGCGCCAGTCTTCTTGAACTTGGGTCGGAATTGTGCCTTTTGTACTTAATTCGGATGCAACTTCTGTGTTTCATCATCAATAAGAGCGTCAGAGGGATACGGTAAACCTGAAGTGAAGCATCGGAATCTATAAGTAGTGTCACAGGAATGGTTCAAAGCATAGACAGTAAGAGGAGTCAGTCTTCATGTACTTAAGTTGGTATTGTGCCTTTTGTATTTAATTCCGATGCAATTTCTGTGTTTCATCGTCAATACGAAGGTCAGAGGGATGCAGTAAACCTGAAGTGAAGCATCGGAATCTATAACTAGTGTCACAGGAATGGTTCAAAACATAGACAGTAAGAAGAGTCAGTGTTCTTGTACTGAAGTCGGCATTGTGCCTTTTGTATTTAATTAAGATGCAATGTTTGTGTTTCAGCGTCAATAATAAGGTCAGAGGGATACAGTAAACCTGAAGTGAAGCATCGGAATCTATAAGTAGTGTCACAGGAGTGGTTCAAAACATAGACAGTAAGAAGAAGCAGTCTTCTTGTACTTAAGTCGCCATTGTGCTTTTTGTATTTAATTAAGATGCAAATTCTGTGTTTCATCGTCAATAAAAAGGTGAAAGGGATACAGTAAACCTGAAGTTAAGCAACGGAATCTATAACTAGTGTCACAGGAATGATTCAAAACATAGACAGTAAGAATAGACAGTCTTCTTGTCCTTAAGTCGGCATTGTGCCTTTTGTATATAATTCCGATGCAATTTCTGTGTTTCATCGTCAATAAGAAGCTCAGAGGGATACAGTAAACCTGAAGTAAAGCATCGGAATCTATACCTAGTGTCACAGGAATGGTTCAAATCATAGTCAGTAAGAAGAGTCAGTTATCTTGTACTTAAGTCGGCATTGTGCCTTTTTTATTTAATTCCGATGCAATTTCTGTGTTTCATCGTTAATAAGAAGGTCAGAGGGATACAGTAAACCTGAAGTGAAGCGTCGGAATCTATGACTAGTGCCACAGGAATGGTTCAAAACATAGACAGTAAGAAGAGTCAGTCTTTTTGTACTTAAGTCGGCTTTGTGCCTTTTGTATTTAATTCCGATGCAATTTCTGTGTTTCATCGTCAATACGAAGGTCCGAGGGATACAGTAAACCTGATGTGAAGCATCGGAATCTATAACTAGTGTCACAGGAATCGTTCAAAACATAGACAGTAAGAAGGGTCAGTCTTCTTGTACTTAAGTCGGCATTGTGCCTTTTGTATTTAATTCCGATGCAATATCTGTGTTTCTTCGCCATTAAGGAGGTCAGAGGGATACAGTATACCTGAAGTGAAGCATCGGAATCTGTAACTAGTGTAACAGGAATGGTTCTAAACATAGACAGTAAGAAGAGTCAGTTTTCTTGTACTTAAGTCGGCATAGGGTCTTTTGAATATAATTACGGTGCAATTTCTGTGTCTCTTCGTCAATAAGAAGGTCTGAGGGATACAGTAAACCTGAAGGGAAGCATCGGAAACTATAACTTGTGTCACAGAAATGGTTCAAAGCATAGACAGTAAGGAGAGCCAGTCTTCTTGTACTTGAGTCGGCATTGTGCCTTTCGTATTTCATTCCGATGCAATTTATGTGTTTCTTCGTCAATAAGAAGGTCAGAGGGGCACAGTAAACCTGAAGTGAAGCATCGGAATCTATAACTAGTGTCACAGGAATGGTTCACAACATAGAACGTAAGAAGAGCCAGTCTTCTTGTACTTGGATCGGCATTGTGCCATTTGTATTTAATTCGGATGCAACTTCTGTGTTTTATCATCAATAAGAGCGTCAGAGGGATACAGTAAACCTAAAGTGAAGCATCGGTATCTATAACTAGTGTCACAGGAATGGTTAAAAACATTGACAGTAGGAAGAGTCAGTCTTCTTGTACTTAATTCGGCATTGTGCCTTTTGTATCTAATTAAGATTTAATTTCTGTGTTTCATCGTCAATAATAAGGTCAGAGGGATACAGTAAACCTGATGTGAAGCATCGGAATCTATAACTAGTGTCACAGGAATGGTTCAAAACATTGACAGTAAGAAGAGTCAGTCTTCTTGTACTTATTGTGCATTTTGTAAATAATTCCGATGCAATTTCTGTGTTTCATCGTCAATAAGAAGCTCAGAGGGATACGGTAAATCTGAAGTGAAGCATCGGAATCTATAACTAGTGTCACAGGAATGGTTCAAAACATAGACAACAAGAAGGGGCATTCTCTTGTTCTTAAGTCGGCATTGTGCCCTTTGTATTTAATTCCGATGCAATTTACGTGTTTCATCGTCAATAAGAAGGTCAGAGGGATACAGTAAACCTGAAGTGAAGCATCGGAATCTATAACTAGTGTCACAGGAATGGTTCAAACATAGACAGTAAGAAGAGTCAGTCTTTTTGTACTTAAGTCGGCATTGTGCCTTTTGTATTTAATTCCGATGAATTTTCTGTGTTTGATCGTCAATAAGAAGGTCAGAGGGAAACAGTATACATGATGTGAAGCATGGGAATCTATTACTAGTGTCACAGGAATGGTTCAAACCAATGACAGTAAGAAGAGTCAGTGTTCTTGTACTTAAGTCGGCATTGTGCCTTTTGTATTTAATTAAGATGCAATTTCTGTGTTTCATCGTCAATAAGAAGGTGAAAGGGATACAGTAAACCTGAAGTGAAGCATCGAAATCTATAACTAGTGTCACAGGAATGGTTCAAAACATAGACAGTAAGAAGAGTCAGTCTTCTTGTACTTAAGTCGACATTGTGTCTTTTGTATATATTTCCGAAGCAATTTCTCTGTTTCATCGTCAATAAGAAGCTCACAAGGATACAGTAACCCTGAAGTGAAGCATCGGAATCTATAACTAGTGTCACAGGCATGGTTCAAAACATAGACAGTAAGTAGAGTCAGTCTTTTTGTACTTAAGTCGGCATTGTGAATTTTTTTTTTTAATTCCGGTGCAATTTCTGTGTTTCATCGTCAATACGAAGGTCAGAGGGATACAGTAAACCTGAAGTGAAGCATCGGAATCTATAACTAGAGTCACAGGAATGGTTCAAAACATAGACCGTAAGTAGGATCTGTCTTCTTGAACTTAAGTCGGCATTGTGCCTTTTGTATTTAATTCCGATGCAATTTCTGTATTTCTTCGTCAATAAGAAGGTCAGAGGGATACAGTATACCTGAAGTGAAGCATCGGAATCTATAACTAGTGTCACAGAAATTGTTCAAAACATAGACAGTAAGAAGAGTCAGTCTTCTTGTACTTATGTCGGCATTGTGCCTTTTGTAAATAATTCCGATGCAATTTCTGTGTTTCATCGTCAATAAGAAGCTGAGAGGGATACAGTAAATCTGAAGCGAAGCATCGGAATCTATAACTAGTGTCACAGGAATGGTTCAAAACATAGACGGTAAGAAGAGGCATTCTTCTTGTACTTAAGTCGGCATTGTGCCTTTTGTATTTAATTCCGATGCAATTTACGTGATTCATCGTCAATAAGAAGGTCAGAGGGATACAGTAAACCTGAAGTGAAGCATCGGAATCTATAACTAGTGTCACAGGAATGGTTCAAAACATAGACAGTAAGAAGAGTCAGTCTTTTTGTACTTAAGTCGGCATTGTGCCTTTTGTATTTAATTCCGATGCAATTTCTGTGTTTCATCGTCAATACGAAAGTCAGAGGGATACAGTAAACCTGAAGTGAAGCATCGGAATCTATAACTAGTGTCACAGGAATGGTTCAAACATAGACAGCAAGAAGAGTCAGTCTTTTCGTACTTAAGTCGGCATTGTGCCTTTTGTATTTAATTCCGATGAATTTTCTGTGTTTGATCGTCAATAAGAAGGTCAGAGGGATACAGTAAACCTGAAGTGAAGCATCGGAATCTATTACTAGTGTCACAGGAATGGTTCAAACCATAGACAGTAAGAAGAGTCAGTGTTCTTGTACTTAATTCGGCATTGTGCCTATTGTATTTAATTAAGATGCAATTACTGTGTCTCATCGTCAATAAGAAGGTGAAAGGGATACAGTTAACCTGAAGTGAACCATCGGAATCTATAACTAGTGTCACAGAAATGGTTCAAAACATAGACAGTAAGAAGAGCCAGTCTTCTTGTGCTTGAGTCGGCATTGTGCCTTTTGTATTTAATTCCGATGCAATTTACGTGTTTCATCGTCAATACGAAGGTCCGAAGGATACAGTATACCTGAAGTGAAGCATCGGAATCTATACCTAGTGTCACAGGAATGGTTCAAATCATAGTCAGTAAGAAGAGTCAGTTATCTTGTACTTAAGTCGGCATTGTGCCATTTTTATTTAATTCCGATGCAATTTCTGTGTTTCATCGTTAATAAGAAGGTCAGAGGGATACAGTAAACCTGAAGTGAAGCGTCGGAATCTATGACTAGTGCCACAGGAATGGTTCAAAACATAGACAGTAAGAACAGTCAGTCTTTTTGTACTTAAGTCGGCTTTGTGCCTTTTGTATTTAATTCAGATGCAATTTCTGTGTTTCGTCGTCAATACGAAGGTCCGAGGGATACAGTAAACCTGATGTGAAGCATCGTAATCTATAACTAGTGTCACAGGAATCGTTCAAAACATAGACAGTAAGAAGGGTCAGTCTTCTTGTACTTAGGTCGGCATTGTGCCTTTTGTATTTAATTCCGATGCAATATCTGTTTTTCTTCGCCATTAAGGAGGTCAGAGGGATACAGTATACCTGAAGTGAAGCATCGGAATCTGTAACTAGTGTCACAGAAATGGTTCAAAACATAGACAGTAAGAAGAGCCAGTCTTCTTGTACTTGAGTCGGCATTGTGCCTTTTGTATTTAATTCCGATGCAATTTCTGTGTTTCATCGTCAATAAGAAGGTCACAGGGATACAGTAAACCTGAAATGAAGCATCGGAATCTATAACTAGTGTAACAGGAATGGTTCAAAACATAGACAGTAGGAAGAGTC
Source organism: Schistocerca piceifrons (assembly GCF_021461385.2). Lineage (NCBI taxonomy): Eukaryota > Metazoa > Arthropoda > Insecta > Orthoptera > Acrididae > Schistocerca > Schistocerca piceifrons. The sequence continues at coordinate 2,891,961 of NC_060146.1, read as the reverse complement.
AGTTTTCTTGTACTTAAGTCGGCATAGGGTCTTTTGAATATAATTACGGTGCAATTTCTGTGTCTCTTCGTCAATAAGAAGGGAAGCATCGGAAACTATAACTTGTGTCACAGAAATTGTTCAAAGCATAGACAGTAAGGAGAGCCAGTCTTCTTGTACTTGAGTCGGCATTGTACCTTTTGTATGTAAACCTGAAGGGAAGCATCGGAAACTATAACTTGTGTCACAGAAATTGTTCAAAGCATAGACAGTAAGGAGAGCCAGTCTTCTTGTACTTGAGTCGGCATTGTACCTTTTGTATTTCATTCCGATGCAATTTATGTGTTTCTTCGTCAATAAGAAGGTCAGAGGGACACAGTAAACCTGAAGTGAAGCATCGGAATCTATAAATAGTGTCACAGGAATGGTTCACAACATAGAACGTAAGAAGAGCCAGTCTTCTTGTACTTGGGTCGGCATTGTGCCTTTTCTATTTAATTCGGATGCAACTTCTGTGTTTCATCATCAATAAGAGCGTCAGAGGGATACAGTAAACCTAAAGTGAAGGATCGGAATCTATAACTAGTGTCACAGGAATGGTTCAAAATATAGACAGTAGGAAGAGTCAGTCTTCTTGTACTTAATTCGGCATTGTGCCTTTTGTATCTAATTAAGATTTAATTACTGAGTTTCATCGTCAATAATAAGGTCAGAGGGATACAGTAAACCTGATGTGAAGCATCGGAATCTATAACTAGTGTCACAGGAATGGTTCAAAACATCGAGAGTAAGAAGAGTCAGTCTTCTTGTACTTATGTCGCCATTGTGCCTTTTGTAAATAATTCCGATGCAATTTCTGTGTTTCATCGTCAATAAAAAGCTCACAAGGATACAGTAACCCAGAAGTGAAGCATCGGAATCTATAACTAGTGTCACAGGCATGGTTCAAAACATAGACAGTAAGTAGAGTCAGTCTTTTTGTACTTAAGTCGGCATTGTGAATTTTTTTTTAAATTCCGGTGCAATTTCTGTGTTTCATCGTCAATACGAAGGTCAGAGGGATACAGTAAACCTGAAGTGAAGCATCGGAATCTATAACTAGTGTCACAGAAATGGTTCAAAACATAGACAGTAAGAACAGCCAGTCTTCTTGTACTTGGGTCGGCATTGTGCCTTTTGTATTTAATTAAGATTTAATTTCTGTGTTTCATCGTCAATAATAAGGTCAGAGGGATACAGTAAACCTGAAGTGAAGCATCGGAATCTATAACTAGTGTCACAGAAATGGTTCAAAACATAGACAGTAAGAAGAGGCATTCTTCTTGTACTTAAGTCGGCATTGTGCCTTTTGTAAGTAATTCCGATGCAATTTCTGTGTTTCATCGTCAATAAGAAGCTGAGAGGGATACAGTAACTCTGAAGTGAAGCATCGGAATCTATAACTAGTGTCACAGGAATGGTTCAAAACATAGACAGTAAGAAGAGTCAGTCTTCTTGTACTTAAGTCGGCATTGTGCCTTTTGTATTTAATTCCGATGCAATTTACGTGTTTCATCGTCAATACGAAGGTCACAGGAATACAGTAAACGTGAAGTGAAGCATCGGAATCTATAACTAGTGTCTAAGGAATGGTTCAAAACATAGACAGTAAGAAGAGTCAGTTTTCTTGTACATAAGTCGGCATTGTGCCTTTTGTAATTAATTCCGATGCAATTTCTGTTTTTCATCGTCAATAAGAAGGTCACAGGGAGACAGTAAACCTGAACTGAAGTATCGGAATCTATAACTAGTGTCACAGGAATGGTTCAAATCATAGACAGTAAGAAGAGTCAGTTTTCTTGTACTTAGGTCGGCATTGGGCCTTTTGAATATAATTCTTCGTCAATAAGAAGGTCTGAGGGTTGCACTAAACCTGAAGGGAAGCATCGGAATCTATAACTAGTGTCACAGAAATGGTTCAAAACATAGACAGTAAGAAGAGCCAGTCTTCTTGTACTTGTGTCGGCATTGTGCCTTTCGTATTTAATTCCGATGCAATCTATGTGTTTCTTCGTCAATAAGAAGGGCAGAGGGACACAGTAAACCTGAAGTGAAGCATCGGAATCTATAACTAGTGTCACAGGAATGGTTCAAAACATAGACAGTAAGAACAGCCAGTCTTCTTGTACTTGGGTCGGCATTGTGCCTTTTGTATTTAATTAAGATTTAATTTCTGTGTTTCATCGTCAATAACAAGGTCAGAGGGATACAGTAAACCTGAAGTGAAGCATCGGAATCTATAACTAGTGTCACAGGAATGGTTCAAAAACATAGTCAGTAAGAAGAGTCAATCTTCTTGTACTTAAGTCGGCATTGGGCCTTTTGTATTTAATTAAGATGCAATTTCTGTGTTTCATCGTGAATAGGAAGGTGAAAGGGATACAGTAAACCTGGAGTGAAGCTTCGGAAATTTATAACTAGTGTCACAGGAATGGTTCAAATCATAGGCACTAGGAAGAGTCAGTCTTCTTGTACTTAAGTCGGCATTGTGCCTTTTCTATATAATTCCAATGCAATTTCTGTGTTTCATCGTCAATAAGAAGCTTAGAGGGATACAGTAAACCTGAAGTGAAGCATCGGAATCAATAACTAGTGTCACAGGTATGGTTAAAAAACATAGACAGTAAGAAGATTCAGTTTTCTTGTACTTAAGTCGGCATTGTGCCTTTTGTATTTAATTCCGATGCAATTTCTGTGTTTCATCGTCAATATGAAGGTCAGATCGATACAGTAAACCTGAAGTGAAGCATCTGAATCTATAACTAGCGTCACAGGAATGGTTCAAAGCATAGACAGTAAGAAGAGTCAGTCTTTTTGTACTTAAGTGGGCATTGTGCCATTTGTATTTAATTCCGATGCAGTTTCTGTGATTCATCGTCTATACAAAGGTCAGAGGGATACAGTAAACCTGAAGTGAAACATCGGAATCTATAACTAGTGTCACAGGAATGGTTCAAAACATAGACAGTAGGAAGGGTCAGTCTTCTCATACTTAAGTCGGCATTGGGCCTTTTGTATTTAATTCCGATGCAATATCTGTGTTTCTTCGTCAATAAGAAGGTCAGAGGGATACAGTAAACGCTTAAGTGAAGCATCGGAATCTATAACTAGTGTCACAGGAATGGTTCAAAACATAGACAGTTAGAAGAGTCAGTTTTCTTGTACTTAATTCGGCATTGTGCCTTTTGTATTTAATTCCGATGCAATTTTTGTGTTTCATCGTCAATAAGAAGGTCACAGTTATACAGTAAACCTGAAATGAAGCTTCGGAAACTATAACTAGTGTCACAGGAATGGTTCAAAACATAAACAATAAAAAGAGTCAGTTTTTTTGTACTAAGGTCGGCATTGTGCCTTTTGTATTTAATTCCGATGCAATTTCTGTGTTTCATTGTCAATAAGAAGGTGAGAGGGATACAGTAAACCTGAAGTGAAGCATCGGAATTTATAACTAGTGTCACAGGATTGGTTCAAAAAATAGACAGTAAGAATGTCAGTCTTCTTGTATTTAAGTCGGCATTGTGCCTTTTGTATTTAATTCCGATGCAATATCTGTGTTTCTTCGTCAATAAGATCGTCAGAGGGATACAGTAAACCTGAAATGAAGCATCGGAATCTATAAGTAGAGTCACAGGAATGGTTCAAAACATAGACAGTAAGAAGAGTCAGTCTTATTGTACTTAAGTCGGCAATGTGCCTCTTGTATTTAATTCCGATATAATTTACGTAATTCATCGTCAATAAGTAGGTCAGAGGGATACAGTAAACCTGAAGTGAGGCATCGGAATCTATAACTAGTGTCACAGGAATCGTTCAAACCATAGACAGTAAGATGAGTTAGTGTTCTTGTACTGAAGTCGGCATTGTGCCTTTTGTATTTAATTAAAATGCTATTTCTATGTTTCATCGTCAATAAGAAGGTCAGAGGGATACAGTAAACCTGAAGTGAATCATCGGATTCTATAACTAATGTCACCGGAATGGTAGAAAACATTGACAGTAAGAAGAGTCAGTCTCCTTCTACTTAAGTCGGCATTGTGCCTTTTGTATTTAATTCCGATGCAATTTACGTGTTTCATCGTCAATAAGAACGTCAGAGGGATGCAGTAAACCTGAAGTGAAGCATCGGAATCTATAACTAGTGTCACAGAAATGGTTCAAAACATAGACAGTAAGAAGAGGCATTCTTCTTGTACTTAAGTCGGCATTGTGCCTTTTGTATTTAATTCCGATGCAATTTACGTGTTTCATCGTCAATAAGAAGGTCAGAGGGATACCGTAAACCTGAAGTGAAGCATCGGAATCTATAACTAGTGTCACAGGAATGGTTCAAAACATAGACACTAAGAAGAGTTAGTCTTTTTGTACTTAAGTCGGCATTGTGCCTTTTGTATTTAATTCCGATGCAATTTCTGTGTCTCATCGTGAATACGAAAGTCAGAGGGATACAGTAAACCTGAAGTGGAGCATCGGAATCTATAACTAGTGTCACAGGAAAGGTTCAAAACATAGCCAGTAAGAAGGGTCAGTCTTCTTGTACTTAAGTCGGCATTGTGCCTTTTGTATTTAATTCCGATGCAATTTACGTGTTTCATCGTCAATAAGAAGGTCAGAGGAATACAGTAAACCTGAAGTCAAGCATCGGAATCTATAACTAGTGTCTAAGGAATGGTTCAAAACATAGACAGTAAGAAGAGTCAGTTTTCTTGTACATAAGTCGGCATTGTGCCATTTGTAATTAATTCCGATGAAATTTCTGTGTTTCATCGTCAATAAGAAGGCCACAGGGAGACAGTAAACCTGAACTGAAGTATCGGAATCTGTAACTAGTGTCACAGGAATGGTTCAAATCATAGACAGTAAGAAGAGTCAGTTTTCTTGTACTTAGGTCGCCATTGGGCCTTTTGAATATAATTACGATGCAATTTCTGTGCTTCTTCGTCGATAAGAGGGTCTGAGGGATGCAGTAAACCTGAAGGGAAGCATCGGAATCTATAACTAGTGTCACAGAAATGGTTCAAAACATAGACAGTAATAAGAGCCAGCCTTCTTGTACTTGTGTCGCCATTGTGCCTTTTCTATTTAATTCGGATGCAACTTCTGTGTTTCATCGTCAATAAGAGCGTCAGAGGGATACAGTAAACCTGAAGTGAAGCATCGGAATCTATAACTAGTGTCACAGGAATGGTTCAAAACATAGTCAGTAGGAACAGTCAGTCTTCTTGTACTTAATTCGGCATTGTGCCTCTTGTATTTAATTAAGATTTAATTTCTGTGTTTCATCGTCAATAATCAGGTCAGAGGCATACAGTAAACCTGATGTGAAGCATCGGAATCTATAACTAGTGTCACAGGAATGGTTCAAAACATAGTCAGTAAGAAGAGTCAGTTATCTTGTACTTTGTGCCTTTTGTATTTAATTCCGATGCAATTTCTGTGTTTCATCGTCAATAAGAAGGTCAGAGGGATACAGTATACCTGAAGTGAAGCATCGGAATCTATAACTAGTGTCACAGGAATTGTTCAAATCATAGACAGTAAGAACAGTCACTCTTTTTGTACTTAACTCGGCATTGTGCCTTTTGTATTTTATTCCGATGCAATTTCTATGTTTCATCGTCAATAAGAAAGTCAGAGGGATACAGTAAACCTGAAGTGAAGCATCGGACTCTATAACTAGTGTCACAGGGATGGTTCAAAACATAGACAGTAAGAAGGGTCCGTCTTCTTGTGCTTAAGTCAGCATTGTGCCTTTTGTATTTAATTCCGATGCAATATCTGTGTTTTTTCGTCATTAAGAAGGTCAGAGGGATACAGTAAAACTGAAGTCAAGCATCGGAATCTATAACTAGTGTCACAGAAATGGTTCAAAACATAGACAGTAAGAAGAGTCAGTCTTCTTGTACTTAATTCGGCATTGTGCCTTTTGTATTTAATTAAGATTTAATTTCTGTGTTTCATCGTCAATAATAAGGTCAGAGGGATACAGTAAACCTTAAGTGAAGCATCGGAATCTATAACTAGTGGCACAGGAATGGTTCAAAACATGGTCAGTAAGAAGAGTCAATCTTCTTGTACTTAAGTCGGCATTGGGCCTTTTGTATTTAATTAAGATGCAATTTCTGTGTTTCATCGTGAATAGGAAGGTGAAAGGGATACAGTACACCTGGAGTGAAGCTTCGGAAATTTATAACTAGTGTCACAGGAATGGTTCAAATCATAGACAGTAGGAAGAGTCAGTCTTCTTGTACTTAAGTGGGCATTGTGCCATTTGTATTTAATTCCGATGCAGTTTCTGTGATTCATCGTCAATACAAAGGGCAGAGGGATACAGTAAACCTGAAGTGAAGCACCGGAATCTATAACTGGTGTCACAGGAATGGTTCAAAACATAGAGAGTAAGAAGTGTCAGTCTTCTTATACTTAAGTCGGCATTGGGCATTTTGTATTTAATTCCGATGCAATATCTGTGTTTCTTCGTCAATAAGAAGGTCAGAGGGATACAGTAAACCTGAAGTGACGAATCGGAATCTATAACTAGTGTCACAGAAATGGTTCAAAACATAGACAGTAAGAAGAGACAGTCATCTTGTACTTGAGTCGGCATTGTGCCTTTTGTATTTAATTCCGATACAATTTCTGTGTTTTTTCGTCAATAAGATCGTCAGAGGGATACAGTAAACCTGAAATGAAGCATCGGAATCTATAACTAGAGTCACAGGAATGGTTCAAAACATAGACAGTAAGAAGAGTCAGTCTTCTTGTACTTAAGTCGGCAATGTGCCTCTTGTATTTAATTCCGATATAATTTACGTAATTCATCGTCAATAAGTAGGTCAGAGGGATACAGTAAACCTGAAGTGAGGCATCGGAATCTATAACTAGTGTCACAGGAATGGTTCAAACCATAGACAGTAAGATGAGTTAGTGTTCTTGTACTAAAGTCGGCATTGTGCCTTTTGTATTTAATTAAAATGCTATTTCTATGTTTCATCGTCAATAAGAAGGTCAGAGGGATACAGTAAACCTGAAGTGAAGCATCGGAATCTATAACTAGTGTCACAGGAATGGTTCAAAAACATAGTCAGTAAGAAGAGTCAATCTTCTTATACTTAAGTCGGCGTTGGGCATTTTGTATTTCATTCCGATGCAATATCTGTGTTTCTTCGTCAACAGGAAGGTCAGAGGGATACAGTAAAACTGAAGTGAAGCATCGGAATCTATAACTCGTGTCACAGAAATGGTTCAAAACATAGACAGTAAGAAAAGCCAGTCTTCTTGTACTTGGGTCGGCATTGTGCCTTTTGTATTTAATTCCGATGCAATTTCTGTGTTTCATCGTCAATAAGAAGGTCAGAGGGATACAGTAAACGCTTAAGTGAAGCATCGGAATCTATAACTAGTGTCACAGGAATGGTTCAAAACATAGACAGTTAGAAGAGTCAGTTTTCTTGTACTTAAGTCGGCATTGTGCCTTTTGTATTTAATTCCGATGCAATTTTTGTGTTTCATCGTCAATAAGAAGGTCACAGGGATACAGTAAACCTGAAATGAAGCTTCGGAAACTATAACTAGTGTGACAGGAATGGTTCAAAACATAAACAATAAAAAGAGTCAGTTTTTTTGTACTAAGGTCGGCATTGTGCCTTTTGTATTTAATTCCGATGCAATTTCTGTGTTTCGTTGTCAATAAGAAGGTCAGAGGGATACAGTAAACCTGAAGTGAAGCATCGGACTCTATAACTAGTGTCACAGGAATGGTTCAAAACATAGACAGTAAGAAGGGTCCGTCTTCTTGTGCTTAAGTCAGCATTGTGCCTTTTGTATTTAATTCCGATGGAATTTCTGTGTTTCATCGTCAATAATAAGGTCAGAGGGATACAGTAAACCTTAAGTGAAGCATCGGAATCTATAAGTAGTGGCACAGGAATGGTTCAAAACATGGTCAGTAAGAAGAGTCAATCTTCTTGTACTTAAGTCGGCATTGGGCCTTTTGTATTTAATTAAGATGCAATTTCTGTGTTTCATCGTGAATAGGAAGGTGAAAGGGATACAGTACACCTGGAGTGAAGCTTCGGAAATTTATAACTAGTGTCACAGGAATGGTTCAAATCATAGACAGTAGGAAGAGTCAGTCTTCTTGTACTTAAGTGAGCATTGTGCCATTTGTATTTAATTCCGATGCAGTTTCTGTGATTCATCGTCAATACAAAGGTCAGAGGGATACAGTAAACCTGAAGTGAAGCACCGGAATCTATAACTGGTGTCACAGGAATGGTTCAAAACATAGACAGTAAGAAGGGTCAGTCTTCTTATACTTAAGTCGGCATTGGGCATTTTGTATTTAATTCCGATGCAATATCTGTGTTTCTTCGTCAATAAGAAAGTCAGAGGGATACAGTAAACCTGAAGTGAAGCATCGGAATCTATAACTCGTGTCACAGAAATGGTTCAAAACATAGACAGTAAGAAAAGCCAGTCTTCTTGTACTTGGGTCGGCATTGTGCCTTTTGTATTTAATTCCGATGCAATTTCTGTGTTTCATTGTCAATAAGAAGGTCAGAGGGATACAGTAAACCTGAAGTGAAGCATCGGAATTTATAACTAGTGTCACAGGACTGGTTCAAAAAATAGACAGTAAGACGGGTCAGTCTTCTTCTACTTAAGTCGGCATTGTGCCTTTTGTATTTAATTCCGATGCAATATCTGTGTTTCTTCGTCAATAAGAAGGTCAGAGGGATACAGTAAACCTGAAGTGACGAATCGGAATCTATAACTAGTGTCACAGAAATGGTTCAAAACATAGACAGTACGAAGAGACAGTCATCTTGTACTTGAGTCGGCATTGTGCCTTTTGTATTTAATTCCGATACAATTTCTGTGTTTTTTCGTCAATAAGATCGTCAGAGGGATACAGTAAACCTGAAATGAAGCATCGGAATCTATAACTAGAGTCACAGGAATGGTTCAAAACATAGACAGTAAGAAGAGTCAGTCTTCTTGTACTTAAGTCGGCAATGTGCCTCTTGTATTTAATTCCGATATAATTTACGTAATTCATCGTCAATAAGTAGGTCAGAGGGATACAGTAAACCTGAAGTGAGGCATCGGAATCTATAACTAGTGTCACAGGAATGGTTCAAACCATAGACAGTAAGACGAGTTAGTGTTCTTGTACTAAAGTCGGCATTGTGCCTTTTGTATTTAATTAAAATGCTATTTCTATGTTTCATCGTCTATAAGAAGGTCAGAGGGATACAGTAAACCTGAAGTGAAGCATCGGAATCTATAACTAGTGTCACAGGAATGGTTCAAAACATAGACAGTAAAAAGAGTCAGTCTTCTTGTACTTCAGTCGGCATTGTGCATTTTGTATATAATTCCGATGCAATCTATGTGTTTCTTCGTCAATACGAAGGTCAGAGGGACACAGTAAACCTGAAGTGAAGCATCGGAATCTATAACTAGTGTCACAGGAATGGTTCAAAACATAGACAGTAAGAAGAGCCAGTCTTTTTGTACTTGGGTCGGCATTGTGCCTTTTGTATTTAATTCATATGCAACTTCTGTGTTTCATCGTCAATTAGAGCGTCAGAGGGATACAGTAAACCTGAAGTGAAGCATCGGAATCTATAACTAGTGTCACAGGAATGGTTCAAACTTAGACAGTAGGAAGAGTCAGTCTTCTTGTACTTAATTCGGCATTGTGCCTTTGTATTTAATTAAGATTTAATTTCTGTGTTTCATCGTCAATAATAAGGTCAGAGGGATACAGTAAACCTGAAGTGAAGCATCGGAATCTATAACTAGTGTCACAGGAATGGTTCAAAGCATAGGCAGTAAGAAGAGTCAGTCTTTTTGTATTTAAGTGGGCATTGTGCCATTTGTATTTAATTCCGATGCAGTTTCTGTGATTCATCGTCAATACAAAGGTCAGAGGGATACAGTAATCCTGAAGTGAAGCATCGGAATTTATAACTAGTGTCACAGGATTGGTTCAAAAAATAGACAGTAAGACGGGTCAGTCTTCTTCTACTTAAGTCGGCATTGTGCCTTTTGTATTTAATTCCGATGCAATATCTGTGTTTCTTCGTCAATAAGAAGGTCAGAGGGATACAGTAAACCTGAAGTGACGAATCGGAATCTATAACTAGTGTCACAGAAATGGTTCAAAACATAGACAGTACGAAGAGACAGTCATCTTGTACTTGAGTCGGCATTGTGCCTTTTGTATTTAATTCCGATACAATTTCTGTGTTTTTTCGTCAATAAGATCGTCAGAGGGATACAGTAAACCTGAAATGAAGCATCGGAATCTATAACTAGAGTCACAGGAATGGTTCAAAACATAGACAGTAAGAAGAGTCAGTCTTCTTGTACTTAAGTCGGCAATGTGCCTCTTGTATTTAATTCCGATATAATTTACGTAATTCATCGTCAATAAGTAGGTCAGAGGGATACAGTAAACCTGAAGTGAGGCATCGGAATCTATAACTAGTGTCACAGGAATGGTTCAAGACCTAGAAAGTAAGATGAGTTAGTGTTCTTGTACTAAAGTCGGCATTGTGCCTTTTGTATTTAATTAAAATGCTATTTCTATGTTTCATCGTCAATAAGAAGGTCAGAGGGATACAGTAAACCTGAAGTGAAGCATCGGAATCTATAACTAGTGTCACAGGAATGGTTCAAAAACATAGTCAGTAAGAAGAGTCAATCTTCTTATACTAAGTCGGCGTTGGGCATTTTGTATTTCATTCCGATGCAATATCTGTGTTTCTTCGTCAATAGGAAGGTCAGAGGGATACAGTAAACCTGAAGTGAAGCATCGGAATCTATAACTCGTGTCACAGAAATGGTTCAAAACATAGACAGTAAGAAAAGCCAGTCTTCTTGTACTTGGGTCGGCATAGTGCCTTTTGTATTTAATTCCGATGCAATTTCTGTGTTTCATCGTCAATAAGAAGGTCAGAGGGATACAGTAAACGCTTAAGTGAAGCATCGGAATCTATAACTAGTGTCACAGGAATGGTTCAAAAGATAGACAGTTAGAAGAGTCAGTTTTCTTGTACTTAAGTCGGCATTGTGCCTTTTGTATTTAATTCCGATGCAATTTTTGTGTTTCATCGTCAATAAGAAGGTCACAGGGATACAGTAAACCTGAAATGAAGCTTCGGAAACTATAACTAGTGTCACAGGAATGGTTCAAAACATAAACAATAAAAAGAGTCAGTTTTTTTGTACTAAGGTCGGCATTGTGCCTTTTGTATTTAATTCCGATGCAATTTCTGTGTTTCGTTGTCAATAAGAAGGTCAGAGGGATACAGTAAACCTGAAGTGAAGCATCGGAATTTATAACTAGTGTCACAGGATTGGTTCAAACCATAGACAGTAAGAAGAGTCAATCTTCTTGTACTTAAGTCGGCATTGGGCCTTTTGTATTTAATTAAGATGCAATTTCTGTGTTTCATCGTGAGTAGGAAGGTGAAAGGGATACAGTAAACCTGCAGTGAAGCTTCGGAAATTTATAACTAGTGTCACAGGAATGGTTCAAATCATAGACAGTAGGAAGAGTCAGTCTTCTTGTACTTAGTCGGCATTGTGCCTTTTGTATATAATTCCAATGCAATATCTGTGTTTCTTCGTCAATAAGAAGGTCAGAGGGATACAGTAAACCTGAAGTGACGAATCGGAATCTATAACTAGAGTCACAGAAATGGTTCAAAACATAGACAGTAAGAAGAGACAGTCTTCTTGTACTTGAGTCGGCATTGTGCCTTTTGTATTTAATTCCGATACAATTTCTGTGTTTTTTCGTCAATAAGATCGTCAGAGGGATACAGTAAACCTGAAATGAAGCATCGGAATCTATAACTAGAGTCACAGGAATGGTTCAAAACATAGACAGTAAGAAGAGTCAGTCTTCTTGTACTTAAGTCGGCAATGTGCCTCTTGTATTTAATTCCGATATAATTTACGTAATTCATCGTCAATAAGTAGGTCAGAGGGATACAGTAAACCTGAAGTGAGGCATCGGAATCTATAACTAGTGTCACAGGAATGGTTCAAACCATAGACAGTAAGAAGAGTCAATCTTCTTGTACTTAAGTCGGCATTGGGCCTTTTGTATTTAATTAAGATGCAATTTCTGTGTTTCATCGTGAATAGGAAGGTGAAAGGGATACAGTAAACCTGGAGTGAAGCTTCGGAAATTTATAACTAGTGTCACAGGAATGGTTCAAATCATAGACAGTAGGAAGAGTCAGTCTTCTTGTACTTAAGTCGGCATTGTGCCTTTTGTATATAATTCCAATGCAATTTCTGTGTTTCATCGTCAATAAGAAGCTTAGAGGGATACAGTAAACCTGAAGTGAAGCATCGGAATCAATAACTAGTGTCACAGGTATGATTCAAAACATAGACAGTAAGAAGATTCAGTTTTCTTGTACTTAAGTCGGCATTGTGCCTTTTGTATTTAATTCCGATGCAATTTCTGTGTTTCATCGTCAATATGAAGGTCAGATCGATACAGTAAACCTGAAGTGAAGCATCTGAATCTATAACTAGTGTCACAGGAATGGTTCAAAGCATAGACAGTAAGAAGAGTCAGTCTTTTTGTACTTAAGTGGGCATTGTGCCATTTGTATTTAATTCCGATGCAGTTTCTGTGATTCATCGTCAATACAAAGGTCAGAGGGATACAGTAAACCTGAAGTGAAGAATCGGAATCTATTACTAGTGTCACAGGAATGGTTCAAAACATAGACAGTAAGATGAGTTAGTGTTCTTGTACTAAAGTCGGCATTGTGCCTTTTGTATTTAATTAAAATGCTATTTCTATGTTTCATCGTAAATAAGAAGGTCAGAGGGATACAGTAAACCTGAAGTGAAGCATCGGAATCTATAACTAGTGTCACAGGAATGGTTCAAAGCATAGACAGTAAGAAGAGTCAGTCTTCTTGTACTTAAGTCGACTTTGTGCCTTTTGTATATAATTACGATGCAATTTCTGTGTTTCATCGTCAATAAGAAGGTCAGCTGGATACAGTTACCTGAAGTGAATCATCGGATTCTATAACTAATGTCACCGGAATGGTAGAAAACATTGACAGTAGGAAGAGTCAGTCTTCTTGTACTTAAGTCGGCATTGTGCCTTTTGTATTTAATTAAGATGCGATTTCTGTGTTTCATCGTCAATAAAGAGGTCAGAGGGATACAGGAAACCTGAAGTGAAGCATCGGAATCTAATACTAGTGTCACAGGATTGGTTCAAAACATAGACATTAGGAAGAGTCAGTCTTCTTGTACTTATGTCGGCATTGTGCCTTTTGTATTTAATTCCGATGCAATTTCTGTGTTTCATCGTCAATAAGAAGGTCAGAGGGATACAGTAAAACTGAAGTGAAGCATGGGAACCTATAACTAGTGTCACAGGAATGGTTCAAATCATAGACAGTAAGAAGAGCCAGTCTTCTTGTACTTGAGTCGGCATTGTGCCTTTTGTATTTAATTCCGATGCAATTTCTGTATTTCTTCGTCAATAAGAAGGTCAGAGGGATACAGTATACCTGAAGTGAAGCATCGGAATCTATAACTAGTGTCACAGGAATGGTTCAAAACATAGACAGTAAGAAGAGGCATTCTTCTTGTACTTAAGTCGGCATTGTGCCTTTTGTATTTAATTCCGATGCAATTTCTGTATTTCATCGTCTATACGAAAGTCAGAGGGATACAGTAAACCTAGTGTCTAAGGAATGGTTCAAAACATAGACAGTAAGAAGAGTCAGTTTTCTTGTACATAAGTCGGCATTGTGCCTTTTGTAATTAATTCCGATGCAATTTCTGTGTTTCATCGCCAATAAGAAGGTCACAGGGAGACAGTAAAGCTGAACTGAAGTATCGGAATCTATAACTAGTGTCACAGGAATGGTTCAAATCATAGACAGTAAGAAGAGTCAGTTTTCTTGTACTTAGGTCGGCATTGGGTCTTTTGAATATAATTACGATGCAATTTCTGTGCTTCTTCGTCAATAAGAAGGTCTGAGGGATGCAGTAAACCTGAAGGGAAGCATCGGAATCTATAACTAGTGTCACAGAAATTGTTCAAAACATAGACAGTAATAAGAGCCAGTCTTCTTGTACTTGAGTCGGCATTGTGCCTTTTGTATTTAATTAGGATGCAACGTCTGTGTTTCATCGTCAATAAGAAGGTCAGAGGGATACGGTAAACCTGAAGTAAAGCATCGGAATCTATAACTAGTGTCACAGGAATGGTTCAAAACATAGACAGTAAGAAGACCCATTCTTCTTATACTTATATCGGCATTGTGCCTTTTGTATTTAATTACGATGCAATTTACGGGTTTCATCGTCAATAAGATGGTCAGAGGGATACAGTAAACCTGAAGTGAAGCATCGGAATCTACAACTAGTCTCACAGGAATGGTTCAAAACATAGACAGTAAGAAGAGTCAGTTTTCTTGTACATAAGTCGGCATTGTGCCTTTTGTATTTAATTAAGATGCAATTTCTGTGTTTCATCGTGAATAGGAAGGTGAAAGGGATACAGTAAACCTGGAGTGAAGCTTCGGAAATTTATAACTAGTGTCACAGGAATGGTTCAAATCATAGACAGTAGGAAGGGTCAGTCTTCTTGTACTTAAGTCGGCATTGTGCCTTTTGTATATAATTCCAATGCAATTTCTGTGTTTCATCGTCAATAAGAAGCTTAGAGGGATACAGTAAACCTGAAGTGAAGCATCGGAATCAATAACTAGTGTCACAGGTATGATTCAAAACATAGACAGTAAGAAGATTCAGTTTTCTTGTACTTAAGTTGGCATTGTGCCTTTTGTATTTAATTCCGATGCAATTTCTGTGTTTCATCGTCAATATGAAGGTCAGATCGATACAGTAAACCTGAAGTGAAGCATCTGAATCTATAACTAGTGTCACAGGAATGGTTCAAAGCATAGACAGTAAGAAGAGTCAGTCTTTTTGTACTTAAGTGGGCATTGTGCCATTTGTATTTAATTCCGATGCAGTTTCTGTGATTCATCGTCAATACAAAGGTCAGAGGGATACAGTAAACCTGAAGTGAAGCATCGGAATCTATTACTAGTGTCACAGGAATGGTTCAAAACATAGACAGTAAGATGAGTTAGTGTTCTTGTACTAAAGTCGGCATTGTGCCTTTTGTATTTAATTAAAATGCTATTTCTATGTTTCATCGTAAATAAGAAGGTCAGAGGGATACAGTAAACCTGAAGTGAAGCATCGGAATCTATAACTAGTGTCACAGGAATGGTTCAAAGCATAGACAGTAAGAAGAGTCAGTCTTCTTGTACTTAAGTCGACTTTGTGCCTTTTGTATATAATTACGATGCAATTTCTGTGTTTCATCGTCAATAAGAAGGTCAGCTGGATACAGTTACCTGAAGTGAATCATCGGATTCTGTAACTAATGTCACCGGAATGGTAGAAAACATTGACAGTAGGAAGAGTCAGTCTTCTTGTACTTAAGTCGGCATTGTGCCTTTTGTATTTAATTAAGATGCGATTTCTGTGTTTCATCGTCAATAAAGAGGTCAGAGGGATACAGGAAACCTGAAGTGAAGCATCGGAATCTAAAACTAGTGTCACAGGATTGGTTCAAAAAATAGACATTAGGAAGAGTCAGTCTTCTTGTACTTATGTCGGCATTGTGGCTTTTGTATTTAATTCCGATGCAATTTCTGTGTTTCATCGTCAATAAGAAGGTCAGAGGGATACAGTAAAACTGAAGTGAAGCATGGGAACCTATAACTAGTGTCACAGGAATGGTTCAAATCATAGACAGTAAGAAGAGCCAGTCTTCTTGTACTTGAGTCGGCATTGTGCCTTTTGTATTTAATTCCGATGCAATTTCTGTATTTCTTCGTCAATAAGAAGGTCAGAGGGATACAGTATACCTGAAGTGAAGCATCGGAATCTATAACTAGTGTCACAGGAATGGTTCAAAACATAGACAGTAAGAAGAGGCATTCTTCTTGTACTTAAGTCGGCATTGTGCCTTTTGTATTTAATTCCGATGCAATTTCTGTATTTCATCGTCAATACGAAAGTCAGAGGGATACAGTAAACCTAGTGTCTAAGGAATGGTTCAAAACATAGACAGTAAGAAGAGTCAGTTTTCTTGTACATAAGTCGGCATTGTGCCTTTTGTAATTAATTCCGATGCAATTTCTGTGTTTCATCGCCAATAAGAAGGTCACAGGGAGACAGTAAACCTGAACTGAAGTATCGGAATCTATAACTAGTGTCACAGGAATGGTTCAAATCATAGACAGTAAGAAGAGTCAGTTTTCTTGTACTTAGGTCGGCATTGGGTCTTTTGAATATAATTACGATGCAATTTCTGTGCTTCTTCGTCAATAAGAAGGTCTGAGGGATGCAGTAAACCTGAAGGGAAGCATCGGAATCTATAACTAGTGTCACAGAAATTGTTCAAAACATAGACAGTAATAAGAGCCAGTCTTCTTGTACTTGAGTCGGCATTGTGCCTTTTGTATTTAATTAGGATGCAACGTCTGTGTTTCATCGTCAATAAGAAGGTCAGAGGGATACGGTAAACCTGAAGTAAAGCATCGGAATCTATAACTAGTGTCACAGGAATGGTTCAAAACATAGACAGTAAGAAGACCCATTCTTCTTATACTTATATCGGCATTGTGCCTTTTGTATTTAATTACGATGCAATTTACGGGTATCATCGTCAATAAGATGGTCAGAGGGATACAGTAAACCTGAAGTGAAGCATCGGAATCTACAACTAGTGTCACAGGAATGGTTCAAAACATAGACAGTAAGAAGAGTCAGTTTTCTTGTACATAAGTCGGCATTGTGCCTTTTGTATTTAATTCGGATGCTACTTCTGTGTTCCATCGTCAATAAGAGCGTCAGAGGGATACAGTAAACCTGAAGTGAAGCATCGGAATCTATAACTAGTGTCACAGGAATGGTTCAAAACATAGACAGTTCGAAGAGTCAGTCTTCTTGTACTTAATTCGGCATTGTGCCTTTTGTATTTAATTAAGATTTAATTTCTGTGTTTCATCGTCAATAATAAGGTCAGAGGCATACAGTAAACCTGATGTGAAGCATCGGAATCTATAACTAGTGTCACAGGAATGGTTCAGAACATAGTCAGTAAGAAGAGTCAGTTATCTTGTACTTAAGTCGGCATTGTGCCTTTTGTATTTAATTACGATGCAATTTCTGTGTTTCATCGTCAATAAGAAGGTCAGAGGGATACAGTATAACTGAAGTGAAGCATGGGAATCTATAACTAGTGTCACAGGAATTGTTCAAATCATAGACAGTAAGAACAGTCAGTCTTTTTGTACTTAAGTCGGCATTGTGCCTTTTGTATTTTATTCCGATGCAATATCTGTGTTTCATCGTCAATACGAAAGTCAGAGGGATACAGTAAACCTGAAGTGAAGCATCGGAATCTATAACTAGTGTCACAGGAATGGTTCAAAACATAAACAGTAAGAAGGGTCCGTCTTCTTGTACTTAAGTCAGCATTGTGCCCTTTGTATTTAATTCCGATGCAATATCTGTGTTTTTTCGTCATTAAGAAGGTCAGAGGGATACAGTAAATCTGAAGTGAAGCATCGGAATCTATAACTAGTGTCACAGGAATGGTTCAAAACATAGACAGTAAGAAGAGGCATTCTTCTTGTACTTAAGTCGGCATAGTGCCTTTTGTATTTAATTCCGATGCAATTTACGTGTTTCATCGTCAATAATAAGGTCAGAGGGATACAGTAAACCTGAAGTGAAGCATCGGAATCTATAACTAGTGTCACAGGAATGGTTCAAAACATAGACAGTAAGAAGAGTCAGTCTTTTTGTACTTAAGTCGGCATAGTGCCTTTTGTATATAATTCCGATGCAATTTCTGTGTTTCATCGTCAATACGAAAGTCAGAGGGATACAGTAAACCTGAAGTGAAGCATAGGAATCTATAACTAGTGTCTAAGGATTGGTTCAAAACATAGACAGTAAGAAGAGTGAGTTTTCTTGTACATAAGTCGGCATTGTGCCTTTTGTAATTAATTCCGATGCAATTTCTGTGTTTCATCGTCAATAAGAAGCTCACAGGGAGACAGTAAACCTGAACTGAAGTATCGGAATCTATAACTAGTGTAACAGGAATGGTTCAAATCATAGACAGTAAGAAGAGTCAGTTTTCTTGTACTTAGGTCGGCATTGGGTCTTTTGAATATAATTACGATGCAATTTCTTTGCTTATTCGTCAATAAGAAGGTCTGAGGGATGCAGTAAACCTGAAGGGAAGCATCGGAATCTATAACTAGTGTCACAGGAATGGTTCAAACTTAGACAGTAAGAAGAGCCAGTCTTCTTGTACTTGGGTCGACATTGTGCCTTTTGTATTTAATTCGGATGCAACTTCTGTGTTCCATCGTCAATACGAGAGTCAGAGGGATACAGTAAACCTGAAGTGAAGCATCGGAATCTATAACTAGTGTCACAGGAAAGGTTCAAAACATAGACAGTTCGAAGAGTCAGTCTTCTTGTACTTAATTCGGCATTGTGCCTTTTGTATTTAATTAAGATTTAATTTCTGTGTATCATCGTCAATAATAAGGTCAGAGGCATACAGTAAACCTGATGTGAAGCATCGGAATCTATAACTAGTGTCACAGGAATGGTTCAAAACATAGTCAGTAAGAAGAGTCAGTTATCTTGTACTTAAGTCGGCATTGTGCCTTTTGTATTTAATTCCGATGCAATATCTGTATTTCTTCGTCAATAAGAAGGTCAGAGGGATGCAGTAAACCTGAAGTGAAGCATCGGAATCTATAACTAGTGTCACAGAAATGGATCAAAACATAGACAGTAAGAAGAGCCAGTCTTCTTGTACTTGAGTCGGCATTGTGCCTTTTGTATTTAATTCCGATGCAATTTCTGTATTTTTTCGTCAATAAGAAGGTCAGAGGGATACAGTATACCTGAAGTGAAGCATCGGAATCTATAACTAGTGTCACAGGAATGGTTCAAAACATAGACAGTAAGAAGAGTCAGTCTTTTTGTACTTAAGTCGGCATTGTGCCTTTTGTATTTAATTCCGATGCAATTTCTGTGTTTCATCGTCAATACGAAAGTCAGAGGGATACAGTAAACCTGAAGTGAAGCATCGGAATCTATAACTAGTGTCTAAGGAATGGTTCAAAACATAGACAGTAAGAAGAGTCAGTTTTCTTGTACATAAGTCGGCATTGTGCCTTTTGTAATTAATTCCGATGCAATTTCAGTGTTTCATCGTCAATAAGAAGGTCACAGGGAGACAGTAAACCTGAACTGAAGTATCGGAATCTATAACTAGTGTCACAGGAATGGTTCAAATCATAGACAGTAAGAAGAGTCAGTTTTCTTGTACTTAGGTCGGCATTGGGTCTTTTGAATATAATTACGATGCAATTTCTGTGCTTCTTCGTCAATAAGAAGGTGTGAGGGATGCAGTAAACCTGAAGGGAAGCATCGGAATCTATAACTAGTGTCACAGAAATGGTTCAAAACATAGACAGTAATAAGAGCCAGCCTTCTTGTACTTGTGACGGCATTGTGCCTTTTCTATTTAATTCGCATGCAACTTCTGTGTTTCATCGTCAATAAGAGCGTCAGAGGGATACAGTAAACCTGAAGTGAAGCATCGGAATCTATAACTAGTGTCACAGGAATGGTTCAAAACATAGACAGTAGGAACAGTCAGTCTTCTTGTACTTAAGTCGGCATTGTGCCTTTTGTATTTAATTCCGATGCAATTTCTGTGTTTCATCGTCAATAAGAAGGTCAGAGGGATACAGTATACCTGAAGTGAAGCATCGGAATCTATAACTAGTGTCACAGGAATTGTTCAAATCATAGACAGTAAGAACAGTCAGTCTTTTTGTACTTAAGTCGGCATTGTGCCTTTTGTATTTTATTCCGATGCAATTTCTGGGTTTCATCGTCAATACGAAAGTCAGAGGGATACAGTAAACCTGAAGTGAAGCATCGGAATCTATAACCAGTGTCACAGGAATGGTTCAAAGCATAGACAGTAAGAAGGGTCCGTCTTCTTGTACTTTAGTCAGCATTGTGCCTTTTGTATTTAATTCCGATGCAATATCTGTGTTTTTTCGTCATTAAGAAGGTCAGAGGGATACAGTAAAACTGAAGTCAAGCATCGGAATCTATAACTAGTGTCACAGGAATGGTTCAAACTTAGACAGTAAGAAGAGCCAGTCTTCTTGTACTTGGGTCCACATTGTGCCTTTTGTATTTAATTCGGATGCAACTTCTGTGTTCCATCGTCAATAAGAGCGTCAGAGGGATACAGTAAACCAGAAGTGAAGCATCGGAATCTATAACTAGTGTCACAGGAATGGTTCAAAACATAGACAGTTCGAAGAGTCAGTCTTCTTGTACTTGAGTCGGCATTGTGCCTTTTGTATTTAATTAGGATGCAACGTCTGTGTTTCATCGTCAATAAGAAGGTCAGAGGGATACGGTAAACCTGAAGTGAAGCATCGGAATCTATAACTAGTGTCACAGGAATGGTTCAAAACATAGACAGTAAGAAGACCCATTCTTCTTGTACTTATATCGGCATAGTGCCTTTTGTATTTAATTACGATGCAATTTACGTGTTTCATCGTCAATAAGAAGGTCAGAGGGATACAGTAAACCTGAAGTGAAGCATCGGAATCTACAACTAGTGTCACAGGAATGGGTCAAAACATAGACAGTAAGAAGAGTCAGTTTTCTTGTACATAAGTCGGCATTGTGCCTTTTGTATTTAATTCCGATGCAATTTCTGTGTTTCATCGTCAATAAGAAGGTCACAGGGAGACAGTAAACCTGAACTGAAGCATCGGAATCTATAACTAGTGTCACAGGAATGGTTCAAATCATAGTCAGTAATAAGAGTCAGACATCTTGTACTTAAGTCGGCATTGTGCCTTTTGTACTTAATTCCGGTGCAATTTCTGTGTTTCATCGTCAATAGGAAGGTGAAAGGGATACAGTAAACCTGAAGTGAAGCTTCGGAATCTATAACTAGTGATACAGGAATGGTTCAAAACATAGACAGTAGGAAGAGTCAGTTTTCTTGTGCTGAAGTCGGCATTGTGCCTTTTGTATATAATTCCGATGCAATTTCTGTGTTTCATCGTCAATAAGAAGCTCAGAGGGATACAGTAAACCTGAAGTGAAGCATCGGAATCTATAACTAGTGTTACAGAAATGGTTCAAAACATAGACAGTAAGAAAAGCCAGTCTTCTTGCACTTGAGTCGGCATTGTGCCTTTTGTATTTAATTCCGATGCAATTTCTGTGTTTCATCGTCAATAAGAAGGTCAGAGGGATACAGTAAACCCTTAAGTGAAGCATCGGAATCTATAACTAGTGTCACAGGAATGGTTCAAATCATAGACAGTAAGAAGAGTCAGTTTTCTTGTACTTAATTCGGCACTGGGCATTTTGAATATTATTACGATGCAATTTCTGTGTTTCATCGTCAATAAGAAGGTCTGAGGGATACAGTAAACCTGAAAGGAAGCATCGGAATCTATAACTAGTGTCACAGAAATGGTTCAAAACATAGACAGTAAGGAGAGCCAGTCTTCTTGTACTTGTGTCGGCATTGTGCCTTTCGTATTTAATTCCGATGCAATCTATGTGTTTCTACGTCAATAAGAAGGTCAGAGGGACACAGTAAACCTGAAGTGAAGCATCGGAATCTATAACTAGTGTCACAGGAATGGTTCAAAACATAGACGGTAAGAAGAGCCAGTCTTCTTGTACTTGGGTCGGCATTGTGCCTTTTGTATTTAATTCATATGCAACTTCTGTGTTTCATCGTCAATAAGAGCGTCAGAGGGATACAGTAAACCTGAAGTGACGAATCGGAATCTATAACTAGTGTCACAGAAATGGTTCAAAACATAGACAGTAAGAAGAGACAGTCTTCTTGTACTTGAGTCGGCATTGTGCCTTTTGTATTTAATTCCGATACAGTTTCTGTGTTTTTTCGTCAATAAGATCGTCAGAGGGATACAGTAAACCTGAAATGAAGCATCGGAATCTATAACTAGAGTCACAGGAATGAATCAAAACATAGACAGTAAGAAGAGTCAGTCTTCTTGTACTTTAGTCGGCAATGTGCCTCTTGTATTTAATTCCGATATAATTTACGTAATTCATCGTCAATAAGTAGGTCAGAGGGATACAGTAAACCTGAAGTGAGGCATCGGAATCTATAACTAGTGTCACAGGAATGGTTCAAGGCATAGACAGTAAGATGAGTTAGTGTTCTTGTACTGAAGTCGGCATTGTGCCTTTTGTATTTAATTAAAATGTTATTTCTATGTTTCACCGTCAATAAGAAGGTCAGAGGGATACAGTAAACCTGAAGTGAAGCATCGGAATCTATAACTAGTGTCACAGGATTGGTTCAAAACATAGACAGTAAGAAGAGTCAGTCTTCTTGTACTTGGGTCGGCATTGTGCCTTTTGTATATAATTACGATGCAATTTCTGTGTTTCATCGTCAATAAGAAGGGCAGCTGGATACAGTTACCTGAAGTGAATCATCGGATTCTATAACTAATGTCACCGGAATGGTAGAAAACATTGACAGTAAGAAGAGTCAGTCTTCTTGTACTTAAGTCGGCATTGTGCCTTTTATATTTAATTAAGATGCAATTTCTGTGTTTCATCGTCAATAAAGAGGTCAGAGGGATACAGTAAACCTGAAGTGAAGCATCGGAATCTATAACTAGTGTCACAGGAATGGTTCAAAACATAGACAGTAGGAACAGTCAGTCTTCTTGTACTTAATTCGGCATTGTGCCTTTTGTATTTAATTAAGATTTAATTTCTGTGTTTCATCGTCAATAATAAGGTCAGAGGCATAGAGTAAACCTGATGTGAAGCATCGGAATCTATAACTAGTGTCACAGGAATTGTTCAAATCATAGACAGTAAGAACAGTCAGTCTTTTTGTACTTAAGTCGGCATTGTGCCTCTTGTATTTTATTCCGATGCAATTTCTGGGTTTCATCGTCAATACGAAAGTCAGAGGGATACAGTAAACCTGAAGTGAAGCATCGGAATCTATAACTAGTGTCACAGGAATGGTTCAAAACATAGACAGTTCGAAGAGTCAGTCTTCTTGTACTTGAGTCGGCATTGTGCCTTTTGTATTTAATTAGGATGCAACGTCTGTGTTTCATCGTCAATAAGAAGGTCAGAGGGATACGGTAAACCTGAAGTGAAGCATCGGAATCTATAACTAGTGTCACAGGAATGGTTCAAAACATAGACAGTAAGAAGACCCATTCTTCTTGTACTTATATCGGCATAGTGCCTTTTGTATTTAATTACGATGCAATTTACGTGTTTCATCGTCAATAAGAAGGTCAGAGGGATACAGTAAACCTGAAGTGAAGCATCGGAATCTACAACTAGTGTCACAGGAATGGGTCAAAACATAGACAGTAAGAAGAGTCAGTTTTCTTGTACATAAGTCGGCATTGTGCCTTTTGTATTTAATTCCGATGCAATTTCTGTGTTTCATCGTCAATACGAAGGTCACAGGGAGACAGTAAACCTGAACTGAAGCATCGGAATCTATAACTAGTGTCACAGGAATGGTTCAAATCATAGTCAGTAATAAGAGTCAGATATCTTGTACTTAAGTCGGCATTGTGCCTTTTGTATTTAGTTCCGGTGCAATTTCTGTGTTTCATCGTCAATAGGAAGGTGAAAGGGATACAGTAAACCTGAAGTGAAGCTTCGGAATCTATAACTAGTGATACAGGAATGGTTCAAAACATAGACAGTAGGAAGAGTCAGTTTTCTTGTGCTTATGTCGGCATTGTGCCTTTTGTATATAATTCCGATGCAATTTCTGTGTTTCATCGTCAATAAGAAGCTCAGAGGGATACAGTAAACCTGAAGTGAAGCATCGGAATCTATAACTAGTGTTACAGAAATGGTTCAAAACATAGACATTAAGAAAAGCCAGTCTTCTTGCACTTGAGTCGGCAATGTGCCTTTTGTATTTAATTCCGATGCAATTTCTGTGTTTCATCGTCAATAAGAAGGTCAGAGGGATACAGTAAACCCTTAAGTGAAGCATCGGAATCTATAACTAGTGTCACAGGAATGGTTCAAATAATAGACAGTAAGAAGAGTCAGTTTTCTTGTACTTAATTCGGCATTGGGCATTTTGAATATTATTACGATGCAATTTCTGTGTTTCATCGTCAATAAGAAGGTCTGAGGGATACAGTAAACCTGAAAGGAAGCATCGGAATCTATAACTAGTGTCACAGAAATGGTTCAAAACATAGACAGTAAGGAGAGCCAGTCTTCTTGTACTTGTGTCGGCATTGTGCCTTTCGTATTTAATTCCGATGCAATCTATGTGTTTCTTCGTCAATAAGAAGGTTAGAGGGACACAGTAAACCTGAAGTGAAGCATCGGAATCTATAACTAGTGTCACAGGAATGGTTCAAAACATAGACGGTAAGAAGAGCCAGTCTTCTTGTACTTGGGTCGGCATTGTGCCTTTTGTATTTAATTCATATGCAACTTCTGTGTTTCATCGTCAATAAGAGCGTCAGAGGGATACAGTAAACCTGAAGTGAAGCATCGGAATTTATAACTAGTGTCACAGGATTGGTTCAAAAAATAGACAGTAAGAAGGGTCAGTCTTCTTGTACTTAAGTCGGCATTGTGCCTTTTGTATTTAATTCCGATGCAATATCTGTGTTTCTTCGTCAATAAGAAGGTCAGAGGGATACAGTAAACCTGAAGTGACGAATCGGAATCTATTACTAGTGTCACAGAAATGGTTCAAAACATAGACAGTAAGAAGAGACAGTCTTCTTGTATTTGAGTCGGCATTGTGCCTTTTGTATTTAATTCCGTAACAGTGTCTGTGTTTTTTCGTCAATAAGATCGTCAGAGGGATACAGTAAACCTGAAATGAAGCATCGGAATCTATAACTAGAGTCACAGGAATGGTTCAAAACATAGACAGTAAGAAGAGTCAGTCTTCTTGTACTTTAGTCGGCAATGTGCCTCTTGTATTTAATTCCGATATAATTTACGTAATTCATCGTCAATAAGTAGGTCAGAGGGATACAGTAAACCTGAAGTGAGGCATCGGAATCTATAACTAGTGTCACAGGAATGGTTCAAGCCATAGACAGTAAGATGAGTTAGTGTTCTTGTACTGAAGTCGGCATTGTGCCTTTTGTATTTAATTAAAATGTTATTTCTATGTTTCACCGTCAATAAGAATGTCAGAGGGATACAGTAAACCTGAAGTGAAGCATCGGAATCTATAACTAGTGTCACAGGAATGGTTCAAAACATAGACAGTAAGAAGAGTCAGTCTTCTTGTACTTGGGTCGGCATTGTGCCTTTTGTATATAATTACGATGCAATTTCTGTGTTTCATCGTCAATAAGAAGGGCAGCTGGATACAGTTACCTGAAGTGAATCATCGGATTCTATAACTAATGTCACCGGAATGGTAGAAAATATTGACAGTAAGAAGAGTCAGTCTTCTTGTACTTAAGTCGTCATTGTGCCTTTTATATTTAATTAAGATGCAATTTCTGTGTTTCATCGTCAATAAAGAGGTCAGAGGGATACAGGAAACCTGAAGTGAAGCATCGGAATCTAAAACTAGTGTCACAGGATTGGTTCAAAGCATAGACATCAGGAAGAGTCAGTCTTCTTGTACTTATGTGGGCATTGTGCCTTTTGTATTTAATTCCGATGCAATTTCTGTGTTTCATCGTCAATAAGAAGGTCAGAGGGATACAGTAAAACTGAAGTGAATCATGGGAACCTATAACTAGTGTCACAGGAATGGTTCAAATCATAGACAGTAAGAAGAGTCAGTCTTCTTGTACTTAAGTGGGCATTGTGCCTTTTGTATTTAATTCCGATGCAATATCTGTGTTTCTTCGTCTATAAGAAGGTCAGAGGGATACAGTAAACCTGAAGTGAAGCATCGAAATCTATAACTAGTGTCACAGAAATGGTTTAAATCATAGACAGTAAGAGGAGCCAGTCTTCTTGTACTTGAGTCGGCATTGTGCCATTTGTATTTAATTCCGATGCAATTTCTGTGCTTCATCGTCAATAAGAATGTCAGCTGGATACAGTAAACCTGAAGTGAAGCATCGGAATCTATAACTAGTGTCACAGGAATGGCTCAAAACATAGACAGTAAGAAGAGCCAGTCTTCTTTTACTTGAGTCGGCATTGTGCGTTTTGTATTTAATTCCGATGAATTTTCTGTGTTTCATCGTGAAAAAGAAGCTCACAAGGATACAGTAAACCTGAAGTGAAGCATCGGAATCTATAACTAGTGTCACAGGAATGTTTCAAAAGATAGACAGTAAGAAGAGTCACTCTTTTTGTACTTAAGTCGGCATTGTACCATTTGCATCTAATTCCGATGCAATTTCTGTATTTCATCGTCAATACGAAGGTCAGAAGGATACAGTGAACCTGAAGTGAAGCATCGGAATCTATAACTAGTGTCACAGGAATGGTTCAAAGCAAAGACACTAGGATGGGTCAGTCTTCTTGTACTTAAGTCGGCATTGTGCCTTTTGTATTTAATTCCGATGCAATATCTGTGTTTCTTCGTCTATAAGAAGGTCAGAGGGATACAGTAAACCTGAAGTGAAGCATCGAAATCTATAACTAGTGTCACAGAAATGGTTTAAATCATAGACAGTAAGAGGAGCCAGTCTTCTTGTACTTGAGTCGGCATTGTGCCATTTGTATTTCATTACGATGCAATTTATGTGTTTCTTTGTCTATACGAAGGTCAGAGGGAATCAGTAATCCTAAAGTCAAGCATCGGAATCTATAACTAGTGTCACAGGAGTGGTTCAAAACATAGACAGTAAGAAGAGTCATTTTTTTTTTTTGTACTTAAGACGGCATTGTGCCTTTTGTATTTAATTCCGATGCAATTTCTGTGTTTCATCGTCAATAAGAAGGTCAGAGGGATACAGTAAACCTAAAGTGAAGCATCAGTATCTATAACTAGTGTCACAGGAATGGTTCAAAACTTAGACAGTAAGAAGGGTCAGTCTTCTTGTACTTAAGTCGGCATTGTGCCTTTTGTATTAAATTCCGATGCAATTTCTGTGTTTCATCGTCAATAAGAAGGTCAGAGGGATACAGTAAACCTGAAGTGAAGCATCGGAATCTATAACTAGTGTCACAGGAATGGTTCAAAACATAGACAGTAAGAAGGGTCAGTCTTCTTGTACTTAAGTCGGCATTGTGCTTTTGTATTTAATTCCGACGCAATATCTGTGTTTCTTCGTCATTAAGAAGGTCAGAGGGATACAGTAAAACTGAAGTGAAGCATCGGAATCTATAACTAGTGTCACAGAAATGGTTCAATACATTGACAGTAAGAAGAGCCAGTCTTCTTGTACTAGAGTGGGCCTTGTGCCTCTTGTATTTAATTAGGATGCAATTTCTGTGTTTCATCGTCAATGAGAAGGTCAGAAGGATACAGTAAACCTGAAGTGAAGCATCGGAATCTATAACTAGTGTCACAGGAGTGGTTCAAATTATAGACAGTAAGAAGAGTCAGTCTTCTTGTACTTAAGTCGGCATTGTGTCTTTTGTATATAATTACGATGCAATTTCTGTGTTTTATCGTCAATAAGAAGGTCAGCTGGATACAGTTACCTGAAGTGAATCATCGGAATCTATAACTAATGTCACTGGAATGGTAGAAAACATTGACAGTAAGAAGAGTCAGTCTTCTTGTACTTAAGTCGGCATTGAGCCTTTTGTATTTAATTAAGATGCAATTTCCGTGTTTCATCGTCAATAAAGAGGTCAGAGGGATACAGAAAACCTGAGGTGAAGCATCGGAATCTAAAACTAGTGTCACAGGATTGGTTCAAAACATAGACATTAGGAAGAGTCAGTCTTCTTGTACTTATGTCGGCATTGTGCTTTTGTATTTAATTCCGATGCAATTTCTGTGTTTCATCGTCAATAAGAAGGTCAAAGGGATACAGTAAAACTGAAGTGAAGCATCGGAATCTATAACTAGTGTCACAGGAATGGTTCAAATCATAGACAGTAGGAAGACTCAGTCTTCTTGTACTTAAGTCGGCATTGTGCCTTTTGTATTTAATTCCGGTGCAATTTCTGTGTTTCATCGTCAATACGAAGGTCAGAGGGATACAGTAAAACTGAAGTGAAGCATGGGAACCTATAACTAGAGTGACAGGAATGGTTCAAATCATAGACAGTAAGAAGAGTCAGCCTTCTTGTACTTAAGTCGGCATTTTGCCTTTTGTATTAAATTCCGATGCAATTGCTGTGCTTCATCGTCAATAAGAAGGTCAGATGGATACAGTAAACCTGAAGTGAAGCGTCGGAATCTAAAACTAGTGTCACAGGATTGGTTCAAAACATAGACATTAGGAAGAGTCAGTCTTCTTGTACTTATGTCGGCATTGTGCCTTTTGTATTTAATTCCGATGCAATTTCTGTGTTTCATCGTCAATAAGAAGGTTTGAGGGATACAGTAAAACTGAAGTGAAGCATCGGTATCTATAACTAGTGTCACAGGAATGGTTCAAAGCTTAGACAGTAAGAAGGGTCAGTCTTCTTGTACTTAAGTCGGCATTGTGCCTTTTGTATTTGATTCCGATGCAATATCTGTGTTTCTTCGTCAATAAGAAGGTCACAGGGATACAGTAATCCTGAAGGGATGCATCGGAATCTATAACTAGTGTCACAGAAATGGTTCAAAACATAGACAGTAAGAAGAGCCAGTCTTCTTGTACTTGAGTCGGCATTGTGCCTTTTGTATTAAATTCCGATGCAATTGCTGTGCTTCATCGTCAATAAGAAGGTCAGATGGATACAGTAAACCTGAAGTGAAGCATCGGAATCTATAACTAGTGTCACAGGAATGGCTCAAAACATAGACAGTAAGAAGAGCCAGTCTTCTTGTACTTGAGTCGGCATTGTGCCTTTTGTATTTAATTCCGAAGAATTTTCTGTGTTTGATCGTCAATAAGAAGGTCAGCTGGATACAGTAAACCTGAAGTGAAGCATCGGAATCTATAACTAGTGTCACAGGAATGGTTAAAACATAGTCAGTAGGAAGAGTCAGTTATCTTGTACTTAAGTCGGCATTGTGCCTTTTTTATTTAATTAAGATGCAATTTCTGTGTTTCATCGTCAATAGGAAGGTGAAAGGGATACAGTAAACCTGAAGTGAAGCTTCGGAATCTATAACTAATGTCACATCAATGGTTCAAAGCATACACAGTAGGAAGAGTCAGTCTTCTTGTACTTAAGTCGGCATTGTGCCTTTAGTATTTAAATCCGATGCAATATCTGTGTTTCATCGTCAATAAGAAAGTCAGAGGGATACAGTAAAACTGAAGTGAGGCATGGGAACCTATATCTAGTGTCACAGGAATCGTTCAAATCATAGACAGTAAGAAGAGTCAGTCTTCTTGTACTTAAGTCGGAATTTTGCCTTTTGTATTTAATTCCGATGCAATTTCTGTGCATCATCGTCAATAAGAAGGTCAGATGGATACAGTAAACCTGAAGTGAAGCATCGGAATCTCTAATTAGTGTCACAGGAATGGCTCAAAGCATAGACAGTAAGAAGAGCCAGTCTGCTTGTACTTGAGTCGGCATTGTGCCTTTTGTATTTAATTCCGATGAATTTTCTGTGTTTGATCGTCAAAACGAAGGTCAGAGGGATACAGTAAACCTGAAGTGAAGCATCGGAATCTATAACTAGTGTCACAGGAATGGTTCAAAACATTGACAGTAAGAAGAGTCACTCTTTTTGTACTTAAGTCGGCATTGTGCCATTTGTATTTAATTCCGATGCAATTTCTGTGTTTCATCGTCAATACGAAGGTCAGAGGGATACAGTAAACCTGAAGTGAAGCATCGGTATCTATAACTAGTGTCACAGGAATGGTTCAAAGCTTAGACAGTAAGAAGGGTCAGTCTTCTTGTACTTAAGTCGGCATTGTGCCTTTTGTATTTGATTCCGATGCAATATCTGTGTTTCTTCGTCAATAAGAAGGTCACAGGGATACAGTAATCCTGAAGGGATGCATCGGAATCTATAACTAGTGTCACAGGAATGGTTCAAAACATAGACAGTAAGAAGAGCCAGTCTTCTTGTACTTGAGTCGGCATTGTGCCTTTTGTATTAAATTCCGATGCAATTTCTGTGTTTCATCGTCAATAAGAAGGTCAGACGGATACAGTAAACCTGTAGTGAAGCATCGGAATTTATAACTAGTGTCACAGGAATGGTTCAAAACATAGACAGTAAGGGGGGTCAGTCTTCTTGTTCTGAAGTCGGCATTGTGCCTTTTGTATTTAATTCCGATGCAATATCTGTGTTTCTTCGTCATTAAGAAGGTCACAGGGATACAGTAAACCTGAAGTGAAGTATCGGAATCTATAACTAGTGTAACAGGAATGGTTCAAACCATTGACAGTAAGATGAGTTAGTGTTCTTGTACTGAAGTCGGCATTGTGCCTTTTGTATTTAATTGAGATGCTATTTCTGTGTTTCATCGTCAATAAAATGGTCAGAGGGATACAGTAAACCTGAAGTGAAGCATCGGAGTCTATAACTAGTGTCACAGGAATGGTTCAAAACATAGACAGTAAGAAGAGTCAGTCTTCTTGTACTTAAGTCGGCATTGTGCCTTTTGTATATAAGTACGATGCAATTTCTGTGTTTTATCGTCAATAAGAAGGTCAGCTGGATACAGTTACCTGAAGTGAATCATCGGAATCTATTACTAATGTCACCGGAATGGTAGAAAACATTGACAGTAAGAAGAGTCAGTCTTCTTGTACTTAAGTCGGCATTGAGCCTTTCGTATTTAATTAAGATGCAATTTCTGTGTTTCATCGTCAATAAAGAGGTCAGAGGGATACAGAAAACCTGAAGTGAAGCAACGGAATCTAAAACTAGTGTCACAGGATTGGTTGAAAGCATAGACATTAGGAAGAGTCAGTCTTCTTGTACTTATGTCGGCATTGTGCCTTTTGTATTTAATTCCGATGCAATTTCTGTGTTTCATCGTCAATAAGAAGGTTTGAGGGATACAGTAAAACTGAAGTGAAGCATCGGTATCTATAACTAGTGTCACAGGAATGGTTCAAAGCTTAGACAGTAAGAAGGGTCAGTCTTCTTGTACTTAAGTCGGCATTGTGCCTTTTGTATTTGATTCCGATGCAATATCTGTGTTTCTTCGTCAATA
The DNA here is from genome assembly GCF_021461385.2 of Schistocerca piceifrons. Lineage (NCBI taxonomy): Eukaryota > Metazoa > Arthropoda > Insecta > Orthoptera > Acrididae > Schistocerca > Schistocerca piceifrons. The sequence continues at coordinate 2,860,570 of NC_060146.1, read as the reverse complement.
AGAAGGTCACAGGGATACAGTAATCCTGAAGGGATGCATCGGAATCTATAACTAGTGTCACAGAAATGGTTCAAAACATAGACAGTAAGAAGAGCCAGTCTTCTTGTACTTGAGTCGGCATTGTGCCTTTTGTATTAAATTCCGATGCAATTTCTGTGTTTCATCGTCAATAAGAAGGTCAGAAGGATACAGTAAACCTGTAGTGAAGCATCGGAATTTATAACTAGTGTCACAGGAATGGTTCAAAACATAGACAGTAAGGGGGGTCTGTCTTCTTGTTCTGAAGTCGGCATTGTGCCTTTTGTATTTAATTCCGATGCAATATCTGTGTTTCTTCGTCATAAAGAAGGTCACAGGGATACAGTAAACCTGAAGTGAAGTATCGGAATCTATAACTAGTGTAACAGGAATGGTTCAAACCATTGACAGTAAGATGAGTTAGTGTTCTTGTACTGAAGTCGGCATTGTACCTTTTGTATTTAATTGAGATGCTATTTCTGTGTTTCATCGTCAATAAAATGGTCAGAGGGATACAGTAAAACTGAAGTGAAGCATGGGAACCTATAATTAGTGTCACAGGAATCGTTCAAATCATAGACAGTAAGAAGAGTCAGTCTTCTTGTACTTATGTCGGCATTTTGCCTTTTGTATTTAATTCCGATGCAATTTCTGTGCTTCATCGTCAATACGAAGGTCAGATGGATACAGTAAACCTAAAGTGAAGCATCGGTATCTATAACTAGTGTCACAGGAATGGTTCAAAACATAGACAGTAAGAAGGGTCAGTCTTCTTGTACTTAAGTCGGCATTGTGCTTTTGTATTTAATTCCGATGCAATATCTGTGTTTCTTCGTCATTAAGAAGGTCAGAGGGATACAGTAGAACTGAAGTGAAGCATCGGAATCTATAACTAGTGTCACAGAAATGGTTCAATACATTGACAGTAAGAAGAGCCAGTCTTCTTGTACTTGAGTGGGCATTGTGCCTCTTGTATTTAATTAGGATGCAATTTCTGTGTTTCATCGTCAATGAGAAGGTCAGAAGGATACAGTAAACCTGAAGTGAAGCATCGGAATCAATAACTAGTGTCACAGGAGTGGTTCAAATTATAGACAGTAAGAAGAGTCAGTCTTCTTGTACTTAAGTCGGCATTGTGTCTTTTGTATATAATTACGATGCAATTTCTGTGTTTTATCGTCAATAAGAAGGTCAGCTGGATACAGTTACCTGAAGTGAATCATCGGAATCTATAACTAATGTCACCGGAATAGTAGAAAACATTGACAGTAAGAAGAGTCAGTCTTCTTGTACTTAAGTCGGCATTGAGCCTTTTGTATTTAATTAAGATGCAATTTCCGTGTTTCATCGTCAATAAAGAGGTCAGAGGGATACAGAAAACCTGAGGTGAAGCATCGGAATCTAAAACTAGTGTCACAGGATTGGTTCAAAACATAGACATTAGGAAGAGTCAGTCTTCTTGTACTTATGTCGGCATTGTGCATTTGTATTTAATTCCGATGCAATTTCTGTGTTTCATCGTCAATAAGAAGGTCAAAGGGATACAGTAAAACTGAAGTGATGCATGGGAACCTATAACTAGTGTCACAGGAATGGTTCAAATCATAGACAGTAAGAAGAGTCAGTCTTCTTGTACTTAAGTCTGCATTTTGCCTTTTGTATTTAATTCCGATGCAATTTCTGTGCTTCATCGTCAATATGAAGGTCAGCTGGATACAGTAAACCTGAAGTGAAGCATCGGAATCTATAACTAGTGTCACAGGAATGGTTCAAAACGTAGTCAGTAGGAAGAGTCAGTTATCTTGTACTTAAGTCGGCATTGTGCCTTTTGTATTTAATTAAGATGCAATTTTATTGTTTCATCGTCAATAGGAAGGTGAAAAGGATACAGTAAACCTGAAGTGAAGCATCGGAATCTATAACTAGTGTCACAGGAATGGTTCAAATCATAGACAGTAGGAAGACTCAGTCTTCTTGTACTTAAGTCGGCATTGTGCCTTTTGTATTTAATTCCGATGCAATTTCTGTGTTACATCGTCAATACGAAGGTCAGAGGGATACAGTAAAACTGAAGTGAAGCATGGGAACCTATAACTAGAGTGACAGGAATGGTTCAAATCATAGACAGTAAGAAGAGTCAGCCTTCTTGTACTTATGTCGGCAATTTGCCTTTTGTATTAAATTCCGATGCAATTGCTGTGCTTCATCGTCAATAAGAAGGTCAGATGAATACAGTAAACCTGAAGTGAAGCATCGGAATCTATAGCTAGTGTCACAGGAATGGCTCAAAACATAGACAGTAAGAAGAGCCAGTCTTCTTGTACTTGAGTCGGCATTGTGCCTTTTGTATTTAATTCCGAAGAATTTTCTGTGTTTGATCGTCAATAAGAAGGTCAGCTGGATACAGTAAACCTGAAGTGAAGCATCGGAATCTATAACTAGTGTCACAGGAATGGTTAAAACATAGTCAGTAGGAAGAGTCAGTTATCTTGTACTTAAGTCGGCATTGTGCCTTTTTTATTTAATTAAGATGCAATTTCTGTGTTTCATCGTCAATAGGAAGGTGAAAGGGATACAGTAAACCTGAAGTGAAGCTTCGGAATCTATAACTAATGTCACATCAACATACACAGTAGGAAGAGTCAGTCTTCTTGTACTTAAGTCGGCATTGTGCCTTTTGTATTTAATTCCGATGCAATATCTGTGTTTCACCGTCAATAAGAAAGTCAGAGGGATACAGTAAAACTGAAGTGAGGCATGGGAACCTATATCTAGTGTCACAGGAATCGTTCAAATCATAGACAGTAAGAAGAGTCAGTCTTCTTGTACTTAAGTCGGAATTTTGCCTTTTGTATTTAATTCCGATGCAATTTCTGTGCATCATCGTCAATAAGAAGGTCAGATGGATACAGTAAACCTGAAGTGAAGCATCGGAATCTCTAATTAGTGTCACAGGAATGGCTCAAAACATAGACAGTAAGAAGAGCCAGTCTGCTTGTACTTGAGTCGGCATTGTGCCTTTTGTATTTAATTCCGATGAATTTTCTGTGTTTGATCGTCAAAACGAAGGTCAGAGGGATACAGTAAACCTGAAGTGAAGCATCGGAATCTATAACTAGTGTCACAGGAATGGTTCAAAACATTGACAGTAAGAAGAGTCACTCTTTTTGTACTTAAGTCGGCATTGTGCCATTTGTATTTAATTCCGATGCAATTTCTGTGTTTCATCGTCAATAAGAAGGTCAGACGGATACAGTAAAGCTGTAGTGAAGCATCGGAATTTATAACTAGTGTCACAGGAATGGTTCAAAACATAGACAGTAAGGGGGGTCAGTCTTCTTGTTCTGAAGTCGGCATTGTGCCTTTTGTATTTAATTCCGATGCAATATCTGTGTTTCTTCGTCATTAAGAAGGTCACAGGGATACAGTAAACCTGAAGTGAAGTATCGGAATCTATAACTAGTGTAACAGGAATGGTTCAAACCATTGACAGTAAGATGAGTTAGTGTTCTTGTACTGAAGTCGGCATTGTGCCTTTTGTATTTAATTGAGATGCTATTTCTGTGTTTCATCGTCAATAAAATGGTCAGAGGGATACAGTAAACCTGAAGTGAAGCATCGGAATCTATAACTAGTGTCACAGGAATGGTTCAAAACATAGACAGTAAGAAGAGTCAGTCTTCTTGTACTTAAGTCGGCATTGTGCCTTTTGTATATAAGTACGATGCAATTTCTGTGTTTTATCGTCAATAAGAAGGTCAGCTGGATACAGTTACCTGAAGTGAATCATCGGAATCTATAACTAATGTCACCGGAATGGTAGAAAACATTGACAGTAAGAAGAGTCAGTCTTCTTGTACTTAAGTCGGCATTGAGCCTTTCGTATTTAATTAAGATGCAATTTCTGTGTTTCATCGTCAATAAAGAGGTCAGAGGGATACAGAAAACCTGAAGTGAAGCAACGGAATCTAAAACTAGTGTCACAGGATTGGTTCAAAACATAGCCATTAGGAAGAGTCAGTCTTCTTGTACTTATGTCGGCATTGTGCCTTTTGTATTTAATTCCGATGCAATTTCTGTGTTTCATCGTCAATAAGAAGGTTTGAGGGATACAGTAAAACTGAAGTGAAGCATCGGTATCTATAACTAGTGTCACAGGAATGGTTCAAAGCTTAGACAGTAAGAAGGGTCAGTCTTCTTACACTTAAGTCGGCATTGTGCCTTTTGTATTTGATTCCGATGCAATATCTGTGTTTCTTCGTCAATAAGAAGGTCACAGGGATACAGTAATCCTGAAGGGATGCATCGGAATCTATAACTAGTGTCACAGAAATGGTTCAAAACATAGACAGTAAGAAGAGCCAGTCTTCTTGTACTTGAGTCGGCATTGTGCCTTTTGTATTAAATTCCGATGCAATTTCTGTGTTTCATCGTCAATAAGAAGGTCAGAAGGATACAGTAAACCTGTAGTGAAGCATCGGAATTTATAACTAGTGTCACAGGAATGGTTCAAAACATAGACAGTAAGGGGGGTCAGTCTTCTTGTTCTGAAGTCGGCATTGTGCCTTTTGTATTTAATTCCGATGCAATATCTGTGTTTCTTCGTCATAAAGAAGGTCACAGGGATACAGTAAACCTGAAGTGAAGTATCGGAATCTATAACTAGTGTAACAGGAATGGTTCAAACATTGACAGTAAGATGAGTTAGTGTTCTTGTACTGAAGTCGGCATTGTACCTTTTGTATTTAATTGAGATGCTATTTCTGTGTTTCATCGTCAATAAAATGGTCAGAGGGATACAGTAAACCTGAAGTGAAGCATCGGAATCTTTAACTAGTGTCACAGGAATGGTTCAAAACATAGACAGTAAGAAGAGTCAGTCTTCTTGTACTTAAGTCGGCATTGTGCCTTTTGTATATAAGTACGATGCAATTTCTGTGTTTTATCGTCAATAAGAAGGTCAGCTGGATACAGTTACCTGAAGTGAATCATCGGAATCTATAACTAATGTCACCGGAATGGTAGAAAACATTGACAGTAAGAAGAGTCAGTCTTCTTGTACTTAAGTCGGCATTGAGCCTTTCGTATTTAATTAAGATGCAATTTCTGTGTTTCATCGTCAATAAAGAGGTCAGAGGGATACAGAAAACCTGAAGTGAAGCAACGGAATCTAAAACTAGTGTCACAGGATTGGTTCAAAACATAGACATTAGGAAGAGTCAGTCTTCTTGTACTTATGTCGGCATTGTGCCTTTTGTATTTAATTCCGATGCAATTTCTGTGTTTCATCGTCAATAAGAAGGTTTGAGGGATACAGTAAAACTGAAGTGAAGCATGGGAACCTATAACTAGTGTCACAGGAATGGTTCAAATCATAGACAGTAAGAAGAGTCAGTCTTCTTGACCTTAAGTCTGCATTTTGCCTTTTGTATTTAATTCCGATGCAGTTTCTGTGCTTCATCGTCAATAAGAAGGTCAACTGGATACAGTAAACCTGAAGTGAAGCATCGGAATCTATAACTAGTGTCACAGGAATGGTTCAAAACCTAGTCAGTAGGAAGAGTCAGTTATCTTGTACTTAAGTCGGCATTGCGCCTTTTGTATTTAATTACGATGCAATTTCTGTGTTTCATCGCCAATAGGAAGGTGAAAGGGATACAGTAAACCTGAAGTGAAGCTTCGGAATCTATAACTAGTGTCACAGGAATGGTTCAAAACATAGACAGAAGGAAGAGTCAGTCTTCTTGTACTTAAGTCGGCATTGTGCCTTTTGTATTTAATTCCGATGCAATTTCTGTGTTTCATCGTCAATAAGAAGGTCAGAGGGATACAGTAAAACTGAAGTGAAGCATGGGAACCTATAATTAGTGTCACAGGAATCGTTCAAATCATAGACAGTAAGAAGAGTCAGTCTTCTTGTACTTATGTCGGCATTTTGCCTTTTGTATTTAATTCCGATGCAATTTCCGTGCTTCATCGTCAATAAGAAGGTCAGATGGATACAGTAAACCTAAAGTGAAGCATCGGAATCTATAATTAGTGTCACAGGAATGGCTCAAATCATAGACAGTAAGAAGAGCCTGTCTTCTTGTACTTGAGTCGGCATTGTGCATTTTGTATTTAATTCCGATGAATTTTCTGTGTTTGATCGTCAATAAGAAGGTCAGAGGGATACAGTAAACCTGAAGTAAAGCATCGGAATCTATAACTAGTGTCACAGGAATGGTTCAAACATTGACAGTAAGAAGAGTCAGTCTTCTTGTACTTAAGTCGGCATTGTGCCTTTTGTATATAATTCCGATGCAATTTCTGTGTTTCATCGTCAATAAGAAGCTCACAGGGATACAGTAAACCTGAAGAGAAGCATCGGAATCTATAACTAGTGTCACAGGAATGGTTCAAAACATAGACAGTAAGAAGAGTCACTCTTTTAGTACTTAAGTCGGCATTGTGCAATTTGTATTTCCTTCCGATGCAATTTCTATGTTTCATCGTCAATACGAAGATCAGAGGGATACAGTGAACCAGAAGTGAAGCATCGGAATCTATAACTAGTGGCACAGGAATGCTTTAAAACAAAGACAGTAGGATGGGTCAGTCTTCTTGTACTTAAGTCAGCTTTGTGCCTTTTGTACTTAATTCCGATGCAATATCTGTGTTTCTTCGTCAATAAGAAGGTCAGAGGGATACAGTAAACCTGAAGTGAAGCATCGGAATCTATAACTAGTGTCACAGAAATGGTTTAAATCATAGACAGTAAGAAGAGCCAGTCTTCTTGTGCTTGAGTCGGCATTGTGCCTTTTGTATTTAATTCCGATGCAATTTCTGTGTTTCATCGTCAATACGAAGGTCAGAGGGATACAGTAAACCTGAAGTGAAGCATCGGTATCTATAACTAGTGTCACAGGAATGGTTCAAAACTTAGACAGTAAGAAGGATCAGTCTTCTTGTACTTAAGTCGGCATTGTGCCTTTTGTATTTAATTCCGATGCAATATCTGTGTTTCTTCGTCAATAGGAAGGTCACAGGGATACAGTAATCCTGAAGGGATGCATCGGAATCAATAACTAGTGTCACAGAAATGGTTCAAAACATAGACAGTAACAAGAGCCAGTCTTCTTGTACTTGAGTCGGCATTGTGCCATTTGTATTAAATTCCGATGCAATTTCTGTGTTTCATCGTCAATAAGAAGGTCAGAGGGATACAGTAAACCTGTAGTGAAGCATCGGAATCTATAACTAGTGTCACAGGAATGGTTCAAAACATAGACAGTAAGAAGGGTCAGTCTTCTTGTACTGAAGTCGGCATTGTGCCTTTTGTATTTAATTCCGATGCAATATCTGTGTTTCTTCGTCATTAAGAAGGTCAGAGGGATACAGTAAACCTGAAGTGATGTATCGTAATCTATAACTAGTGTCACAGGAATGGCTCAAATCATAGACAGTAAGAAGAGCCTGCCTTCTTGTACTTGAGTCGGCATTGTGCCTTTTGTATTTAATTCCGATGAATTCTCTGTGTTTGATCGTCAATAAGAAGGTCAGCTGGATACAGTAAACCTGAAGTGAAGGATCGGAATCTATAACTAGTGTCACAGGAATGGTTAAAACATAGTCAGTAGGAAGAGTCAGTTATCTTGTACTTAAGTCGGCATTGTGCCTTTTTTATTTAATTAAGATACAATTTCTGTGCTTCATCGTCAATAGGAAGGTGAAAGGGATACAGTAAACCTGAAGTGAAGCTTCGGAATCTATAACTAGTGTCACAGGATTGGTTCAAAACATAGACAGTAGGAAGAGTCAGTCTTCTTGTACTTAAGTCGGCATTGTGCCTTTTGTATTTAATTCCGATGCAATTTCTGTGTTTCATCGTCAATAAGAAGGTCAGAGGGATACAGTAAAACTGAAGTGAAGCATGGGAACCTATAACTAGAGTGACAGGAATGGTTCAAATCATAGACAGTAAGAAGAGTCAGTCTTCTTGTACTTAAGTCGGCATTTTGCCTTTTGTATTTAATTCCGATGCAATTTCTGTGCTTCATCGTCAATAAGAAGGTCAGATGGATACAGTAAACCTGAAGTGAAGCATCGGAATCTATAACTAGTGTCACATTAATGGCTCAAAACATAGACAGTAAGAAGAGCCAGTCTTCTTGTACTTGAGTCGGCATTGTGCCTTTTGTATTTAATTCCGATGAATTTTCTGTGTTTGATCGTCAATAAGAAGGTCAGAGGGATACAGTAAACCTGAAGTGAAGCATCGGAATCTATAACTAGTGTCACAGGAATGGCTCAAAACATAGACAGTAAGAAGAGCCAGTCTTCTTGTACTTGAGTCGGCATTGTGCCTTTTGTATTTAATTCCGATGAATTTTCTGTGTTTGATCGTCAATAAGAAGGTCAGCTGGATCCAGTAAACCTGAAGTGAAGCATCGGAATCTATAACTAGTGTCACAGGAATGTTTAAAACATAGTCAGTAGGAAGAGTCAGTTATCTTGTACTTAAGTCGGCATTGTGCCTTTTGTAATTAATTAAGATGCAATTTCTGTGTTTCATCGTCAATAGGAAGGTGAAAGGGATACAGTAAACCTGAAGTGAAGCTTCGGAATGTATAACTAATGTCACATCAATGGTTCAAAACATAGACAGTAGGAAGAGTCAGTCTTCTTGTACTTAAGTCGGCATTGTGCCTTTTGTATTTAATTCCGATGCAATTTCTGTGTTTCATCGTCAATAAGAAAGTCAGAGGGATACAGTAAAACTGAAGTGAGGCATAGGAATCTATAACTAGTGTCACAGGAATCGTTCAAATCATAGAAAGTAAGAAGAGTCAGTCTTCTTGTACTTAAGGCGGAATTTTGCCTTTTGTATTTAATTCCGATGCAATTTCTGTGCTTCATCGTCAATAAGAAGGTCAGATGGATACAGTAAACCTGAAGTGAAGCATCGGAATCTATAATTAGTGTCACAGGAATGGCTCAAAACATAGACAGTAAGAAGAGCCAGTCTTCTTGTACTTGAGTCGGCATTGTGCCTTTTGTATTTAATTCCGATGAATTTTCTGTGTTTGAACGTCAAAACGAAGGTCAGAGGGATACAGTAAACCTGAAGTAAAGCATCGGAATCTATAACTAGTGTCAAAGGAATTGTTCAAAACATTGACAGTAAGAAGAGTCAGTCTTCTTGTACTTAAGTCGGCATTGTGCCTTTTGTATATAATTAAGATGCAATTTCTGTGTTTCATCGTCAATAAGAAGCTCACAGGGATACAGTAAACCTGAAGTGAAGCATCGGAATCTATACTTAGTGTCACAGGAATGGTTCAAAACATAGACAGTAAGAAGTGTCACTCTTTTTGTACTTAAGTCGGCATTGTGCCATTTGTATTTAATTCCGATGCAATTTCTGTGTTTCATCGTCAATACGAAGGTCAGAGGGATACAGTATACCTGAAGTGAGGCATCGGTATCTATAACTAGTGTCACAGGAATGGTTCAAAACTTAGACAATAAGAAGGGTCAGTCTTCTTGTACTTAGGTCGGCATTGTGCCTTTTGTATTTGATTCCGATGCAATATCTGTGTTTGTTCGTCAATAAGAAGGTCACAGGGATTCAGTAATCCTGAAGGGATGCATCGGAATCTATAACTAGTGTCACAGAAATGGTTCAAAACATAGACAGTAAGAAGAGCCAGTCTTCTTGTACTTGAGTCGGCATTGTGCCGTTTGTATTAAATTCCGATGCAATTTCTGTGTTTCATCGTCAATAAGAAGGTCAGAGGGATACAGTAAACCTGTAGTGAAGCATCGGAATCTATAACTAGTGTCACAGGAATGGTTCAAAACATAGACAGTAAGAAGGGTCAGTCTTCTTGTACTGAAGTCGGCATTGTGCCTTTTGTATTTAATTCCGATGCAATATCTGTGTTTCTTCGTCATTAAGAAGGTCAGAGGGATACAGTAAACCTGAAGTGATGTATCGTAATCTATAACTAGTGTCACAGGAATGGCTCAAATCATAGACAGTAAGAAGAGCCTGCCTTCTTGTACTTGAGTCGGCATTGTGCCTTTTGTATTTAATTCCGATGAATTCTCTGTGTTTGATCGTCAATAAGAAGGTCAGCTGGATACAGTAAACCTGAAGTGAAGGATCGGAATCTATAACTAGTGTCACAGGAATGGTTAAAACATAGTCAGTAGGAAGAGTCAGTTATCTTGTACTTAAGTCGGCATTGTGCCTTTTTTATTTAATTAAGATACAATTTCTGTGCTTCATCGTCAATAGGAAGGTGAAAGGGATACAGTAAGCCTGAAGTGAAGCTTCGGAATCTATAACTAGTGTCACAGGATTGGTTCAAAACATAGACAGTAGGAAGAGTCAGTCTTCTTGTACTTAAGTCGGCATTGTGCCTTTTGTATTTAATTCCGATGCAATTTCTGTGTTTCATCGTCAATAAGAAGGTCAGAGGGATACAGTAAAACTGAAGTGAAGCATGGGAACCTATAACTAGAGTGACAGGAATGGTTCAAATCATAGACAGTAAGAAGAGTCAGTCTTCTTGTACTTAAGTCGGCATTTTGCCTTTTGTATTTAATTCCGATGCAATTTCTGTGCTTCATCGTCAATAAGAAGGTCAGATGGATACAGTAAACCTGAAGTGAAGCATCGGAATCTATAACTAGTGTCACATTAATGGCTCAAAACATAGACAGTAAGAAGAGCCAGTCTTCTTGTACTTGAGTCGGCATTGTGCCTTTTGTATTTAATTCCGATGAATTTTCTGTGTTTGATCGTCAATAAGAAGGTCAGAGGGATACAGTAAACCTGAAGTGAAGCATCGGAATCTATAACTAGTGTCACAGGAATGGCTCAAAACATAGACAGTAAGAAGAGCCAGTCTTCTTGTACTTGAGTCGGCATTGTGCCTTTTGTATTTAATTCCGATGAATTTTCTGTGTTTGATCGTCAATAAGAAGGTCAGCTGGATCCAGTAAACCTGAAGTGAAGCATCGGAATCTATAACTAGTGTCACAGGAATGTTTAAAACATAGTCAGTAGGAAGAGTCAGTTATCTTGTACTTAAGTCGGCATTGTGCCTTTTGTATTTAATTAAGATGCAATTTCTGTGTTTCATCGTCAATAGGAAGGTGAAAGGGATACAGTAAACCTGAAGTGAAGCTTCGGAATCTATAACTAATGTCACATCAATGGTTCAAAACATAGACAGTAGGAAGAGTCAGTCTTCTTGTACTTAAGTCGGCATTGTGCCTTTTGTATTTAATTCCGATGCAATTTCTGTGTTTCATCGTCAATAAGAAAGTCAGAGGGATACAGTAAAACTGAAGTGAGGCATAGGAATCTATAACTAGTGTCACAGGAATCGTTCAAATCATAGAAAGTAAGAAGAGTCAGTCTTCTTGTACTTAAGGCGGAATTTTGCCTTTTGTATTTAATTCCGATGCAATTTCTGTGCTTCATCGTCAATAAGAAGGTCAGATGGATACAGTAAACCTGAAGTGAAGCATCGGAATCTATAATTAGTGTCACAGGAATGGCTCAAAACATAGACAGTAAGAAGAGCCAGTCTTCTTGTACTTGAGTCGGCATTGTGCCTTTTGTATTTAATTCCGATGAATTTTCTGTGTTTGAAAACGAAGGTCAGAGGGATACAGTAAACCTGAAGTAAAGCATCGGAATCTATAACTAGTGTCAAAGGAATTGTTCAAAACATTGACAGTAAGAAGAGTCAGTCTTCTTGTACTTAAGTCGGCATTGTGCCTTTTGTATATAATTAAGATGCAATTTCTGTGTTTCATCGTCAATAAGAAGCTCACAGGGATACAGTAAACCTGAAGTGAAGCATCGGAATCTATACTTAGTGTCACAGGAATGGTTCAAAACATAGACAGTAAGAAGTGTCACTCTTTTTGTACTTAAGTCGGCATTGTGCCATTTGTATTTAATTCCGATGCAATTTCTGTGTTTCATCGTCAATACGAAGGTCAGAGGGATACAGTATACCTGAAGTGAGGCATCGGTATCTATAACTAGTGTCACAGGAATGGTTCAAAACTTCGACAATAAGAAGGATCAGTCTTCTTGTACTTAGGTCGGCATTGTGCCTTTTGTATTTGATTCCGATGCAATATCTGTGTTTGTTCGTCAATAAGAAGGTCACAGGGATTCAGTAATCCTGAAGGGATGCATCGGAATCTATAACTAGTGTCACAGAAATGGTTCAAAACATAGACAGTAAGAAGAGCCAGTCTTCTTGTACTTGAGTCGGCATTGTGCCGTTTGTATTAAATTCCGATGCAATTTCTGTGTTTCATCGTCAATAAGAAGGTCAGAGGGATACAGTAAACCTGTAGTGAAGCATCGGAATCTATAACTAGTGACACAGGAATGGTTCAAAACATAGACAGTAAGAAGGGTCAGTCTTCTTGTACTGAAGTCGGCATTGTGCCTTTTGTATTTAATTCCGATGCAATATCTGTGTTTCCTCGTCATTAAGAAGGTCAGAGGGATACAGTAAACCTGAAGTGAAGTATCGGAATCTATAACTAGTGTAACAGGAATGGTTCAAACCATTGACAGTAAGATGAGTTAGTGTTCTTGTACCGAAGTCGGCATTGTGCCTTTTGTATTTAATTGAGATGCTATTTCTGTGTTTCATCGTCAATAAAATGGTGAGAGGGATACAGTAAACCTGAAGTGAAGCATCGGTATCTATAACTAGTGTCACAGGAATGGTTCAAAGCTTAGACAGTATGAAGGGTCAGTCTTCTTGTACTTAGGTCGGCATTGTGCCTTTTGTATTTGATTCCGATACAATATCTGTGTTTCTTCGTCAATAAGAAGGTCACAGGGATACAGTAATCCTGAAGGGATGCATCGGAATCTATAACTAGTGTCACAGAAATGGTTCAAAACATAGACAGTAAGAAGAGCCAGTCTTCTTGTACTTGAGTCGGCATTGTGCCTTTTGTATTAAATTCCGATGCAATTTCTGTGTTTCAACGTCAATAAGAAGGTCAGAGGGATACAGTAAACCTGAAGTAAAGCATCGGAATCTATAACTAGTGTCAAAGGAATGGTTCAAAACATTGACAGTAAGAAGAGTCAGTCTTCTTGTACTTGAGTCGGCATTGTGCCTTTTGTATTTAATTCCGATGCAATATCTGTGTTTCTTCGTCATTAAGAAGGTCACAGGGATACAGTAAACCTGAAGTGAAGTATCGGAATCTATAACTAGTGTCACAGGAATGGTTCAAAACATAGACAGTAAGAAGAGTCAGTCTTCTTGTACTTAAGTCGGCATTGAGCCTTTTGTATTTAATTCCGATGCAATATCTGTGTTTCTTCGTCATTAAGAAGGTCAGAGTTATACAGTAAAACTGAAGTGAAGCATCGGAATCTATAACTAGTGTCACAGAAATGGTTCAAAACATAGACAGTAAGAAGAGCCAGTCATCTTGTACTTGAGTCGGCATTGTGCCTTTTGTATTTAATTAGGATGCAATTTCTGTGTTTCATTGTCAATAAGAAGGTCAGAGGGATAAAGTAAACCTGAAGTGAAGCATCGGAATCCATAACTAGTGTCACAGGAATGGTTCAAAACATAGACAGTAAGAAGACCCATTCTTTTTGTACTTAAGTCGCCATTGTGCATTTTGTATTTAATTCCGATGCAATTTACGTGTTTCATCGTCAATAAGAAGGTCAGAGGGATACAGTAAACCCCAAGTGAAGCATCGGAATCTATAACTAGTGTAACAGGAATGGTTCAAACCATTGACTGTCAGATGAGTTAGTGTTGTTGTACTGAAATCGGCATTGTGCGTTTTGTATTTAATTAAGATGCAATTTCTGTGTTTCATCGTCGATAAAGAGGTCAGAGGGATACAGAAACCCTGACGTGAAGCATCGGAAGCTAAAACTAGTGTCACAGAAATGGTTTAAATCAAAGACAGTAAGAAGAGCCAGTCTTCTTGTACTTGAGTCGGCATTGTGCCTTTTGTATTTAATTCCGATGCAATTTATGTGTCTCTTTGTCTATAAGAAGGTCAGAGGGAGTCAGTAAACCTAACGTCAAGCATCGGAATCTATAACTAATGTCACAGGAAAGGTTCGAAACATAGACAGTAAGAAGAGTCAGTCTTTTTGTACTTAAGATGTCATTGTGCCTTTTGTATTTAATTCCGATGCAATTTCTGTGTTTCATCGTCAATACGAAGGTCAGAGGGATGCAGTAAACCTGAAGTGAAGCATCGGTATCTATAACTAGTGTCACAGGAATGGTTCAAAACTTAGACAGTAAGAAGGGTCAGTCTTCATGTACTTAAGTCGGCATTGTGCCTTTTGTATTTAATTCCGATGCAATATCTGTGTTTCTTCGTCAATAAGAAGGTCAGAGGGATATAGTAATCCTGAAGGGATGCATCGGAATCTATAACTAGTGTCACAGAAATGGTTCACAACATAGACAGTAAGAAGAGCCAGTCTTCTTGTACTTGAGTCGGCAATGTTCCTTTTGTATTAAATTCCGATGCAATTTCTGTGTTTCATCGTCAATAAGAATGTCAGAAGGATACAGTAAACCTAAAGTGAAGCATCGGAATCTATAACTAGTGTCACAGGAATGGTTCAAAACGTAGACAGTAATAAGAGTCAGTCTTCTTGTACTTAAGTCGGCATTGTGCCTTTTGTATATAATTACGATGCAATTTCTGTGTTTCGTCGTCAATAAGAAGGTCAGCTGGATACAGTTACCTGAAGTGAATCATCGGAATCTATAACTAATGTCACCGGAATGGTAGAAAACATTGACAATAAGAAGAGTCAGTCTTCTTGTACTTAAGTCGGCATTGTGCCTTTTGTATTTAATTAAGATGCAATTTCTGTGTTTCATCGTCGATAAAGAGGTCAGAGGGATACAGAAACCCTGAAGTGAAGCATCGGAAGCTAAAACTAGTGTCACAGGAATGGTTCAAACATTGACAGTAAGAAGAGTCAGTCTTCTTGTACTTAAGTCGGCATTGTGCCTTTTGTATATAATTCCGATGCAATTTCTGTGTTTCATCGTCAATAAGAAGCTCACAGGGATACAGTAAACCTGAAGAGAAGCATCGGAATCTATAACTAGTGTCACAGGAATGGTTCAAAACATAGACAGTAAGAAGAGTCACTCTTTTAGTACTTAAGTCGGCATTGTGCCATTTGTATTTAATTCCGATGCAATTTCTATGTTTCATCGTCAATACGAAGGTCAGAGGGATACAGTGAACCAGAAGTGAAGCATCGGAATCTATAACTAGTGTCACAGGAATGGTTTAAAACAAAGACAGTAAGATTGGTCAGTCTTCTTGTACTTAAGTCAGCTTTGTGCCTTTTGTACTTAATTCCGATGCATTATCTGTGTTTCTTCGTCAATAAGAAGTTCAGAGGGATACAGTAAACCTGAAGTGAAGCATCGGAATCTATAACTAGTGTCACAGAAATGGTTTAAATCATAGACAGTAAGAAGAGCCAGTCTTCTTGTGCTTGAGTCGGCATTGTGCCTTTTGTATTTAATTCCGATGCAATTTCTGTGTTTCATCGTCAATACGAAGGTCAGAGGGATACAGTAAACCTGAAGTGAAGCATCGGTATCTATAACTAGTGTCACAGGAATGGTTCAAAACATAGACAGTAAGAAGGGTCAGTCTTCTTGTACTGAAGTCGGCATTGTGCCTTTTGTATTTAATTCCGATGCAATATCTGTGTTTCTTCGTCATTAAGAAGGTCAGAGGGATACAGTAAACCTGAAGTGAAGTATCGGAATGTATAACTAGTGTCACAGGAATGGCTCAAAACATAGACAGTAAGAAGAGCCTGCCTTCTTGTACTTGAGTCGGCATTGTGCCTTTTGTATTTAATTCCGATGAATTTTCTGTGTTTGATCGTCAATAAGAAGGTCAGCTGGATACAGTAAACCTGAAGTGAAGGATCGGAATCTATAACTAGTGTCACAGGAATGGTTAAAACATAGTCAGTAGGAAGAGTCAGTTATCTTGTACTTAAGTCGGCATTGTGCCTTTTTTATTTAATTAAGATGCAATTTCTGTGTTTCATCGTCAATAGGAAGGTGAAAGGGATACAGTAAACCTGAAGTGAAGCTTCGGAATCTATAACTAGTGTCACAGGAATGGTTCAAAACATAGACAGTAGGAAGAGTCAGTCTTCTTGTACTTAAGTCGGCTTTGTGCCTTTTGTATTTAATTCCGATGCAATTTCTGTGTTTCATCGTCAATAAGAAGGTCAGAGGGATACAGTAAAACTGAAGTGAAGCATGGGAATCTATAACTAGTGTCACAGGAATGGCTCAAAACATAGACAGTAAGAAGAGCCAGTCTTCTTGTACTTGAGTCGGCATTGTGCCTTTTGTATTTAATTCCGATGAATTTTCTGTGTTTGATCGTCAATAAGAAGGTCAGCCGGATACAGTAAACCTGAAGTGAAGCATCGGAATCTATAACTAGTGTCACATTCATGGCTCAAAACATAGACAGTAAGAAGAGCCAGTCTTCTTGTACTTGAGTCGGCATTGTGCCTTTTGTATTTAATTCCGATGCAATTTCTGTGTTTCATCGTCAATAAGAAAGTCAGAGGGATACAGTAAAACTGAAGTGAGGCATGGGAATCTATAACTAGTGTCACAGGAATCGTTCAAATCATAGAAAGTAAGAAGAGTCAGTCTTCTTGTACTTAAGGCGGAATTTTGCCTTTTGTATTTAATTCCGATGCAATTTCTGTGCTTCATCGTCAATAAGAAGGTCAGATGGATACAGTAAACCTGAAGTGAAGCATCGGAATTTATAATTAGTGTCACAGGAATGGCTCAAAACATAGACAGTAAGAAGAGCCAGTCTTCTTGTACTTGAGTCGGCATTGTGCATTTTGTATTTAATTCCGATGAATTTTCTGTGTTTGAACGTCAAAACGGAGGTCAGAGGGATACAGTAAACCTGAAGTAAAGCATCGGAATCTATAACTAGTGTCAAAGGAATGGTTCAAAACATTGACAGTAAGAAGAGTCAGTCTTCTTGTACTTAAGTCGGCATTGTGCCTTTTGTATATAATTCCGATGCAATTTCTGTGTTTCATCGTCAATAAGAAGCTCACAGTGATACAGTAAACCTGAAGTGAAGCATCGGAATCTATACTTAGTGTCACAGGAATGGTTCAAAACATAGACAGTAAGAAGAGTCACTCCTTTTGTACTTAAGTCGGCATTGTGCCATTTGTATTTAATTCCGATGCAATTTCTGTGTTTCATCGTCAATACGAAGGTCAGAGGGATACAGTATACCTGAAGTGAAGCATCGGTATCTATAACTAGTGTCACAGGAATGGTTCAAAGCTTAGACAGTATGAAGGGTCAGTCTTCTTGTACTTAGGTCGGCATTGTGCCTTTTGTATTTGATTCCGATACAATATCTGTGTTTCTTCGTCAATAAGAAGGTCACAGGGATACAGTAATCCTGAAGGGATGCATCGGAATCTATAACTAGTGTCACAGAAATGGTTCAAAACATAGACAGTAAGAAGAGCCAGTCTTCTTGTACTTGAGTCGGCATTGTGCCTTTTGTATTAAATTCCGATGCAATTTCTGTGTTTCAACGTCAATAAGAAGGTCAGAGGGATACAGTAAACCTGAAGTAAAGCATCGGAATCTATAACTAGTGTCAAAGGAATGGTTCAAAACATTGACAGTAAGAAGAGTCAGTCTTCTTGTACTTGAGTCGGCATTGTGCCTTTTGTATTTAATTCCGATGCAATATCTGTGTTTCTTCGTCATTAAGAAGGTCACAGGGATACAGTAAACCTGAAGTGAAGTATCGGAATCTATAACTAGTGTCACAGGAATGGTTCAAAACATAGACAGTAAGAAGAGTCAGTCTTCTTGTACTTAAGTCGGCATTGAGCCTTTTGTATTTAATTAAGATGCAATTTCTGTGTTTCATCGTCAATAAGAAGGTCAGAGGGATACAGTAAACCTGAAGTGAAGCATCGTAATCTATAACTAGTGTCACAGGAACGGTTCAAAACATAGACAGTAAGAAGGGTCAGTCTTCTTGTACTGAAGTCCTCATTGTGCCTTTTGTATTTAATTCCGATGCAATATCTGTGTTTCTTCGTCATTAAGAAGGTCAGAGTTATACAGTAAAACTGAAGTGAAGCATCGGAATCTATAACTAGTGTCACAGAAATGGTTCAAAACATAGACAGCAAGAAGAGCCAGTCATCTTGTACTTGAGTCGGCATTGTGCCTTTTGTATTTAATTAGGATGCAATTTCTGTGTTTCATTGTCAATAAGAAGGTCAGAGGGATAAAGTAAACCTGAAGTGAAGCATCGGAATCCATAACTAGTGTCACAGGAATGGTTCAAAACATAGACAGTAAGAAGACCCATTCTTTTTGTACTTAAGTCGGCGTTGTGCATTTTGTATTTAATTCCGATGCAATTTACGTGTTTCATCGTCAATAAGAAGGTCAGAGGGATACAGTAAACCCCAAGTGAAGCATCGGAATCTATAACTAGTGTAACAGGAATGGTTCAAACCATTGACTGTCAGATGAGTTAGTGTTGTTGTACTGAAATCGGCATTGTGCGTTTTGTATTTAATTAAGATGCAATTTCTGTGTTTCATCGTCGATAAAGAGGTCAGAGGGATACAGAAACCCTGAAGTGAAGCATCGGAAGCTAAAACTAGTGTCACAGAAATGGTTTAAATCAAAGACAGTAAGAAGAGCCAGTCTTCTTGTACTTGAGTCGGCATTGTGCCTATGGTATTTAATTCCGATGCAATTTATGTGTCTCTTTGTCTATAAGAAGGTCAGAGGGAGTCAGTAAACCTAACGTCAAGCATCGGAATCTATAACTAATGTCACAGGAAAGGTTCGAAACATAGACAGTAAGAAGAGTCAGTCTTTTTGTACTTAAGATGTCATTGTGCCTTTTGTATTTAATTCCGATGCAATTTCTGTGTTTCATCGTCAATACGAAGGTCAGAGGGATGCAGTAAACCTGAAGTGAAGCATCGGTATCTATAACTAGTGTCACAGGAATGGTTCAAAACTTAGACAGTAAGAAGGGTCAGTCTTCTTGTACTTAAGTCGGCATTGTGCCTTTTGTATTTAATTCCGATGCAATATCTGTGTTTCTTCGTCAATAAGAAGGTCAGAGGGATATAGTAATCCTAAAGGGATGCATCGGAATCTATAACTAGTGTCACAGAAATGGTTCACAACATAGACAGTAAGAAGAGCCAGTCTTCTTGTACTTGAGTCGGCAATGTGCCTTTTGTATTAAATTCCGATGCAATTTCTGTGTTTCATCGTCAATAAGAATGTCAGAAGGATACAGTAAACCTAAAGTGAAGCATCGGAATCTATAACTAGTGTCACAGGAATGGTTCAAAACGTAGACAGTAATAAGAGTCAGTCTTCTTGTACTTAAGTCGGCATTGTGCCTTTTGTATATAATTACGATGCAATTTCTGTGTTTCGTCGTCAATAAGAAGGTCAGCTGGATACAGTTACCTGAAGTGAATCATCGGAATCTATAACTAATGTCACCGGAATGGTAGAAAACATTGACAATAAGAAGAGTCAGTCTTCTTGTACTTAAGTCGGCATTGTGCCTTTTGTATTTAATTAAGATGCAATTTCTGTGTTTCATCGTCGATAAAGAGGTCAGAGGGATACAGAAACCCTGAAGTAAAGCATCGGAATCTATAACTAGTGTCACAGGATTGGTTCAAAACATTGACAGTAAGAAGAGTCAGTCTTCTTGTACTTAAGTCGGCATTGTGCCTTTTGTTTATAATTCCGATGCAATTTCTGTGTTTCATCGTCAATAAGAAGCTCACAGGGATACGGTAAACATGAAGTGAAGCATCGGAATTTATAACTAGTGTCACAGGAATGGTTCAAAACAAAGACTGTGGGATGGGTCAGTCTTCTTGTACTTAAGTCGTCATTGTGCCTTTTGTATTTAATTCCGATGCAATATCTGTGTTTCTACGTCAATAAGAAGGTCAGAGGGATAAAGTAAACCTGAAGTGAAGCATGGGAACATATAACTAGTGTCACAGGAATGGTTCAAAACGTAGTCAGCAGGAAGAGTCAGTTATCTTGTACTTTAGTCGGCATTGTGCCTTTTGTATTTAATTAAAATGCAATTTCTGCGTTTCATCGTCAATAGGAAGGTGAAAGGGATACAGTAAACCTGAAGTGAAGCATCGGAATCTGTAACGAGTGTCACAGGAATGGTTCAAATCATAGACAGTAGGAAGAGTCAGTCTTCTTCTACTTAAGTCGGCATTTTTCCTTTTGTATTTAATTCCGATGCAATTTCTGTGCTTCATCGTCAATAAGAAGGTCAGATGGATACATTAAACCTGAAGTGAAGCATCGGAATCTATAATTAGTGTCACAGGAATGGCTCAAAACATAGACAGTAAGAAGAGCCAGTCTTCTTGTACTTGAGTCGGCATTGTGCCTTTTGTATTTAATTCCGATGAATTTTCTGTGTTTGAACGTCAAAACGGAGGTCAGAGGGATACAGTAAACCTGAAGTAAAGCATCGGAATCTATAACTAGTGTCAAAGGAATGGTTCAAAACATTGACAGTAAGAAGAGTCAGTCTTCTTGTACTTAAGTCGGCATTGTGCCTTTTGTATATAATTCCGATGCAATTTCTGTGTTTCATCGTCAATAAGAAGCTCACAGGGATACAGTAAACCTGAAGTGAAGCATCGGAATCTATACTTAGTGTCACAGGAATGGTTCAAAACATAGACAGTAAGAAGAGCCCGTCGTCTTGTACTTAAGTCGGCATTGTGCCTTTATTATTTAATTCCGATGAATTTTCTGTGTTTGATCGTCAATAAGAAGGTCAGAGGGATATAGTAAACCTGAAGTAAACCATCGGAATCTATAACTAGTGTCACAGGATTGGTTCAAAACATTGACAGTAAGAAGAGTCAGTCTTCTTGTACTTAAGTCGGCATTGTGCCTTTTGTTTATAATTCCGATGCAATTTCTGTGTTTCATCGTCAATAAGAAGCTCACAGGGATACGGAAAACATGAAGTGAAGCATCGGAATTTATAACTAGTGTCACAGGAATGGTTCAAAACAAAGACTGTGGGATGGGTCAGTCTTCTTGTACTTAAGTCGTCATTGTGCCTTTTGTATTTAATTCCGATGCAATATCTGTGTTTCTACGTCAATAAGAAGGTCAGAGGGATAAAGTAAACCTGAAGTGAAGCATGGGAACATATAACTAGTGTCACAGGAATGGTTCAAAACGTAGTCAGTAGGAACAGTCAGTTATCTTGTACTTTAGTCGGCATTGTGCCTTTTGTATTTAATTAAAATGCAATTTCTGCGTTTCATCGTCAATAGGAAGGTGAAAGGGATACAGTAAACCTGAAGTGAAGCATCGGAATCTGTAACGAGTGTCACAGGAATGGTTCAAATCATAGACAGTAGGAAGAGTCAGTCTTCTTCTACTTAAGTCGGCATTTTTCCTTTTGTATTTAATTCCGATGCAATTTCTGTGCTTCATCGTCAATAAGAAGGTCAGATGGATACATTAAACCTGAAGTGAAGCATCGGAATCTATAATTAGTGTCACAGGAATGGCTCAAAACATAGACAGTAAGAAGAGCCAGTCTTCTTGTACATGAGTCGGCATTGTGCCTTTTGTATTTAATTCCGATGAATTTTCTGTGTTTGAACGTCAAAACGGAGGTCAGAGGGATACAGTAAACCTGAAGTAAAGCATCGGAATCTATAACTAGTGTCAAAGGAATGGTTCAAAACATTGACAGTAAGAAGAGTCAGTCTTCTTGTACTTAAGTCGGCATTGTGCCTTTTGTATATAATTCCGATGCAATTTCTGTGTTTCATCGTCAATAAGAAGCTCACAGGGATACAGTAAACCTGAAGTGAAGCATCGGAATCTATACTTAGTGTCACAGGAATGGTTCAAAACATAGACAGTAAGAAGAGTCACTCTTTTTGTACTTAAGTCGGCATTGTGCCATTTGTATTTAATTCCGATGCAATTTCTGTGTTTCATCGTCAATACGAAGGTCAGAGGGATGCAGTATACCTGAAGTGAAGCATCGGTATCTATAACTAGTGTCACAGGAATGGTTCAAAGCTTAGACAGTAAGAAGGGTCAGTCTTCTTGTACTTAGGTCGGCATTGTGCCTTTTGTATTTGATTCCGATGCAATATCTGTGTTTCTTCGTCAATAAGAAGGTCACAGGGATACAGTAATCCTGAAGGGATGCATCGGAATCTATAACTAGTGTCACAGAAATGGTTCAAAACATAGACAGTAAGAAGAGCCAGTCTTCTTGTACTTGAGTCGGCATTGTGCCTTTTGTATTAAATTCCGATGCAATTTCTGTGTTTCAACGTCAATAAGAAGGTCAGAGGGATACAGTAAACCTGAAGTAAAGCATCGGAATCTATAACTAGTGTCAAAGGAATGGTTCAAAACATTGACAGTAAGAAGAGTCAGTCTTCTTGTACTTGAGTCGGCATTGTGCCTTTTGTATTTAATTCCGATGCAATATCTGTGTTTCTTCGTCATTAAGAAGGTCACAGGGATACAGTAAACCTGAAGTGAAGTATCGGAATCTATAACTAGTGTCACAGGAATGGTTCAAAACATAGACAGTAAGAAGAGTCAGTCTTCTTGTACTTAAGTCGGCATTGTGCCTTTTGTATATAATTACGATGCAATTTCGGTTTTTTATCGTCAATAAGAAGGTCAGCTGGATACAGTTACCTGAAGTGAATCATCGGAATCTATAACTAATGTCACCGGAATGGTAGAAAACATTGACAGTAAGAAGAGTCAGTCTTCTTGTACTTAAGTCGGCATTGAGCCTTTTGTATTTAATTAAGATGCAATTTCTGTGTTTCATCGTCAATAAGAAGGTCAGAGGGATACAGTAAACCTGAAGTGAAGCATCGGAATCTATAACTAGTGTCACAGGAACGGTTCAAAACATAGACAGTAAGAAGGGTCAGTCTTCTTGTACTGAAGTCCTCATTGTGCCTTTTGTATTTAATTCCGATGCAATATCTGTGTTTCTTCGTCATTAAGAAGGTCAGAGTTATACAGTAAAACTGAAGTGAAGCATCGGAATCTATAACTAGTGTCACAGAAATGGTTCAAAACATAGACAGTAAGAAGAGCCAGTCATCTTGTACTTGAGTCGGCATTGTGCCTTTTGTATTTAATTAGGATGCAATTTCTGTGTTTCATTGTCAATAAGAAGGTCAGAGGGATAAAGTAAACCTGAAGTGAAGCATCGGAATCCATAACTAGTGTCACAGGAATGGTTCAAAACATAGACAGTAAGAAGACCCATTCTTTTTGTACTTAAGTCGGCATTGTGCATTTTGTATTTAATTCCGATGCAATTTACGTGTTTCATCGTCAATAAGAAGGTCAGAGGGATACAGTAAACCCGAAGTGAAGCATCGGAATCTATAACTAGTGGAACAGGAATGGTTCAAACCATTGACTGTCAGATGAGTTAGTGTTGTTGTACTGAAATCGGCATTGTGCGTTTTGTATTTAATTAAGATGCTATTTCTGTGTTTCATCGTCAATAAGAAGGTCAGAGGGATACAGTAAACCTGAAGTGAAGCATCGGAGTCTATAACTAGTGTCACAGGAATGGTTCAAAACATATACAGTAAGAAGAGTCAGTCTTCTTGTACTTCTGTCGGCATTGTGCCTTTTGTATATAATTACCATGCAATTTCTGTGTCTCGTCGTCTATAAGAAGGTCAGCTGGATACAGTTACCTAAAGTGAATCATCGGAATCTATAACTAATGTCACCGGAATGGTAGAAAACATTGACAATAAGAAGAGACAGTCTTCTTGTACTTAAGTCGGCATTGTGCCTTTTGTATTTAATTAAAATGCAATTTCTGTGTTTCATCGTCAATAGGAAGGTGAAAGGGATACAGTAAACCTGAAGTGAAGCATCGGAATCTAAAACTAGTGTCACAGGAATGGTTCAAATCATAGACAGTAGGAAGAGTCAGTCTTCTTCTACTTAAGTCGGCATTGTGCCTTTTGTATTTAATTCCGATGCAATTTCTGTGTTTCATCGTCAATAAGAAGGTCAGAGGG
This sequence comes from Schistocerca piceifrons, assembly GCF_021461385.2. Classification (NCBI taxonomy): domain Eukaryota; kingdom Metazoa; phylum Arthropoda; class Insecta; order Orthoptera; family Acrididae; genus Schistocerca; species Schistocerca piceifrons. The sequence continues at coordinate 2,836,338 of NC_060146.1, read as the reverse complement.
ATACAGTAAAACTGAAGTGAAGCATGGGAACCTGTAACTAGTGTCACAGGAATGGTTCAAATCATAGACAGTAAGAAGAGTCAGTCTTCTTGTACTTATGTCGGCATTTTGCCTTTTGTATTTAATTCCGATGCAATTTCTGTGCTTCATCGTCAATAAGAAGGTCAGCTGGATACAGTAAACCTGAAGTGAAGCATCGGAATCTATAACTAGTGTCACAGGAATGGCTCAAAACATAGACAGTAAGAAGAGCCAGTCGTCTTGTACTTGAGTCGGCATTGTGCCTTTTGTATTTAATTCCGATGAATTTTCTGTGTTTGATCGTCAATAAGAAGGTCAGAGGGATATAGTAAACCTATAGTAAACCATCGGAATCTATAACTAGTGTCACAGGAATGGTTCAAAACATTGACAGTAAGAAGACTCAGTCTTCTAGTACTTAAGTCGGCATTGTGCCTTTTGTATATAATTCCGATGCAATTTCTGTGTTTCATCGTCAATAAGAAGCTCACAGGGATACAGTAAACCTGAAGTGAAGCATCGGAATCTATAACTAGTGTCACAGGAATGGTTCAAATCGTAGACAGTAAGAAGAGTCACCCTTTTTGTACTTAAGGTGGCATTTTGCCATTTGTATTTAATTCCGATGCAATTTCTGTGTTTCATCGTCAATACGAAGGTCAGAGGGATACAGTGAACCTGAACTGAAGCATCGGAATCTATAACTAGTGTCACAGGAATGGTTCAAAACAAAGACAGTGGGATGGGTCAGTCTTCTTGTACTTAAGTCGTCATTGTGCCTTTTGTATTTAATTCCGATGCAATATCTGTGTTTCTACGTCAATAAGAAGGTCAGAGGGATACAGTAAACCTGAAGTGAAGCATCGGAATCTATAACTAGTGTCACAGAAATGGTTTAAAACAAAGACAGTAAGAAGAGCCAGTCTTCTTGTACTTGAGTCGGCATTGTGCCTTTTGTATTTAATTCCGATGCAATTTATGTGTTTCTTTGTCTATAAGAAGGTCAGAGGGAGTCAGTAAACCTAAAGTCAAGCATCGGAATCTATAACTAATGTCACAGGAAAGGTTCGAAACATAGACAGTAAGAAGAGTCAGTCTTTTTGTACGTAAGATGTCATTGTGCCTTTTGTATTTAATTCCGATGCAATTTCTGTGTTTCATCGTCAATACGAAGGTCAGACGGATACAGTAAACCTGAAGTGAAGCATCGGTATCTATAACTAGTGTCACAGGAATGGTTCAAAACTTAGACAGTAAGAAGGGTCAGTCTTCTTGTACTTAAGTCGGCATTGTGCCTTTTGTATTTAATTCCGATGCAATATCTGTGTTTCTTCGTCAATAAGAAGGTCAGAGGGATATAGTAATCCTGAAGGGATGCATCGGAATCTATAACTAGTGTCACAGAAATGGTTCACAACATAGACAGTAAGAAGAGCCAGTCTTCTTGTACTTGAGTCGGCAATGTGCCTTTTGTATTAAATTCCGATGCAATTTCTGTGTTTCATCGTCAATAAGAATGTCAGAGGGATACAGTAAACCTAAAGTGAAGCATCGGAATCTATAACTAGTGTCACAGGAATGGTTCAAAACGTAGACAGTAATAAGTGTCAGTCTTCTTGTACTTAAGTCGGCATTGTGCCTTTTGTATATAATTACGATGCAATTTCTGTGTTTCGTCGTCAATAAGAAGGTCACCTGGATACAGTTACCTGAAGTGAATCATTGGAATCTATAACTAATGTCACCGGAATGGTAGAAAACATTGACAATAAGAAGAGTCAGTCTTCTTGTACTTAAGTCGGCATTGTGCCTTTTGTATTTAATTAAGATGCAATTTCTGTGTTTCATCGTCGATAAAGAGGTCAGAGGGATACAGAAAACCTGAAGTGAAGCATCGGAAGCTAAAACTAGTGTCACAGGAATGGCTCAAAACATAGACATTAAGAAGAGCCCGTCGTCTTGTACTTGAGTCGGCATTGTGCCTTTAGTATTTAATTCCGATGAATTTTCTGTGTTTGATCGTCAATACGAAGGTCAGAGGGATATAGTAAAACGGTAGTAAACCATCGGAATCTATAACTAGTGTCACAGGATTGGTTCAAAACATTGACAGTTAGAAGAGTCAGTCTTCTTGTACTTAAGTCGGCATTGTGCCTTTTGTTTATAATTCCGATGCAATTTCTGTGTTTCATCGTCAGTAAGAAGCTCACAGGGATACGGTAAACATGAAGTGAAGCATCGGAATTTATAACTAGTGTCACAGGAATGGTTCAAAACAAAGACTGTGGGATGGGTCAGTCTTCTTGTACTTAAGTCGTCATTGTGCCTTTTGTATTTAATTCCGATGAAATATCTGTGTTTCTACGTCAATAAGAAGGTCAGAGGGATAAAGTAAACCTGAAGTGAAGCATCGGAATCTATAACTAGTGTCACACAAATGGTTTAAATCATAGACAGTAAGAAGAGCCAGTCTTCTTGTACTTGAGTCGGCATTGTGCCTTTTGTATTTAATTCAGATGCAATTTTTGTGTTTCATCGTCGATAAAGAGGTCAGAGGGATACAGAAAACCTGAAGTGAAGCATCGGAAGCTAAAACTAGTGTCACAGGATTGGTTCAAAACATAGACATTAGGAAGAGTCAGTGTTCTTGTACTTATGTCGGCATTGTGCCTTTTGTATTTAATTCCGATGCAATTTCTGTGTTTCATCGTCAATAAGAAGGTCAGAGGGATACAGTAAAACTGAAGTGAAGCATCGGAATCTATAACTAGTGTCACAGAAATGGTTCAAAACGTAGTCAGTAGGAAGAGTCAGTTATCTTGTACTTTAGTCGGCATTGTGCCTTTTGTATTTAATTAAAATGCAATTTCTGCGTTTCATCGTCAATAGGAAGGTGAAAGGGATACAGTAAACCTGAAGTGAAGCATCCGAATCTGTAACGAGTGTCACAGGAATGGTTCAAATCATAGACAGTAGGAAGAGTCAGTCTTCTTCTACTTAAGTCGGCATTGTGCCTTTTGTATTTAATTCCGATGCAATTTCTGTGTTTCATCGTCAATAAGAAGGTCAGAGGGATACAGTAAAACTGAAGTGAAGCATGGGAACCTGTAACTAGTGTCACAGGAATGGTTCAAATCATAGACAGTAAGAAGAGTCAGTCTTCTTGTACTTATGTCGGCATTTTGCCTTTTGTATTTAATTCCGATGCAATTTCTGTGCTTCATCGTCAATAAGAAGGTCAGCTGGATACAGTAAACCTGAAGTGAAGCATCGGAATCTATAACTAGTGTCACAGGAATGGCTCAAAACATAGACAGTAAGAAGAGCCAGTCGTCTTGTACTTGAGTCGGCATTGTGCCTTTTGTATTTAATTCCGATGAATTTTCTGTGTTTGATCGTCAATAAGAAGGTCAGAGGGATATAGTAAACCTGAAGTAAACCATCGGAATCTATAACTAGTGTCACAGGATTGGTTCAAAACATTGACAGTAAGAAGAGTCAGTCTTCTTGTACTTAAGTCGGCATTGTGCCTTTTGTTTATAATTCCGATGCAATTTCTGTGTTTCATCGTCAATAAGAAGCTCACAGGGATACGGTAAACATGAAGTGAAGCATCGGAATTTATAACTAGTGTCACAGGAATGGTTCAAAACAAAGACTGTGGGATGGGTCAGTCTTCTTGTACTTAAGTCGTCATTGTGCCTTTTGTATTTAATTCCGATGCAATATCTGTGTTTCTACGTCAATAAGAACGTCAGAGGGATAAAGTAAACCTGAAGTGAAGCATCGGAATCTATAACTAGTGTCACACAAATGGTTTAAATCATAGACAGTAAGAAGAGCCAGTCTTCTTGTACTTGAGTCGGCATTATGCCTTTTGTATTTAATTCAGATGCAATTTTTGTGTTTCATCGTCGATAAAGAGGTCAGAGGGATACAGAAAACCTGAAGTGAAGCATCGGAAGCTAAAACTAGTGTCACAGGATTGGTTCAAAACATAGACATTAGGAAGAGTCAGTCTTCTTGTACTTATGTCGGCATTGTGCCTTTTGTATTTAATTCCGATGCAATTTCTGTGTTTCATCGTCAATAAGAAGGTCAGAGGGATACAGTAAAACTGAAGTGAAGCATGGGAACATATAACTAGTGTCACAGGAATGGTTCAAAACGTAGTCAGTAGGAAGAGTCAGTTATCTTGTACTTTAGTCGGCATTGTGCCTTTTGTATTTAATTAAAATGCAATTTCTGCGTTTCATCGTCAATAGGAAGGTGAAAGGGATACAGTAAACCTGAAGTGAAGCATCGGAATCTGTAACGAGTGTCACAGGAATGGTTCAAATCATAGACAGTAGGAAGAGTCAGTCTTCTTCTACTTAAGTCGGCATTGTGCCTTTTGTATTTAATTCCGATGCAATTTCTGTGTTTCATCGTCAATAAGAAGGTCAGAGGGATACAGTAAAACTGAAGTGAAGCATGGGAACCTGTAACTAGTGTCACAGGGATGGTTCAAATCATAGACAGTAAGAAGAGTCAGTCTTCTTGTACTTAAGTCGGCATTTTTCCTTTTGTATTTAATTCCGATGCAATTTCTGTGCTTCATCGTCAATAAGAAGGTCAGATGGATACAGTAAACCTGAAGTGAAGCATCGGAATCTATAATTAGTGTCACAGGAATGGCTCAAAACATAGACAGTAAGAAGAGCCAGTCTTCTTGTACTTGAGTCGGCATTGTGCCTTTTGTATTTAATTCCGATGAATTTTCTGTGTTTGAACGTCAAAACGGAGGTCAGAGGGATACAGTAAACCTGAAGTAAAGCATCGGAATCTATAACTAGTGTCAAAGGAATGGTTCAAAACATTGACAGTAAGAAGAGTCAGTCTTCTTGTACTTAAGTCTTCATTGTGCCTTTTGTATATAATTCCGATGCAATTTCTGTGTTTCATCGTCAATAAGAAGCTCACAGGGATACAGTAAACCTGAAGTGAAGCATCGGAATCTATACTTAGTGTCACAGGAATGGTTCAAAACATAGACGTTAAGAAGAGTCACTCTTTTTGTACTTAAGTCGGCATTGTGCCATTTGTATTTAATTCCAATGCAATTTCTGTGTTTCATCGTCAATACGAAGGTCAGAGGGATACAGTATACCTGAAGTGAAGCATCGGTATCTATAACTAGTGTCACAGGAATGGTTCAAAGCTTAGACAGTAAGAAGGGTCAGTCTTCTTGTACTTAGGTCGGCAGTGTGCCTTTTGTATTTGATTCCGATGCAATATCTGCGTTTCTTCGTCAATAAGAAGGTCACAGGGATACAGTAATCCTGAAGGGATGCATCGGAATCTATAACTAGTGTCACAGAAATGGTTCAAAACATAGACAGTAAGAAGAGCCAGTCTTCTTGTACTTGAGTCGGCGTTGTGCTTTTTGTATTAAATTCCGATGCAATTTCTGTGTTTCAACGTCAATAAGAAGGTCAGAGGGATACAGTAAACCTGAAGTAAAGCATCGGAATCTATAACTAGTGTCAAAGGAATGGTTCAAAACATTGACAGTAAGAAGAGTCAGTCTTCTTGTACTTAAGTCGGCATTGTGCCTTTTGTATTTAATTCCGATGCAATATCTGTGTTTCTTCGTCATTAAGAGGGTCACAGGGATACAGTAAACCTGAAGTGAAGTATCGGAATATATAACTAGTGTAACAGGAATGGTTCAAACCATTGACAGTAAGATGAGTTAGTGTTCTTGTACTGAAGTCGGCATTGTGCCTTTTGTATTTAATTGAGATGTTATTTCTGTGTTTCATCGTCAACAAATGGTGAGAGGGATACAGTAAACCTGAAGTGAAGCATCGGAATCTATAACTAGTGTCACAGGAATGGTTCAAAAGCATAGACAGTAAGAAGAGTCAGTCTTCTTGTACTTAAGTCGGCATTGTGCCTTTTGTATATAATTACGATGCAATTTCGGTTTTTTATTGTCAATAAGAAGGTCAGCTGGATACAGTTACCTGAAGTGAATCATCGGAATCTATAACTAATGTCACCGGAATGGTAGAAAACATTGACAGTAAGAAGAGTCAGTCTTCTTGTACTTAAGTCGGCATTGAGCCTTTTGTATTTAATTAAGATGCAATTTCTGTGTTTCATCGTCAATAAGAAGGTCAGAGGGATACAGTAAACCTAAAGTGAAGCATCGGAATCTATAACTAGTGTCACAGGAACGGTTCAAAACATAGACAGTAAGAAGGGTCAGTCTTCTTGTACTGAAGTCCTCATTGTGCCTTTTGTATTTAATTCCGATGCAATATCTGTGTTTCTTCGTCATTAAGAAGGTCAGAGTTATACAGTAAAACTGAAGTGAAGCATCGCAATCTATAACTAGTGTCACAGAAATGGTTCAAAACATAGACAGTAAGAAGAGCCAGTCATCTTGTACTTGAGTCGGCATTGTGCCTTTTGTATTTAATTAGGATGCAATTTCTGTGTTTCATTGTCAATAAGAAGGTCAGAGGGATAAAGTAAACCTGAAGTGAAGCATCGGAATCCATAACTAGTGTCACAGGAATGGTTCAAAACATAGACAGTAAGAAGACCCATTCTTTTTGTACTTAAGTCGGCATTGTGCATTTTGTATTTCATTCCGATGCAATTTACGTGTTTCATCGTCAATAAGAAGGTCAGAGGGATACAGTAAACCCGAAGTGAAGCATCGGAATCTATAACTAGTGTAACAGGAATGGTTCAAACCATTGACTGTCAGATGAGTTAGTGTTGTTGTACTGAAGTCGACATTGTGCGTTTTGTATTTAATTAAGATGCTATTTCTGTGTTTCATCGTCAATAAGAAGGTCAGAGGGATACAGTAAACCTGAAGTGAAGCATCGGAATCTATAACTAGTGTCACAGGAATGGTTCAAAACATATACAGTAAGAAGAGTCAGTCTTCTTGTACTTCTGTCGGCATTGTGCCTTTTGTATATAATTACCATGCAATTTCTGTGTCTCGTCGTCTATAAGAAGGTCAGCTGGATACAGTTACCTGAAGTGAATCATCGGAATCTATAACTAATGTCACCGGAATGGTAGAAAACATTGACAAAAGAAGAGTCAGTCTTCTTGTACTTAAGTCGGCATTGTGCCTTTTGTATTTAATTAAGAGGCAATTTCTGTGTTTCATCGTCGATAAAGGGGTCAGAGGGATACAGAAAACCTGAAGTGAAGCATCGGAATCTAAAACTAGTGTCACAGGATTGGTTCAAAACATAGACATTGGGAAGAGTCAGTCTTCTTGTACTTATGTCGGCATTGTGCCTTTTGTATTTAATTCCGATGCAATTTCTGTGTTTCATCGTCAATAAGAAGGTCAGAGGGATACAGTAAAACTGAGATGAAGCATGGGAATCAATAACTAGTGTCACAGAAATGGTTCAAAACGTAGTCAGTAGGAAGAGTCAGTTATCTTGTACTTAAGTCGGCATTGTGCCTTTTGTATTTAATTAAAATGCAATTTCTGTGTTTCATCGTCAATAGGAAGGTGAAAGGGATACAGTAAACCTCAAGTGAAGCATCGGAATCTATAACTAGTGTTACAGGAATGGTTCAAATCATAGACAGTAGGAAGAGTCAGTCTTCTTCTACTTAAGTCGGCATTGTGCCTTTTGTATTTAATTCCGATGCAATTTCTGTGTTTCATCGTCAATAAGAAGGTCAGAGGGATACAGTAAAACTGAAGTGAAGCATGGGAACCTGTAACTAGTGTCACAGGAATGGTTCAAATCATAGACAGTAAGAAGAGTCAGTCTTCTTGTACTTAAGTCGGCATTTTGCCTTTTGTATTTAATTCCGATGCAATTTCTGTGCTTCATCGTCAATAAGAAGGTCAGCTGGATACAGTAAACCTGAAATGAAGCATCGGAATCTATAACTAGTGTCATAGGAATGGCTCAAAACATAGACAGTAAGAAGAGCCAGTCGTCTTGTACTTGAGTCGGCATTGTGCCTTTTGTATTTAATTCCGATGAATTTTCTGTGTTTGATCGTCAATAAGAAGGTCAGAGGGATATAGTAAACCTGAAGTAAACCATCGGAATCTATAACTAGTGTCACAGGAATGGTTCAAAACATTGACAGTAAGAAGAGTCAGTCTTCTTGTACTTAAGTCGGCATTGTGCCTTTTGTATATAATTCCGATGCAATTTCTGTGTTTCATCGTCAATAAGAAGCTCACAGGGATACAGTAAACCTGAAGTGAAGCATCGGAATCTATAACTAGTGTCACAGGAATGGTTCAAATCATAGACAGTAAGAAGAGTCACTCTTTTTTTACTTAAGTCGGCATTTTGCCATTTGTATTTAATTCCGATGCAATTACTGTGTTTCATCGTCAATACGAAGGTCAGAGGGATACAGTGAACCTGAACTGAAGAATCGGAATCTATAACTAGTGTCACAGGAATGGTTCAAAACAAAGACAGTGGGATGGGTCAGTCTTCTTGTACTTAACTCGGCATTGTGCCTTTTCTATTTAATTCCGTTGCTCTTTCTGTGTTTCATCGTCAATAAGAAGGTTTAAGGGATACTGTAAACCTGAAGTGAATCATCGGAATCTATAACTAGTGTCACAGAAATGGTTTAAATCAAAGACAGTAAGAAGAGCCAGTCTTCTTGTACTTGAGTCGGCATTGTGCCTTTTGTATTTAATTCCGATGCAATTTATGTGTTTCTTTGTCTATAAGAAGGTCAGAGGGAGTCAGTAAACCTAAAGTCAAGCATCGGAATCTATAACTAATGTCACAGGAAAGGTTCGAAACATAGACAGTAAGAAGAGTCAATCTTTTTGTACTTAAGATGTCATTGTGCCTTTTGTATTTAATTCCGATGCAATTTCTGTGTTTCATCGTCAATACGAAGGTCAGAGGGATACAGTAAACCTGAAGTGAAGCATCGGTATCTATAACTAGTGTCACAGGAATGGTTCAAAACTTATACAGTAAGAAGGGTCAGTCTTCTTGTACTTAAGTCGGCATTGTGCCTTTTGTATTTAATTCCGATGCAATATCTGTGTTTCTTCGTCAATAAGAAGGTCAGAGGGATATAGTAATCCTGAAGGGATGCATCGGAATGTATAACTAGTGTCACAGGAATGGTTCAAATCATAGACAGTAGGAAGAGTCAGTCTTCTTCTACTTAAGTCGGCATTGTGCCTTTTGTATTTAATTCCGATGCAATTTCTGTGTTTCATCGTCAATAAGATGGTCAGAGGGATACAGTAAAACTGAAGTGAAGCAAGGGAACCTGTAACTAGTGTCACAGGAATGGTTCAAATCATAGACAGTAAGAAGAGTCAGTCTTCTTGTACTTAAGTCGGTATTTTGCCTTTTGTATTCAATTCCGATGCAATTTCTCTGCTTCATAGTCAATAAGATGGTCAGCTGGATACAGTAAACATGAAGTGAAGCATCGGAATCTATAACTAGTGTCACAGGAATGGCTCAAAACATAGACAGTAAGAAGAGCCCGTCGTCTTGTACTTGAGTCGGCATTGTGCCTTTAGTATTTAATTGAGATGCTATTTCTGTGTTTCATCGTCAACAAATGGTGAGAGGGATACAGTAAACCTGAAGTGAAGCATCGGAATCTATAACTAGTGTCACAGGAATGGTTCAAAACATAGACAGTAAGAAGAGTCAGTCTTCTTGTACTTAAGTCGGCATTGTGCCTTTTGTATATAATTACGATGCAATTTCGGTTTTTTATCGTCAATAAGAAGGTCAGCTGGATACAGTTACCTGAAGTGAATCATCGGAATCTATAACTAATGTCACCGGAATGGTAGAAAACATTGACAGTAAGAAGAGTCAGTCTTCTTGTACTTAAGTCGGCATTGAGCCTTTTGTATTTAATTAAGATGCAATTTCTGTGTTTCATCGTCAATAAGAAGGTCAGAGGGATACAGTAAACCTGAAGTGAAGCATCGGAATCTATAACTAGTGTCACAGGAACGGTTCAAAACATAGACAGTAAGAAGGGTCAGTCTTCTTGTACTGAAGTCCTCATTGTGCCTTTTGTATTTAATTCCGATGCAATATCTGTGTTTCTTCGTCATTAAGAAGGTCAGAGTTATACAGTAAAACTGAAGTGAAGCATCGCAATCTATAACTAGTGTCACAGAAATGGTTCAAAACATAGACAGTAAGAAGAGCCAGTCATCTTGTACTTGAGTCGGCATTGTGCCTTTTGTATTTAATTAGGATGCAATTTCTGTGTTTCATTGTCAATAAGAAGGTCAGAGGGATAAAGTAAACCTGAAGTGAAGCATCGGAATCCATAACTAGTGTCACAGGAATGGTTCAAAACATAGACAGTAAGAAGACCCATTCTTTTTGTACTTAAGTCGGCATTGTGCATTTTGTATTTAATTCCGATGCAATTTACGTGTTTCATCGTCAATAAGAAGGTCAGAGGGATACAGTAAACCCGAAGTGAAGCATCGGAATCTATAACTAGTGTAACAGGAATGGTTCAAACCATTGACTGTCAGATGAGTTAGTGTTGTTGTACTGAAGTCGGCATTGTGCGTTTTGTATTTAATTAAGATGCTATTTCTGTGTTTCATCGTCAATAAGAAGGTCAGAGGGATACAGTAAACCTGAAGTGAAGCATCGGAATCTATAACTAGTGTCACAGGAATGGTTCAAAACATATACAGTAAGAAGAGTCAGTCTTCTTGTACTTCTGTCGGCATTGTGCCTTTTGTATATAATTACCATGCAATTTCTGTGTCTCGTCGTCTATAAGAAGGTCAGCTGGATACAGTTACCTGAAGTGAATCATCGGAATCTATAACTAATGTCACCGGAATGGTAGAAAACATTGACAAAAGAAGAGTCAGTCTTCTTGTACTTAAGTCGGCATTGTGCCTTTTGTATTTAATTAAGAGGCAATTTCTGTGTTTCATCGTCGATAAAGGGGTCAGAGGGATACAGAAAACCTGAAGTGAAGCATCGGAATCTAAAACTAGTGTCACAGGATTGGTTCAAAACATAGACATTGGGAAGAGTCAGTCTTCTTGTACTTATGTCGGCATTGTGCCTTTTGTATTTAATTCCGATGCAATTTCTGTGTTTCATCGTCAATAAGAAGGTCAGAGGGATACAGTAAAACTGAAGTGAAGCATGGGAACCTATAACTAGTGTCACAGAAATGGTTCAAAACGTAGTCAGTAGGAAGAGTCAGTTATCTTGTACTTAAGTCGGCATTGTGCCTTTTGTATTTAATTAAAATGCAATTTCTGTGTTTCATCGTCAATAGGAAGGTGAAAGGGATACAGTAAACCTGAAGTGAAGCATCGGAATCTATAACTAGTGTTACAGGAATGGTTCAAATCATAGACAGTAGGAAGAGTCAGTCTTCTTCTACTTAAGTCGGCATTGTGCCTTTTGTATTTAATTCCGATGCAATTTCTGTGTTTCATCGTCAATAAGAAGGTCAGAGGGATACAGTAAAACTGAAGTGAAGCATGGGAACCTGTAACTAGTGTCACAGGAATGGTTCAAATCATAGACAGTAAGAAGAGTCAGTCTTCTTGTACTTAAGTCGGCATTGTGCCTTTTGTATTTAATTAAAATGCAATTTCTGTGTTTCATCGTCAATAGGAAGGTGAAAGGGATACAGTAAACCTCAAGTGAAGCATCGGAATCTATAACTAGTGTTACAGGAATGGTTCAAATCATAGACAGTAGGAAGAGTCAGTCTTCTTCTACTTAAGTCGGCATTGTGCCTTTTGTATTTAATTCCGATGCAATTTCTGTGTTTCATCGTCAATAAGAAGGTCAGAGGGATACAGTAAAACTGAAGTGAAGCATGGGAACCTGTAACTAGTGTCACAGGAATGGTTCAAATCATAGACAGTAAGAAGAGTCAGTCTTCTTGTACTTAAGTCGGCATTTTGCCTTTTGTATTTAATTCCGATGCAATTTCTGTGCTTCATCGTCAATAAGAAGGTCAGCTGGATACAGTAAACCTGAAATGAAGCATCGGAATCTATAACTAGTGTCATAGGAATGGCTCAAAACATAGACAGTAAGAAGAGCCAGTCGTCTTGTACTTGAGTCGGCATTGTGCCTTTTGTATTTAATTCCGATGAATTTTCTGTGTTTGATCGTCAATAAGAAGGTCAGAGGGATATAGTAAACCTGAAGTAAACCATCGGAATCTATAACTAGTGTCACAGGAATGGTTCAAAACATTGACAGTAAGAAGAGTCAGTCTTCTTGTACTTAAGTCGGCATTGTGCCTTTTGTATATAATTCCGATGCAATTTCTGTGTTTCATCGTCAATAAGAAGCTCACAGGGATACAGTAAACCTGAAGTGAAGCATCGGAATCTATAACTAGTGTCACAGGAATGGTTCAAATCATAGACAGTAAGAAGAGTCACTCTTTTTTTACTTAAGTCGGCATTTTGCCATTTGTATTTAATTCCGATGCAATTACTGTGTTTCATCGTCAATACGAAGGTCAGAGGGATACAGTGAACCTGAACTGAAGAATCGGAATCTATAACTAGTGTCACAGGAATGGTTCAAAACAAAGACAGTGGGATGGGTCAGTCTTCTTGTACTTAACTCGGCATTGTGCCTTTTCTATTTAATTCCGTTGCTCTTTCTGTGTTTCATCGTCAATAAGAAGGTTTAAGGGATACTGTAAACCTGAAGTGAATCATCGGAATCTATAACTAGTGTCACAGAAATGGTTTAAATCAAAGACAGTAAGAAGAGCCAGTCTTCTTGTACTTGAGTCGGCATTGTGCCTTTTGTATTTAATTCCGATGCAATTTATGTGTTTCTTTGTCTATAAGAAGGTCAGAGGGAGTCAGTAAACCTAAAGTCAAGCATCGGAATCTATAACTAATGTCACAGGAAAGGTTCGAAACATAGACAGTAAGAAGAGTCAGTCTTTTTGTACTTAAGATGTCATTGTGCCTTTTGTATTTAATTCCGATGCAATTTCTGTGTTTCATCGTCAATACGAAGGTCAGAGGGATACAGTAAACCTGAAGTGAAGCATCGGTATCTATAACTAGTGTCACAGGAATGGTTCAAAACTTATACAGTAAGAAGGGTCAGTCTTCTTGTACTTAAGTCGGCATTGTGCCTTTTGTATTTAATTCCGATGCAATATCTGTGTTTCTTCGTCAATAAGAAGGTCAGAGGGATATAGTAATCCTGAAGGGATGCATCGGAATGTATAACTAGTGTCACAGGAATGGTTCAAATCATAGACAGTAGGAAGAGTCAGTCTTCTTCTACTTAAGTCGGCATTGTGCCTTTTGTATTTAATTCCGATGCAATTTCTGTGTTTCATCGTCAATAAGATGGTCAGAGGGATACAGTAAAACTGAAGTGAAGCAAGGGAACCTGTAACTAGTGTCACAGGAATGGTTCAAATCATAGACAGTAAGAAGAGTCAGTCTTCTTGTACTTAAGTCGGTATTTTGCCTTTTGTATTCAATTCCGATGCAATTTCTCTGCTTCATAGTCAATAAGATGGTCAGCTGGATACAGTAAACATGAAGTGAAGCATCGGAATCTATAACTAGTGTCACAGGAATGGCTCAAAACATAGACAGTAAGAAGAGCCCGTCGTCTTGTACTTGAGTCGGCATTGTGCCTTTAGTATTTAATTGAGATGCTATTTCTGTGTTTCATCGTCAACAAATGGTGAGAGGGATACAGTAAACCTGAAGTGAAGCATCGGAATCTATAACTAGTGTCACAGGAATGGTTCAAAACATAGACAGTAAGAAGAGTCAGTCTTCTTGTACTTAAGTCGGCATTGTGCCTTTTGTATATAATTACGATGCAATTTCGGTTTTTTATCGTCAATAAGAAGGTCAGCTGGATACAGTTACCTGAAGTGAATCATCGGAATCTATAACTAATGTCACCGGAATGGTAGAAAACATTGACAGTAAGAAGAGTCAGTCTTCTTGTACTTAAGTCGGCATTGAGCCTTTTGTATTTAATTAAGATGCAATTTCTGTGTTTCATCGTCAATAAGAAGGTCAGAGGGATACAGTAAACCTGAAGTGAAGCATCGGAATCTATAACTAGTGTCACAGGAACGGTTCAAAACATAGACAGTAAGAAGGGTCAGTCTTCTTGTACTGAAGTCCTCATTGTGCCTTTTGTATTTAATTCCGATGCAATATCTGTGTTTCTTCGTCATTAAGAAGGTCAGAGTTATACAGTAAAACTGAAGTGAAGCATCGCAATCTATAACTAGTGTCACAGAAATGGTTCAAAACATAGACAGTAAGAAGAGCCAGTCATCTTGTACTTGAGTCGGCATTGTGCCTTTTGTATTTAATTAGGATGCAATTTCTGTGTTTCATTGTCAATAAGAAGGTCAGAGGGATAAAGTAAACCTGAAGTGAAGCATCGGAATCCATAACTAGTGTCACAGGAATGGTTCAAAACATAGACAGTAAGAAGACCCATTCTTTTTGTACTTAAGTCGGCATTGTGCATTTTGTATTTAATTCCGATGCAATTTACGTGTTTCATCGTCAATAAGAAGGTCAGAGGGATACAGTAAACCCGAAGTGAAGCATCGGAATCTATAACTAGTGTAACAGGAATGGTTCAAACCATTGACTGTCAGATGAGTTAGTGTTGTTGTACTGAAGTCGGCATTGTGCGTTTTGTATTTAATTAAGATGCTATTTCTGTGTTTCATCGTCAATAAGAAGGTCAGAGGGATACAGTAAACCTGAAGTGAAGCATCGGAATCTATAACTAGTGTCACAGGAATGGTTCAAAACATATACAGTAAGAAGAGTCAGTCTTCTTGTACTTCTGTCGGCATTGTGCCTTTTGTATATAATTACCATGCAATTTCTGTGTCTCGTCGTCTATAAGAAGGTCAGCTGGATACAGTTACCTGAAGTGAATCATCGGAATCTATAACTAATGTCACCGGAATGGTAGAAAACATTGACAAAAGAAGAGTCAGTCTTCTTGTACTTAAGTCGGCATTGTGCCTTTTGTATTTAATTAAGAGGCAATTTCTGTGTTTCATCGTCGATAAAGGGGTCAGAGGGATACAGAAAACCTGAAGTGAAGCATCGGAATCTAAAACTAGTGTCACAGGATTGGTTCAAAACATAGACATTGGGAAGAGTCAGTCTTCTTGTACTTATGTCGGCATTGTGCCTTTTGTATTTAATTCCGATGCAATTTCTGTGTTTCATCGTCAATAAGAAGGTCAGAGGGATACAGTAAAACTGAAGTGAAGCATGGGAACCTATAACTAGTGTCACAGAAATGGTTCAAAACGTAGTCAGTAGGAAGAGTCAGTTATCTTGTACTTAAGTCGGCATTGTGCCTTTTGTATTTAATTGAAATGCAATTTCTGTGTTTCATCGTCAATAGGAAGGTGAAAGGGATACAGTAAACCTGAAGTGAAGCATCGGAATCTATAACTAGTGTTACAGGAATGGTTCAAATCATAGACAGTAGGAAGAGTCAGTCTTCTTCTACTTAAGTCGGCATTGTGCCTTTTGTATTTAATTCCGATGCAATTTCTGTGTTTCATCGTCAATAAGAAGGTCAGAGGGATACAGTAAAACTGAAGTGAAGCATGGGAACCTGTAACTAGTGTCACAGGAATGGTTCAAATCATAGACAGTAAGAAGAGTCAGTCTTCTTGTACTTAAGTCGGCATTTTGCCTTTTGTATTTAATTCCGATGCAATTTCTGTGCTTCATCGTCAATAAGAAGGTCAGCTGGATACAGTAAACCTGAAGTGAAGCATCGGAATCTATAACTAGTGTCACAGGAATGGCTCAAATCATAGACAGTAAGAAGAGCCAGTCGTCTTGTACTTGAGTCGGCATTGTGCCTTTTGTATTTAATTCCGATGAATTTTCTGTGTTTGATCGTCAATAAGAAGGTCAGAGGGATATAGTAAACCTGAAGTAAACCATCGGAATCTATAACTAGTGTCACAGGAATGGTTCAAAACATTGACAGTAAGAAGAGTCAGTCTTCTTGTACTTAAGTCGGCATTGTGCCTTTTGTATATAATTCCGATGCAATTTCTGTGTTTCATCGTCAATAAGAAGCTCACAGGGATACAGTAAACCTGAAGTGAAGCATCGGAATCTATAACTAGTGTCACAGGAATGGTTCAAATCATAGACAGTAAGAAGAGTCACTCTTTTTTTACTTAAGTCGGCATTTTGCCATTTGTATTTAATTCCGATGCAATTTCTGTGTTTCATCGTCAATACGAAGGTCAGAGGGATACAGTGAACCTGAACTGAAGAATCGGAATCTATAACTAGTGTCACAGGAATGGTTCAAAACAAAGACAGTGGGATGGGTCAGTCTTCTTGTACTTAACTCGGCATTGTGCCTTTTCTATTTAATTCCGTTGCTCTTTCTGTGTTTCATCGTCAATAAGAAGGTTTAAGGGATACTGTAAACCTGAAGTGAATCATCGGAATCTATAACTAGTGTCACAGAAATGGTTTAAATCAAAGACAGTAAGAAGAGCCAGTCTTCTTGTACTTGAGTCGGCATTGTGCCATTAGTATTTAATTCCGATGCAATATCTGTGTTTCTTCGTCAATAAGAAGGTCAGAGGGATATAGTAATCCTGAAGGGATGCATCGGAATGTATAACTAGTGTCACAGGAATGGTTCAAATCATAGACAGTAGGAAGAGTCAGTCTTCTTCTACTTAAGTCGGCATTGTGCCTTTTGTATTTAATTCCGATGCAATTTCTGTGTTTCATCGTCAATAAGATGGTCAGAGGGATACAGTAAAACTGAAGTGAAGCAAGGGAACCTGTAACTAGTGTCACAGGAATGGTTCAAATCATAGACAGTAAGAAGAGTCAGTCTTCTTGTACTTAAGTCGGCATTTTGCCTTTTGTATTCAATTCCGATGCAATTTCTCTGCTTCATAGTCAATAAGATGGTCAGCTGGATACAGTAAACATGAAGTGAAGCATCGGAATCTATAACTAGTGTCACAGGAATGGCTCAAAACATAGACAGTAAGAAGAGCCCGTCGTCTTGTACTTGAGTCGGCATTGTGCCTTTATTATTTAATTGAGATGCTATTTCTGTGTTTCATCGTCAACAAATGGTGAGAGGGATACAGTAAACCTGAAGTGAAGCATCGGAATCTATAACTAGTGTCACAGGAATGGTTCAAAACATAGACAGTAAGAAGAGTCAGTCTTCTTGTACTTAAGTCGGCATTGTGCCTTTTGTATATAATTACGATGCAATTTCGGTTTTTTATCGTCAATAAGAAGGTCAGCTGGATACAGTTACCTGAAGTGAATCATCGGAATCTATAACTAATGTCACCGGAATGGTAGAAAACATTGACAGTAAGAAGAGTCAGTCTTCTTGTACTTAAGTCGGCATTGAGCCTTTTGTATTTAATTAAGATGCAATTTCTGTGTTTCATCGTCAATAAGAAGGTCAGAGGGATACAGTAAACCTGAAGTGAAGCATCGGAATCTATAACTAGTGTCACAGGAACGGTTCAAAACATAGACAGTAAGAAGGGTCAGTCTTCTTGTACTAAAGTCCTCATTGTGCCTTTTGTATTTAATTCCGATGCAATATCTGTGTTTCTTCGTCATTACGAAGGTCAGAGTTATACAGTAAAACTGAAGTGAAGCATCGCAATCTATAACTAGTGTCACAGAAATGGTTCAAAACATAGACAGTAAGAAGAGCCAGTCATCTTGTACTTGAGTCGGCATTGTGCCTTTTGTATTTAATTAGGATGCAATTTCTGTGTTTCATTGTCAATAAGAAGGTCAGAGGGATAAAGTAAACCTGAAGTGAAGCATCGGAATCCATAACTAGTGTCACAGGAATGGTTCAAAACATAGACAGTAAGAAGACCCATTCTTTTTGTACTTAAGTCGGCATTGTGCATTTTGTATTTAATTCCGATGCAATTTACGTGTTTCATCGTCAATAAGAAGGTCAGAGGGATACAGTAAACCCGAAGTGAAGCATCGGAATCTATAACTAGTGTAACAGGAATGGTTCAAACCATTGACTGTCAGATGAGTTAGTGTTGTTGTACTGAAGTCGGCATTGTGCGTTTTGTATTTAATTAAGATGCTATTTCTGTGTTTCATCGTCAATAAGAAGGTCAGAGGGATACAGTAAACCTGAAGTGAAGCATCGGAATCTATAACTAGTGTCACAGGAATGGTTCAAAACATATACAGTAAGAAGAGTCAGTCTTCTTGTACTTCTGTCGGCATTGTGCCTTTTGTATATAATTACCATGCAATTTCTGTGTCTCGTCGTCTATAAGAAGGTCAGCTGGATACAGTTACCTGAAGTGAATCATCGGAATCTATAACTAATGTCACCGGAATGGTAGAAAACATTGACAAAAGAAGAGTCAGTCTTCTTGTACTTAAGTCGGCATTGTGCCTTTTGTATTTAATTAAGAGGCAATTTCTGTGTTTCATCGTCGATAAAGGGGTCAGAGGGATACAGAAAACCTGAAGTGAAGCATCGGAATCTAAAACTAGTGTCACAGGATTGGTTCAAAACATAGACATTGGGAAGAGTCAGTCTTCTTGTACTTATGTCGGCATTGTGCCTTTTGTATTTAATTCCGATGCAATTTCTGTGTTTCATCGTCAATAAGAAGGTCAGAGGGATACAGTAAAACTGAAGTGAAGCATGGGAACCTATAACTAGTGTCACAGAAATGGTTCAAAACGTAGTCAGTAGGAAGAGTCAGTTATCTTGTACTTAAGTCGGCATTGTGCATTTTGTATTTAATTAAAATGCAATTTCTGTATTTCATCGTCAATAGGAAGGTGAAAGGGATACAGTAAACCTGAAGTGAAGCATCGGAATCTATAACTAGTGTTACAGGAATGGTTCAAATCATAGACAGTAGGAAGAGTCAGTCTTCTTCTACTTAAGTCGGCATTGTGCCTTTTGTATTTAATTCCGATGCAATTTCTGTGTTTCATCGTCAATAAGAAGGTC
The DNA here is from genome assembly GCF_021461385.2 of Schistocerca piceifrons. NCBI lineage: Eukaryota > Metazoa > Arthropoda > Insecta > Orthoptera > Acrididae > Schistocerca > Schistocerca piceifrons. The sequence goes on along the minus strand of NC_060146.1, from coordinate 2,817,268 downwards.
AGAGGGATACAGTAAAACTGAAGTGAAGCATGGGAACCTGTAACTAGTGTCACAGGAATGGTTCAAATCATAGACAGTAAGAAGAGTCAGTCTTCTTGTACTTAAGTCGGCATTTTGCCTTTTGTATTTAATTCCGATGCAATTTCTGTGCTTCATCGTCAATAAGAAGGTCAGCTGGATACAGTAAACCTGAAGTGAAGCATCGGAATCTATAACTAGTGTCACAGGAATGGCTCAAAACATAGACAGTAAGAAGAGCCAGTCGTCTTGTACTTGAGTCGGCATTGTGCCTTTTGTATTTAATTCCGATGAATTTTCTGTGTTTGATCGTCAATAAGAAGGTCAGAGGGATATAGTAAACCTGAAGTAAACCATCGGAATCTATAACTAGTGTCACAGGAATGGTTCAAAACATTGACAGTAAGAAGAGTCAGTCTTCTTGTACTTAAGTCGGCATTGTGCCTTTTGTATATAATTCCGATGCAATTTCTGTGTTTCATCGTCAATAAGAAGCTCACAGGGATACAGTAAACCTGAAGTGAAGCATCGGAATCTATAACTAGTGTCACAGGAATGGTTCAAATCATAGACAGTAAGAAGAGTCACTCTTTTTTTACTTAAGTCGGCATTTTGCCATTTGTATTTAATTCCGATGCAATTTCTGTGTTTCATCGTCAATACGAAGGTCAGAGGGATACAGTGAACCTGAACTGAAGAATCGGAATCTATAACTAGTGTCACAGGAATGGTTCAAAACAAAGACAGTGGGATGGGTCAGTCTTCTTGTACTTAACTCGGCATTGTGCCTTTTCTATTTAATTCCGTTGCTCTTTCTGTGTTTCATCGTCAATAAGAAGGTTTAAGGGATACTGTAAACCTGAAGTGAATCATCGGAATCTATAACTAGTGTCACAGAAATGGTTTAAATCAAAGACAGTAAGAAGAGCCAGTCTTCTTGTACTTGAGTCGGCATTGTGCCTTTTGTATTTAATTCCGATGCAATTTATGTGTTTCTTTGTCTATAAGAAGGTCAGAGGGAGTCAGTAAACCTGAAGTCAAGCATCGGAATCTATAACTAATGTCACAGGAAAGATTCGAAACATAGACAGTAAGAAGAGTCAGTCTTTTTGTACTTAAGATGTCATTGTGCCTTTTGTATTTAATTCCGATGCAATTTCTGTGTTTCATCGTCAATACGAAGGTCAGAGGGATACAGTAAACCTGAAGTGAAGCATCGGTATCTATAACTAGTGTCACAGGAATGGTTCAAAACTTATACAGTAAGAAGGGTCAGTCTTCTTGTACTTAAGTCGGCATTGTGCCTTTTGTATTTAATTCCGATGCAATATCTGTGTTTCTTCGTCAATAAGAAGGTCAGAGGGATATAGTAATCCTGAAGGGATGCATCGGAATGTATAACTAGTGTCACAGGAATGGTTCAAATCATAGACAGTAGGAAGAGTCAGTCTTCTTCTACTTAAGTCGGCATTGTGCCTTTTGTATTTAATTCCGATGCAATTTCTGTGTTTCATCGTCAATAAGATGGTCAGAGGGATACAGTAAAACTGAAGTGAAGCAAGGGAACCTGTAACTAGTGTCACAGGAATGGTTCAAATCATAGACAGTAAGAAGAGTCAGTCTTCTTGTACTTAAGTCGGCATTTTGCCTTTTGTATTCAATTCCGATGCAATTTCTCTGCTTCATAGTCAATAAGATGGTCAGCTGGATACAGTAAACATGAAGTGAAGCATCGGAATCTATAACTAGTGTCACAGGAATGGCTCAAAACATAGACAGTAAGAAGAGCCCGTCGTCTTGTACTTGAGTCGGCATTGTGCCTTTAGTATTTAATTCCGATGAATTTTCTGTGTTTGATCGTCAATAAGAAGGTCAGAGGGATATAGTAAACCTGAAGTAAACCATCGGAACCTATCACTAGTGTCACAGGATTGGTTCAAAACATTGACAGTAAGAAGAGTCAGTCTTCTTGTACTTAAGTCGGCATTGTGCCTTTTGTTTATAATTCCGATGCAATTTCTGTGTTTCATCGTCAATACGAAGCTCACAGGGATACGGTCAACATGAAGTAAAGCATCGGAATTTATAACTAGTGTCACAGGAATGGTTCAAAACAAAGACTGTGGGATGGGTCAGTCTTCTTGTACTTAAGTCGTCATTGTGCCTTTTGTATTTAATTCCGATGCAATATCTGTGTTTCTACGTCAATAAGAAGGTCAGAGGGATAAAGTAAACCTGAAGTGAAGCATCAGAATCTATAACTAGTGTCACACAAATGGTTTAAATCATAGACAGTAAGAAGAGCCAGTCTTCTTGTACTTGAGTCGGCATTGTGCCTTTTGTATTTAATTCAGATGCAAATTTTGTGTTTCATCGTCGATAAAGAGGTCAGAGGGATACAGAAAACCTGAAGTGAAGCATCGGAAGCTAAAACTAGTGTCACAGGATTGGTTCAAAACATAGACATTAGGAAGAGTCAGTCTTCTTGTACTTATGTCGGCATTGTGCCTTTTGTATTTAATTCCGATGCAATTTCTGTGTTTCATCGTCAATAAGAAGGTCAGAGGGATACAGTAAATCTGAAGTGAAGCATGGGAACATATAACTAGTGTCACAGGAATGGTTCAAAACGTAGTCAGTAGGAAGAGTCAGTTATCTTGTACTTTAGTCGGCATTGTGCCTTTTGTATTTAATTAAAATGCAATTTCTGCGTTTCATCGTCAATAGGAAGGTGAAAGGGATACAGTAAACCTGAAGTGAAGCATCGGAATCTGTAACGAGTGTCACAGGAATGGTTCAAATCATAGACAGTAGGAAGAGTCAGTCTTCTTCTACTTAAGTCGGCATTGTGCCTTTTGTATTTAATTCCGATGCAATTTCTGTGTTTCATCGTCAATAAGAAGGTCAGAGGGATACAGTAAAACTGAAGTGAAGCATGGGAACCTGTAACTAGTGTCACAGGAATGGTTCAAAACATTGACAGTAAGAAGAGTCAGTCTTCTTGTACTTAAGTCGGCATTGTGCCTTTTGTATATAATTCCGATGCAATTTCTGTGTTTCATCGTCAATAAGAAGGTCCAAGGGGTACAGTAAACCTGAAGTGAAGCATCGGAATCTATAACTAGTGTCACAGGAATGGTTCAAAGCATAGAGAGTAAGAAAGGTCAGTCTTCTTGTACTTATGTCGGCATTGAGCCTTTTGTATTTCATTCCGATGCAATTTCTGTGTTTCATCGTCAATAAGAAGGTCCAAGGGATACAGTAAACCTGAAATGAAGCATCGGAATCTATAACTAGTGTCACAGGAATGTTTCAAAGTATAGACAGTAAGAAGGGTCAGTCTTCTTGTACTTAAGTCGGCATTGTGCCTTTTGTATTTAATTCCGAGGCAATATCTGTGTTTCTTCGTCAATAAGAAGGTCAGAGGGATATAGTAATCCTGATGGGATGCATCGGAATCTATAACTAGTGTCACAGAAATGGTTCAAAACATAGACAGTAAGAAGAGCCAGTCTTCTTGTACTTGAGTCGGCATTGTGCCTTTTGTATTAAATTCCTTTGCAATTTCTGTGTTTCATCGTCAATAAGAAGGTCAGTGGGATCCAGTAAACCTGAAGTGAAGCATCGGAATCTATAACTAATGTCACAGGAATGGTTCAAAACATAGACAGTAAGAAGGGTCAGTCTTCTTGTACTGAAGTCGGCATTGTGCCTTTTGTATTTAATTCCGATGCAATATCTGTGTTTCTTCGTCATTAAGAAGGTCAGAGTTATACAGTAAAACTGAAGTGAAGCATCGGAATCTATAACTAGTGTCACAGGAATGGTTCAAAACGTAGTCAGTAGGAAGAGTCAGTTATCTTGTACTTAAGTCGGCATTGTGCCTTTTGTATTTAATTAAAATGCAATTTCTGTGTTTCATCGTCAATAGGAAGGTGAAAGGGATACAGTAGACCTGAAGTGAAGCATCGGAATCTATAACGAGTGTCACAGGAATGGTTCAAATCATAGACAGAAGGAAGAGTCAGTCTTCTTCTACTTAAGTCGGCATTGTGCCTTTTGTATTTAATTCCGATGCAATTTCTGTGTTTCATCGTCAATAAGAAGGTCAGAGGGATACAGTAAAACTGAAGTGAAGCATGGGAACCTGTAACTAGTGTCACAGGAATGGTTCAAAACATAGACAGTAAGAAGGGTCAGTCTTCTTGTACTGACGTCGGCATTGTGCCTTTTGTATTTAATTCCGATGCAATATCTGTGTTTCTTCGTCATTAAGAAGGTCAGAGTTATACAGTAAAACTGAAGTGAAGCATCGGAATCTATAACTAGTGTCACAGAAATGGTTCAAAACATAGACAGTAAGAAGAGCCAGTCTTCTTGTATTTGAGTCGGCATTGTGCGTTTTGTATTTAATTAGGATGCAATTTCTGTGTTTCATCGTCAATAAGAAGCTCACAGGGATACAGTAAACCTGAAGTGAAGCATCGGAATCTATAACTAGTGTCACAGGAATGGCTCAAAACATAGACAGTAAGAAGAGCCAGTCGTCTTGTACTTGAGTCGGCATTGTGCCTTTTGTATTTATTTCCGATGCAATTTATGTGTTTCTTTGTCTATAAGAAGGTCAGAGGGAATCAGTAAACCTAAAGTCAAGCATCGGAATCTATAACTAGTGTCACAGGAAAGGTTCGAAACATAGACAGTAACCAGAGTCAGTCTTTTTGTACTTAAGATGGCATTGTGCCTTTTGTATTTAATTCCGATGCAATTTCTGTGTTTCATCGTCAATACGAAGGTCTGAGGGATACAGTAAACCTGAAGTGAAACATTGGTATCTATAACTAGTGTCACAGGAATGGTTCAAAACATAGACAGTAAGAAGGGTCAGTCTTCTTGTACTGAAGTCGGCATTGTGCCTTTTGTATTTAATTCCGATGCAATATCTGTGTTTCTTCGTCATTAAGAAGGTCAGAGTTATACAGTAAAACTGAAGTGAAGCATCGGAATCTATAACTAGTGTCACAGAAATGGTTCACAACATAGAGAGTAAGAAGAGCCAGTCTTCTTGTATTTGAGTCGGCATTGTGCCTTTTGTATTTAATTAGGATGCAATTTCTGTGTTTCATTGTCAATAAGAAGGTCAGAGGGATACAGTAAACCTGAAGTGAAGCATCGGAATCTATAACTAGTGTCACAGGAATGGTTCAAAACATAGACAGTAAGAAGACCCATTCTTTTTGTACTTAAGTCGGCATTGTGCATTTTGTATTTTATTCCGATGCAATTTACGTGTTTCATCGTCAATAAGAAGGTCAGTTGGATACAGTAAACCTGAAGTGAAGCATCGGAATCTATAACTAGTGACACAGGAGTGGTTCAAAGCGTAGTCACTAGGAAGAGTCAGTTATCTTGTACTTAAGTCGGCATTGCGCCTTTTGTATTTAATTAAAATGCAATTTCTTTGTTTCATCGTCAATAGGAAGGTGAAAGGGATACAGTAAACCTGAAGTGAAGCATCGGAATCTATAACGAGTGTCACAGGAATGGTTCAAATCATAGACAGTAAGAAGAGTCACTCTTTTTGTACTTAAGTCGGCATTTTGCAATTTGTATTTGATTCCGATGCAATTTCTGTGTTTCATCGTCAATACGAAGGTGAGAGGGATACAGTGAACCTGAAGTGAAGCATCGGAATCTATAACTAGTGTCACAGGAATGGTTCAAAACAAAGACAGTGGGATGGGTCAGTCTTCTTGTACTTAAGTCGTCATTGTGCCTTTTGTATTTAATTCCGATGCAATATCTGTGTTTCTACGTCAATAAGAAGGTCAGAGGGATACAGTAAACCTGAAGTGAAGCATCGGAATCTATAACTAGTGTCACAGAAATGGTTTAAATCATACACAGTAAGAAGAGCCAGTCTTCTTGTACTTGAGTCGGCATTGCGCCTTTTGTATTTAATTCCGATGCAATTTATGTGTTTGTTTGTCTATAAGAAGGTCAGAGGGAATCAGTAAACCTAAAGTCAAGCATCGGAATTTATAACTAGTGTCACAGGAAAGGTTCGAAACATAGACAGTAAGAAGAGTCAGTCTTTTTGTACTTAAGATGGCATTGTGCCTTTTGTATTTAATTCCGATGCAATTTCTGTGTTTCATCGTCAATACGAAGGTCAGAGGGATACAGTAAACCTGAAGTGAAGCATCGGTATCTATAACTAGTGTCACAGGAATGGTTCAAAACTTAGACAGTAAGAAGGGTCAGTCTTCTTGTACTTAAGTCGGCATTGTGCCTTTTGTATTTAATTCCGATGCAATATCTGTGTTTCTTCGTCAATAAGAAGGTCAGAGGGATATAGTAATCTTGAAGGGATGCATCGGAATCTATAACTAGTGTCACAGGAATGGTTCAAAACATAGACAGTAAGAAGAGTCAGTCTTCTTGTACTGAAGTCATCATTGTGCCTTTTGTATTTAATTCCGATGCAATATCTGTGTTTCTTCGTCATTAAGAAGGTCAGAGTTATACAGTAAAACTGAAGTGAAGCATCGGAATCTATAACTAGTGGCACAGGAATGGTTCAAAACATAGACAGTAAGAAGACCTATTCTTTTTGTACTTAAGTCGGCATTGTGCATTTTGTTTTTAATTCCGATGCAATTTACGAGTTTCATCGTCAATAAGAAGGTCAGAGGGATACAGTAAACCCGAAGTGAAGCATCGGAAACTATAACTAGTGTAACAGGAATGGTTCAAACCATTGACAGTAAGATGAGTTAGTGTTCTTGTACTGAAGTCGGCATTGTGCCTTTTGTATTTAATTAAGATGCTATTTCTGTGTTTCATCGTCAATAAGAAGGTCAGAGGGATACAGTAAACCTGAAGTGAAGCATCGGAATCTATAACTAGTGTCACAGGAATGGTTCAAAACATAGACAGTAAGAAGGGTCAGTCGTCTTGTACTTAAGTCGGCATTGTGCCTTTTGTATTTAATTCCGATGCAATATCTGTGTTTCTTCGTCATTAAGAAGGTCAGAGTTATACAGTAAAACTGAAGTGAAGCATCGGAATCTATAACTAGTGTCACAGGAATGGTTCAAAACATAGACAGTAAGAAGACCCATTCTTTTTGTACTTAAGTCGCATTGTGCATTTTGTATTTAATTCCGATGCAATTTACGTGTTTCATCGTCAATAAGAAGGTCTGCTGGATACAGTAAACCTGAAGTGAAGCATCGGAATCTATAACTAGTGTCACAGGAATGGTTCAAAACGTAGTCAGTAGGAAGAGTCAGTTATCTTGTACTTAAGTCGGCATTGTGCCTTTTGTATTTAATTAAAATGCAATTTCTGTTTTTCATCGTCAATAGCAAGGTGGAAGGGATACAGTAAACCTGAAGTGAAGCATCGGAATCTATAACGAGTGTCACAGGAATGGTTCAAATCATAGACAGTAGGAAGAGTCAGTCGGCATTGTGACTTTTGTATTTAATTCCGATGCAATTTCTGTGTTTCATCGACAATAAGAAGGTCAGAGGGATACAGTAAAACTGAAGTGAAGCATGGGAACCTGTAACTAGTGTCACAGGAATGGTTCAAATCATAGACAGTAAGAAGAGTCAGTCTTCTTGTACTTAAGTCGGCATTTTGCATTTTATATTTAATTCCGATGCAATTTCTGTGCTTCATCGTCAATAAGAACTTCAGCTGGATACAGTAAACCTGAAGTGATGCATCGGAATCTATAACTAGTGTCACAGGAATGGCTCAAAACATAGACAGTAAGAAGAGCCAGTCGTCTTGTACTTGAGTCGGCATTGTGCCTTTTGTATTCAATTCCGATGAATTTTCTGTGTTTGATCGTCAATAAGAAGGTCAGAGGGATATAGTAATCCTGAAGGGATGCATCGGAATCTATAACTAGTGTCACAGAAATGGTTCAAAACATAGACAGTAAGAAGAGCCAGTCTTCTTGTACTTGAGTCGGCATTGTGCCTTTTGTATTTAATTAGGATGCAATTTCTGTTTTTCATTGTCAATAAGAAGGTCAGAGGGATACAGTAAACCTGAAGTGAAGCATCGGAATCTATAACTAGTGTAACAGGAATGGTTCAAACCATTGGACTGTCAGATGAGTTAGTGTTCTTGTACTGAAGTCGGCATTGTGCCTTTTGTATTTAATTAAGATGCTATTTCTGTGTTTCATCGTCAATAAGAAGGTCAGAGGTATACAGTAAACCTGAAGTGAAGCATCGGAATCTATAACTAGTGTCACAGGAATGGTTCAAAACATAGTCAGTAGGAAGAGACAGTTAGTTTGTACTTAAGTCGGCATTGTGCCATTTGTATTTAATTAAGATGCAATTTCTGTGTTTCATCGTCAATAAGAAGGTCAGAGGGATACAGTAAACCTGTAGTGAAGCATCGGAATCTATAACTAGTGTCACAGGAATGGTCCAAAACATAGACAGTAAGAAGGGTCAGTCTTCTTGTACTGAAGTCGGCATTGTGCCTTCTGTATTTAATTCCGATGCAATATCTGTGTTTCTTCGTCATTAAGAAGGTGAGAGGGATACAGTAAACCTGAAGTGAAGTATCGGAATCTATAACTAGTGTAACAGGAATGGTTCAAACCATTGACAGTAAGATGAGTTAGTGTTCTTGTACTGAAGTCGGCATTGTGCCTTTTGTATTTAATTAAGATGCTATTTCTGTGTTTTATCGTCAATAAGAAGGTCAGAGGGATACAGTAAACCTGAAGTGAAGCATCGGAATCCATAACTAGTGTCACAGGAATGGTTCAAAGCATAGACAGTAAGAAGGGTCAGTCTTCTTGTACTTTAGTCGGCATTGTGCCTTTTGTATATAATTACGATGCAATTTCTGTGTTTTATCGTCAATAAGAAGGTCAGCTGGATACAGTTACCTGAAGTGAACCATCGGAATCTATAACTAATGTCACCGGAATGGTAGAAAACATTGACAGTAAGAAGAGTCAGTCTTCTTGTACTTAAGTCGGCATTGAGCCTTTTGTATTTAATTAAGATGCAATTTCTGTGTTTCATCGTCAATAAGAATCTCACAGGGATACAGTAAACCTGAAGTGAAGCATCGGAATCTATAACTAGTGTCACAGGAATGGTTCAAATCATAGACAGTAAGAAGAGTCACTCTTTTTGTACTTAAGTCGGCATTTTGCCATTTGTATTTAATTCCGATGCAATTTCTGTGTTTCATCGTCAATACGAAGGTCAGAGGGATACAGTGAACCTGAAGTGAAGCATCGGAATCTATAACTAGTGTCACAGGAATGGTTCAAAACAAAGACAGTGGGATGGGTCAGTCTTCTTGTACTTAAGTCGGCATTGTGCCTTTTGTATTTAATTCCGATGCAATATCTGTGTTTCTACGTCAATAAGAAGGTCAGAGGGATACAGTACACCTGAAGTGAAGCAACAGAATCTATAACCAGTGTCACAGAAATGGTTTAAATCATAGACAGTAAGAAGAGCCAGTCTTCTTGTACTTGAGTCGGCATTGTGCCTTTTGTATTTAATTCCGATGCAATTTATGTGTTTCTTTGTCTATAAGAAGGTCAGAGGGAATCAGTAAACCTAAAGTCAAGCATCGGAATCTATAACTAGTGTCACAGGAAAGGTTTGAAACATAGACAGTAAGAAGAGTCAGTCTTTTTGTACTTAAGATGGCATTGTGCCTTTTGTGTTTAATTCCGATGCAATTTCTGTGTTTCATCGTCAATAAGAAGGTCAGAGGGATACAGTAAACCCGAAGTGAAGCATCGGAATCTATAACTAGTGCAACAGGAATGGTTCAACCCATTGACTGTCAGATGAGTTAGTGTTCTTGTACTGAAGTCGGCATTGTGCCTTTTGTATTTAATTAAGATGCTATTTCTGTGTTTCATCGTCAATAAGAAGGTCAGAGGGATACAGTAAACCTCAAGTGAAGCATCGGAATCTATAACTAGTGTCACAGGAATGGTTCAAAACATAGACAGTAAGAAGGGTCAGTCTTCTTGTAGTGAAGTCCTCATTGTGCCTTTTGTATTTAATTCCGATGAAATATCTGTGTTTCTTCGTCATTAAGAAGGTCAGAGGGATACAGTAAACCCGAAGTGAAGCATCGGAATCTATAACTAGTGTAACAGGAATGGTTCAAACCATTGACTGTCAGATGAGTTAGTGTTCTTGTACTGAAGTCGGCATTGTGCCTTTTGTATTTAATTAAGATGCTATTTCTGTGTTTCATCGTCAATAAGAAGGTCAGAGGGATACAGTAAACCTGAAGTGAAGCATCGGAATCTATAACTAGTGTCACAGGAATGGTTCAAAACATATACAGTAAGAAGAGTCAGTCTTCTTGTACTTCTGTCGGCATTGTGCCTTTTGTATATAATTACGATGCAATTTTGTATTTCGTCGTCAATAAGAAGGTCAGAGGGATACAGTAAAACTGAAGTGAAGCATGGGAACCTATAACTAGTGTCACAGGAATGGTTCAAATCATAGACAGTAAGAAGAGTCAGTCTTCTTGTACTTAAGTCTGCATTTTGCCTTTTGTATTTAATTCCGATGCAATTTCTGTGCTTCATCGTCAATAAGAAGGTCAGCTGGATACAGTAAACCTGAAGTGAAGCATCGGAATCTATAACTAGTGTCACAGTAATGGTTCAAAACGTAGTCAGTAGGAAGGGTCAGTTATCTTGTACTTAAGTCGGCATTGTGCCTTTAGTATTTAATTAAAATGCAATTTCTGTGTTTCATCGTCAATAGGAAGGTGAAAGGGATTCAGTTATCCTGAAGTGAAGCATCGGAATCTATAACTAGGGTCACAGGAATGGCTCAAACTATAGACAGTAAGAAGAGCCAGTCGTCTTGTACTTGAGTCGGCATTGTGCCTTTTGTATTTAATTCCGATGGATTTTCTGTGTTTGATCGTCAATAAGAAGGTCAGAGGGATATAGTAAACCAGAAGTAAGCCATCGGAATCTATAACTAGTGTCACAGGAATGGTTTAAAACATTGACAGTAAGAAGAGTCAGTCTTCTTGTACTTAAGTCGGGATTGTGCCTTTTGTATATAATTCCGATGCAATTTCTGTATTTCATCGTCAATAAGAAGCTCACAGGGATACAGTAAACCTGAAGTGAAGCATCGGAATCTATAACTAGTGTCACAGGAATGGTTCAAATCTTAGACAGTAAGAAGAGTCTCTCTTTTTGTACTTAAGTCGGCATTTTGCCATTTGTATTTAATTCCGATGCAATTTCTGTGTTACATCGTCAATACGAAGGTCAGAGGGATACAGTGAACCTGAACTGAAGCATCGGAATCTATAACTAGTGTCACAGGAATGGTTCAAAACAAAGACAGTGGGATGGGTCAGTCTTCTTGTACTTAAGTCGTCATTGTGCTTTTGTATTTAATTCCGATGCAATATCTGTGTTTCTACGTCAATAAGAAGATCAGAGGGATACAGTAAACCTGAAGTGGATCATCGGAATCTATAACTAGTGTCACAGAAATGGTTTAAATCATAGACAGTAAGAAGAGCCAGTCTTCTTGTACTTGAGTCGGCATTGTGCCTTTTGTATTTAATTCCGATGCAATTTATGTGTTTCTTTGTCTATAAGAAGGTCAGAGGGAATCATTAAACATAAAGTCAAGCATCGGAATCTATAACTAGTGTCACAGGAAAGGTTCGAAACATAGACAGTAAGAAGAGTCAGTCTTTTTGTACTTAAGATGGCATTGTGCCTTTTGTATTTAATTCCGATGCAATTTCTGTGTTTCATCGTCAATACGAAGGTCAGAGGGATACAGTAAACCTGAAGTGAAGCATCGGTATCTATAACTAGTGTCACAGGAATGGTTCAAAACTTAGACAGTAAGAAGGGTCAGTCTTCTTGTACTTAAGTCGGCATTGTGCCTTTTGTACTTAATTCCGATGCAATATCTGTGTTTCTTCGTCAATATGAAGGTCAGAGGGATATAGTAATCCTGAAGGGATGCATCGGAATCTATAACTAATGTCACCGGAATGGTAGAAAACATTGACAATAAGAAGAGTCAGTCTTCTTGTACTTAAGTCGGCATTGTGTCTTTTGTATTTAATTAAGGTGCAATTTCTGTGTTTCATCGTCGATAAAGAGGTCAGAGGGATACAGAAAACCTGAAGTGAAGCATCGGAATCTAAAACTAGTGTCACAGGATTGGTTCAAAACATAGACATTAGGAAGAGTCAGTCTTCTTGTACTTATGTCGGCATTGTGCGTTTCGTATTTAATTCCGATGCAATTTCTGTGTTTCATCGTCAATAAGAAGGTCAGAGGGATACAGTAAAACAGAAGTGAAGCATGGGAACCAATAACTAGTGTCACTGGAATGGTTCAAATCATAGACAGTATAAAGAGTCAGTCTTCTTGAACTTAAGTCTGCATTTTGCCTTTTGTATTTAATTCCGATGCAATTTCTGTGCTTCGTCGTCAATAAGAAGGTCGGCTGGATACAGTAATCCTGAAGTGAAGCATCGGAATAAATAACTAGTGTCACAGGAATGGTGCAAAACATAGACAGTAAGAAGGGTCAGTCTTCTTGTAGTGAAGTCCTCATTGTGCCTTTTGTATTTAATTCCGATGAAATATCTGTGTTTCTTCGTCATTAAGAAGGTCAGAGTTATACAGTAAAACTGAAGTGAAGCATCGGTATCTATAACTAGTGTCACAGAAATGGTTCAAAACATAGACAGTAAGAAGAGCCAGTCTTCTTGTACTTGAGTCGGCATTGTGCCTTTTGTATTTAATTAGGATGCAATTTCTGTGTTTCATTGTCAATAAGAAGGTCAGAGGGATAAAGTAAACCTGAAGTGAAGCATCGGAATCTATAACTAGTGTCACAGGAATGGTTCAAAACATAGACAGTAAGAAGACCCATTCTTTTTGTACTTAAGTCGGCATTGTGCATTTTGTATTTAATTCCGATGCAATTTACGTGTTTCATCGTCAATAAGAAGGTCAGAGGGATACAGTAAACCCGAAGTGAAGCATCGGAATCTATAACTAGTGTCACAGGAATGGTTCAAAACATATACAGTAAGAAGAGTCAGTCTTCTTGTACTTCTGTCGGCATTGTGCCTTTTGTATATAATTACGATGCAATTTCTGTATTTCGTCGTCAATAAGAAGGTCAGAGGGATACAGTAAAACTGAAGTGAAGCATGGGAACCTATAACTAGTGTCACAGGAATGGTTCAAATCATAGACAGTAAGAAGAGTCAGTCTTCTTGTACTTAAGTCTGCATTTTGCCTTTTGTATTTAATTCCGATGCAATTTCTGTGCTTCATCGTCAATAAGAAGGTCAGCTGGATACAGTAAACCTGAAGTGAAGCATCGGAATCTATAACTAGTGTCACAGAAATGGTTCAAAACGTAGTCAGTAGGAAGGGTCAGTTATCTTGTACTGAAGTCGGCATTGTGCCTTTAGTATTTAATTAAAATGCAATTTCTGTGTTTCATCGTCAATAGGAAGGTGAAAGGGATTCAGTAAACCTGAAGTGAAGCATCGGAATCTATAACTAGAGTCAGAGGAATGGCTCAAACTATAGACAGTAAGAAGAGCCAGTCGTCTTGTACTTGAGTCGGCATTGTGCCTTTTGTATTTAATTCCGATGGATTTTCTGTGTTTGATCGTCAATAAGAAGGTCAGAGGGATATAGTAAACCTGAAGTAAACCATCGGAATCTATAACTAGTGTCACAGGAATGGTTTAAAACATTGACAGTAAGAAGAGTCAGTCTTCTTGTACTTAAGTCGGGATTGTGCCTTTTGTATATAATTCCGATGCAATTTCTGTGTTTCATCGTCAATAAGAAGCTCACAGGGATACAGTAAACCTGAAGTGAAGCATCGGAATCTATAACTAGTGTCACAGGAATGGTTCAAACCATTGACTGTCAGATGAGTTAGTGTTCTTGTACTGAAGTCGGCATTGTGCCTTTTGTATTTAATTAAGATGCTATTTCTGTGTTTCATCGTCAATAAGAAGGTCAGAGGGATACAGTAAACCTGAAGTGAAGCATCGGAATCTATAACTAGTGTCACAGGAATGGTTCAAAACATATACAGTAAGAAGAGTCAGTCTTCTTGTACTTCTGTCGGCATTGTGCATCTTGTATATAATTACGATGCAATTGCTGTATTTCGTCGTCAATAAGAAGGTCAGCTGGATACAGTTACCTGAAGTGAATCATCGGAATCTTTAACTAATGTCACCGGAATGGTAGAAAACATTGACAATAAGAAGAGTCAGTCTTCTTGTACTTAAGTCGGCATTGTGCCTTTTGTATTTAATTAAGATGCAATTTCTGTGTTTCATCGTCGATAAAGAGGTCAGAGGGATACAGAAAACCTGAAGTGAAGCATCGGAATCTAAAACTAGTGTCACAGGATTGGTTCAAAACATAGACATTGGGAAGAGTCAGTCTTCTTGTACTTAAGTCTGCATTTTGCCTTTTGTATTTAATTCCGATGCAATTTCTGTGCTTCATCGTCAATAAGAAGGTCAGCTGGATACAGTAAACCTGAAGTGAAGCATCGGAATCTATAACTAGTGTCACAGAAATGGTTCAAAACGTAGTCAGTAGGAAGAGTCAGTTATCTTGTACTTAAGTCGGCATTGTGCCTTTTGTATTTAATTAAAATGCAATTTCTGTGTTTCATCGTCAATAGGAAGGTGAAAGGGATTCAGTAAACCTGAAGTGAAGCATCGGAATCTATAACTAGTGTCACAGGAATGGTTCAAATCATAGACAGTAGGAAGAGTCAGTCTTCTTCTATTTAAGTCGGCATTGTGCCTTTTGTATTTAATTCCGATGCAATTTCTGTGTTTCATCGTCAATAAGAAGGTCAGAGGGATACAGTAAAACTGAAGTGAAGCATGGGAACCTGTAACTAGTGTCACAGGAATGGTTCAAATCATAGACAGTAAGAAGAGTCAGTCTTCTTGTACTTAAGTCGGCATTTTGCCTTTTCTATTTAATTCCGATGCAATCTCTGTGCTTCATCGTCAATAAGAAGGTCAGCTGGATACAGTAAACCTGAAGTGATGCATCGGAATCTATAACTAGAGTCACAGGAATGGCTCAAACTATAGACAGTAAGAAGAGCCAGTCGTCTTGTACTTGAGTCGGCATTGTGCCTTTTGTATTTAATTCCGATGAATTTTCTGTGTTTGATCGTCAATAAGAAGGTCAGAGGGATATAGTAAACCTGAAGTAAACCATCGGAATCTATAACTAGTGTCACAGGAATGGTTCAAATCATAGACAGTAAGAAGAGTCAGTCTTCTTGTACTTAAGTCGGGATTGTGCCTTTTGTATATAATTCCGATGCAATTTCTGTGTTTCATCGTCAATAAGAAGCTCACAGGGATACAGTAAACCTGAAGTGAAGCATCGGAATCTATAACTAGTGTCACAGGAATGGTTCAAATCATAGACAGTAAGAAGAGTCTCTCTTTTTGTACTTAAGTCGGCATTTTGCCATTTGTATTTAATTCCGATGCAATTTCTGTGTTACATCGTCAATACGAAGGTCAGAGGGATACAGTGAACCTGAACTGAAGCATCGGAATCTATAACTAGTGTCACAGGAATGGTTCAAAACAAAGACAGTGGGATGGGTCAGTCTTCTTGTACTTAAGTCGTCATTGTGCTTTTGTATTTAATTCCGATGCAATATCTGTGTTTCTACGTCAATAAGAAGATCAGAGGGATACAGTAAACCTGAAGTGAAGCATCGGAATCTATAACTAGTGTCACAGAAATGGTTTAAATCATAGACAGTAAGAAGAGCCAGTCTTCTTGTACTTGAGTCGGCATTGTGCCTTTTGTATTTAATTCCGATGCAATTTATGTGTTTCTTTGTCTATAAGAAGGTCAGAGGGAATCATTAAACATAAAGTCAAGCATCGGAATCTATAACTAGTGTCACAGGAAAGGTTCGAAACATAGACAGTAAGAAGAGTCAGTCTTTTTGTACTTAAGATGGCATTGTGCCTTTTGTATTTAATTCCGATGCAATTTCTGTGTTTCATCGTCAATACGAAGGTCAGAGGGATACAGTAAACCTGAAGTGAAGCATCGGAATCTAAAACTAGTGTCACAGGATTGGTTCAAAACATAGACATTAGGAAGAGTCAGTCTTCTTGTACTTATGTCGGCATTGTGCGTTTCGTATTTAATTCCGATGCAATTTCTGTGTTTCATCGTCAATAAGAAGGTCAGAGGGATACAGTAAAACAGAAGTGAAGCATGGGAACCAATAACTAGTGTCACTAGAATGGTTCAAATCATAGATAGTATGAAGAGTCAGTCTTCTTGAACTTAAGTCTGCATTTTGCCTTTTGTGTTTAATTCCGATGCAATTTCTGTGCTTCGTCGTCAATAAGAAGGTCAGCTGGATACAGTAAACCTGAAGTGAAGCATCGGAATCTATAACTAGTGTCACAGGAATGGTTCAAAACAAAGACAGTGGGATGGGTCAGTCTTCTTGAACTTAAGTCGTCATTGTGCCTTTTGTATTTAATTCCGATGCAATATCTGTGTTTCTACGTCATCAAGAAGGTCAGAGGGATACAGTAAACCTGAAGTGAAGCATCGGAATCTATAACTAGTGTCACAGAATTGGTTTAAATCATACACAGTAAGAAGAGCCAGTCTTCTTGTACTTGAGTCGGCATTTTGCCTTTTGTATTTAATTCCGATGCAATTTCTGTGCTTCATCGTCAATAAGAAGGTCAGCTGGATACAGTAAACCTGAAGTGAAGCATCGGAATCTATAACTAGTGTCACAGGAATGGCTCAAAGCATAGAGAGTAAGAAGAGCCAGTCGTCTTGTACTTGAGTCGGCATTGTGCATTTTGTATTTAATTCCGATGAATTTTCTGTGTTTGATCGTCAATAAGAAGGTCAGAGGGATATAGTAAACCTGAAGTAAACCATCGGAATCTATAACTAGTGTCACAGGAATGGTTCAAAACATTGACAGTAAGAAGAGTCAGTTATCTTGTACTTAAGTCGGCATTGTGCCTTTTGTATTTAATTAAAATGCAATTTCTGAGTTTCATCGTCAATAGGAAGGTGAAAGGGATACAGTAAACCTGAAGTGAAGCATCGGAATCTATAACGAGTGTCACAGGAATGGTTCAAATCATAGACAGTAGGAAGAGTCAGTCTTCTTCTACTTAAGTCGGCATTGTGCCTTTTGTATATAGTTCCGATGCAATTTCTGTGTTTCATCGTCAATAAGAAGCTCACAGGGATACAGTAAACCTGAAGTGAATCATCGGAATCTATAACTAGTGTCACAGGAATGGTTCAAATCATAGACAGTAAGAAGAGTCACTCTTTTTGTACTTAAGTCGGCATTTTGCCATTTGTATTTAATTCCGATGCAATTTCTGTGTTTCATCGTCAGTACGAAGGTCAGAGGGATACAGTGAACCTGAAGTGAAGCATCGGAATCTATAACTAGTGTCACAGGAATGGTTCAAAAGAAAGACAGTGGGATGGGTCAGTCTTCTTGTACTTAAGTCGTCATTGTGCCTTTTGTATTTAATTCCGATGCAATATCTGTGTTTCTACGCCAATAAGAAGGTCAGAGGGATACAGTAAACCAGAAGTGAAGCATCGGAATCTATAACTAGTGTCACAGAAATGGTTCAAAACATAGACAGTAAGAAGAGCCAGTCTTCTTGTATTTGAGTCGGCATTGTGCCTTTTGTATTTAATTAGGATGCAATTTCTGTGTTTCATCGTCAATACGAAGGTCAGAGGGATACAGTAAACCTGAAGTGAAACATCGGTATCTATAACTAGTGTCACAGGAATGGTTCAAAACTTAGACAGTAAGAAGGGTCAGTCTTCTTGTACTTAAGTCGGCATTGTGCATTTTGTATTTAATTCCGATGCAATTTACGTGTTTCATCGTCAATAAGAAGGTCACCTGGATACAGTAAACCTGAAGTGAAGCATCGGAATCTATAACGAGTGTCGCAGGAATGGTTCAAATCATAGACAGTAGGAAGTGTCAGTCTTCTTATACTTAAGTCGGCATTGTGCCTTTTGTATTTAATTCCGATACAATTTCTGTGTTTCATCGTCAATAAGAAGGTCAGAGGGATACAGTAAAACTGAAGTGAAGCATGGGAACCTGTAACTAGTGTCACAGTAATGGTTCAAATCATAGACAGTAAGAAGAGTCAGTCTTCTTGTACTTAAGTCGGCATTTTGCCTTTTGTATTTAATTCCGATGCAATTTCTGTGCTTCATCGTCAATAAGAAGCTCACAGGGATACAGTAAACCTGAAGTGTAGCATCGGAATCTATAACTAGTGTCACAGGAATGGTTCAAAACAAAGACAGTGGGATGGGTCAGTCTTCTTGTACTTAAGTCGTCATTGTGCCTGTTGTATTTAATTCAGATGCAATATCTGTGTTTCTACGTCAATAAGAAGGTCAGAGGGATACAGTAAACCTGAAGTGAAGCATCGGAATCTATAACTAGTGTCACAGAAATGGTTTAAATCATAGACAGTAAGAAGAGCCAGTCTTCTTGTACTTGAGTCGGCATTGTGCCTTTTGTATTTAATTCCGATGCAATTTATGTGTTTCTTTGTCTATAAGAAGGTCACAGGGATACAGTAAACCTGAAGTGAAGCATCGGAATCTATAACTAGTGTCACAGGAATGGTTCAAATCATAGACAGTAAGAAGAGTCACTCTTTTTGTACTTAAGTCGGCATTTTGCCATTTGTATTTAATTCCGATGCAATTTCTGTGTTTCATCGTCAGTACGAAGGTCAGAGGGATACAGTGAACCTGAAGTGAAGCATCGGAATCTATAACTAGTGTCACAGGAATGGTTCAAAAGAAAGACAGCGGGATGGGTCAGTCTTCTTGTACTTAAGTCGTCATTGTGCCTTTTGTATTTAATTCCGATGCAATATCTGTGTTTCTACGCCAATAAGAAGGTCAGAGGGATACAGTAAACCTGAAGTGAAGCATCGGAATCTATAACTAGTGTCACAGAAATGGTTCAAAACATAGACAGTAAGAAGAGCCAGTCTTCTTGTATTTGAGTCGGCATTGTGCCTTTTGTATTTAATTAGGATGCAATTTCTGTGTTTCATCGTCAATACGAAGGTCAGAGGGATACAGTAAACCTGAAGTGAAACATCGGTATCTATAACTAGTGTCACAGGAATGGTTCAAAACTTAGACAGTAAGAAGGGTCAGTCTTCTTGTACTTAAGTCGGCATTGTGCATTTTGTATTTAATTCCGATGCAATTTACGTGTTTCATCGTCAATAAGAAGGTCACCTGGATACAGTAAACCTGAAGTGAAGCATCGGAATCTATAACGAGTGTCGCAGGAATGATTCAAATCATAGACAGTAGGAAGTGTCAGTCTTCTTATACTTAAGTCGGCATTGTGCCTTTTGTATTTAATTCCGATACAATTTCTGTGTTTCATCGTCAATAAGAAGGTCAGAGGGATACAGTAAAACTGAAGTGAAGCATGGGAACCTGTAACTAGTGTCACAGTAATGGTTCAAATCATAGACAGTAAGAAGAGTCAGTCTTCTTGTACTTAAGTCGGCATTTTGCCTTTTGTATTTAATTCCGATGCAATTTCTGTGCTTCATCGTCAATAAGAAGGTCAGCTGGATACAGTAAACCTGAAGTGAAGCATCGGAATCTATAACTAGTGTCACAGGAATGGCTCAAAACATAGACAGTAAGAAGAGCCAGTCGTCTTGTACTTGAGTGGACATTGTGCCTTTTGTATTTAATTCCGATGAATTTTCTGTGTTTGATCGTCAATACGAAGGTCAGAGGGATATAGTAAACCTGAAGTAAACCATCGGAATCAATAACTAGTGTCACAGGAATGATTCAAAGCATTGACAGTAAGAAGAGTCAGTCTTCTTGTACTTAAGTCGGCATTGTGCCTTTTGTATATAATTCCGATGCAATTTCTGTGTTTCATCGTCAATAAGAAGCTCACAGGGATACAGTAAACCTGAAGTGAAGCATCGGAATCTATAACTAGTGTCACAGGAATGGTTCAAATCATAGACAGTAAGAAGAGTCACTCTTTTTGTACTTAAGTCGGCATTTTGCCATTTGTATTTAATTCCGATGCAATTTCTGTGTTTCATCGTCAATACGAAGGTCAGTGGGATACAGTGAACCTGAAGTGAAGCATCGGAATCTATAACTAGTGTCACAGGAATGGTTCAAAACAAAGACAGTGCGATGGGTCAGTCTTCCTGTACTTAAGTCGTCATTGTGCATTTTGTATTTAATTCTGATGCAATATCTGTGTTTCTACGTCAATAAGAAGGTCAGAGGGATACAGTAAACCTGAAGTGAAGCATCGGAATCTATAACTAGTGTCACAGAAATGATTTAAATCATAGACAGTAAGAAGAGCCAGTCTTCTTGTACTTGAGTCGGCATTGTGCCTTTTGTATTTATTTCCGATGCAATTTATGTGTTTCTTTGTCTATAAGAAGGTCAGGGAATCAGTAAACCTGAAGTCAAGCATCGGAATCTATAACTAGTGTCACAGGAAAGGTTCGAAACATGGACAGTAACCAGAGTCAGTCCTTTTGTACTTAAGATGGCATTGTGCCTTTTGTATTTAATTCCTATGCAATTTCTGTGTTTCATCGTCAATACGAAGGTCAGAGGGATACAGTAAACCTGAAGTGAAGCATCAGTATCTATAACTAGTGTCACAGGAATGGTTCAAAACTTAGACAGTAAGAAGGGTCAGTCTTCTTGTACTTAAGTCGGCATTGTGCCTTTTGTATTTAATTCCGATGCAATATCTGTGTTTGTTCGTCAATAAGAAGGTCAGAGGGATATAGTAATCCTGAAGGGATGCATCGGAATCTATAACTAGTGTCACAGAAATGGTTCAAAACATAGACAGTAAGAAGAGCCAGTCTTCTTGTACTTGAGGCGGCATTGTGCCTTTTGTATTAAATTCCGATGCAATTTCTGTGTTTCATCGTCAATAAGAAGGTGAAAGGGATACAGTAAACCTGAAGTGAAGCATCGGAATCTATAACGAGTGTCACAGGAATGGTTCAAATCATAGACAGTAGGAAGAGTCAGTATTCTTCTACTTAAGTCGGCATTGTGCCTTTTGTATTTAATTCCGATGCAATTTCTGTGTTTCATCGTCAATAAGAAGCTCACAGGGATACAGTAAACCTGAAGTGTAGCATCGGAATCTATAACTAGTGTCACAGGAATGGTTCAAAACAAAGACAGTGGGATGGGTCAGTCTTCTTGTACTTAAGTCGTCATTGTGCCTGTTGTATTTAATTCCGATGCAATATCTGTGTTTCTACGTCAATAAGAAGGTCAGAGGGATACAGTAAACCTGAAGTGAAGCATCGGAATCTATAACTAGTGTCACAGAAATGGTTTAAATCATAGACAGTAAGAAGAGCCAGTCTTCTTGTACTTGAGTCGGCATTGTGCCTTTTGTATTTAATTCCGATGCAATTTATGTGTTTCTTTGTCTATAAGAAGGTCAGAGGGAATCAGTAAACCTAAAGTCAAGCATCGGAATCTATGACTAGTGTTACAGGAAAGGTTCGAAACATAGACAGAAAGAAGAGTCAGTCTTTTTGTACTTAAGATGGCATTGTGCCTTTTGTATTTAATTCCGATGCAATTTCTGTGTTTCATCGTCAATACGAAGGTCAGAGGGATACAGTAAACCTGAAGTGAAGCATCGGTATCTATAACTAGTGTCACAGGAATGGTTCAAAACTTAGACAGTAAGAAGGGTCAGTCTTCTTGTACTTAAGTCGGCATTGTGCCTTTTGTATTTAATTCCGATGCAATATCTGTGTTTCTTCGTCAATATGAAGGTCAGAGGGATATAGTAATCCTGAAGGGATGCATCGGAATCTATAACTAATGTCACCGGAATGGTAGAAATCATTGACAATAAGAAGGGTCAGTCTTCTTGTACTTAAGTCGGCATTGTGCCTTTTGTATTTAATTAAGATGCAATTTCTGTGTTTCATCGTCGATAAAGAGGTCAGAGGGATACAGAAAACCTGAAGTGAAGCATCTGAATCTAAAACTAGTGTCACAGGAATGGTTCAAATCATAGACAGTAAGAAGAGTCACTCTTTTTGTACTTAAGTCGGCATTTTGCCATTTGTATTTAATTCCGATGCAATTTCTGTGTTTCATCGTCAGTACGAAGGTCAGAGGGATACAGTGAACCTGAAGTGAAGCATCGGAATCTATAACTAGTGTCACAGGAATGGTTCAAAAAAAAGACAGTGGGATGGGTCAGTCTTCTTGTACTTAAGTCGTCATTGTGCCTTTTGTATTTAATTCCGATGCAATATCTGTGTTTCTACGTCAATAAGAAGGTCAGAGGGATACAGTAAACCTGCAGTGAAGCATCGGAATCTATAACTAGTGTCACAGAATTGGTTTAAATCATAGACAGTAAGAAGAGCCAGTCTTCTTGTACTTGAGTCGGCATTGTGCCTTTTGTATTTAATTCAGATGCAATTTATGTGTTTCATCGTCGATAAAGAGGTCAGAGGGATACAGAAAACCTGAAGTGATGCATCGGAATCTAAAACTAGTGTCACAGGATTGGTTCAAGACATAGACATTAGGAAGAGTCAGTCTTCTTGTACTTGAGTCGGCATTGTGCCTTTTGGATTAAATTCCGATGCAATTTCTGTGTTTCATCGTCAATAAGAAGGTCAGAGGGATACAGTAAACCTGAAGTGAAGCATCGGAATTTATAACTAGTGTCACAGGAATGGTTCAAAGCATAGACAGTAAGAAGGGTCAGTCTTCTTGTACTGAAGTCGGCATTGTGCCTTTTGTATTTAATTCCGATGCAATATCTGTGTTTCTTCGTCATTAACAAGGTCAGAGTTATACAGTAAAACTGAAGTGAAGCATCGGAATCTATAACTAGTGTCACAGAAATGGTTCAAAAGCATAGACAGTAAGAAGAGCCAGTCTTCTTGTACTTGAGTCGGCCTTGTGCCTTTTGTATTCAATTAGGATGCAATTTCTGTGTTTCATTGTCAATAAGAAGGTCAGAGGGATACAGTAAACCTGAAGTGAAGCATCGGAATCTATAACTAGTGTCACAGGAATGGTTCAAAACATAGACAGTAAGAAGACCCATTCTTTTTGTACTTAAGTCGGCATTGTGCATTTTGTATTTAATTCCGATGCAATTTACGTGTTTCATCGTCAATAAGAAGGTCAGAGGGATACAGTAAACCCTAAGTGAAGCATCGGAATCTATAACTAGTGTAACAGGAATGGGTCAAACCATTGACTGTCAGATGAGTTAGTGTTCTTGTACTTAAGTCGGCATTGTGCCTTTTGTATATAATTACGATGCAATTTCTGTGTTTCGTCGTCTATAAGATGGTCAGCTGGATACAGTTACCTGAAGTGAATCATCGGAATCTATAACTAATGTCACCGGAATGGTAGAAAACATTGACAATAAGAAGAGTCAGTCTTCTTGTACTTAAGTCGGCATTGTGCCCTTTGTATTTAATTAAGATGCAATTTCTGTGTTTCATCGTCGATAAAGAGGTCAGAGGGATACAGTAAAACTGAAGTGAAGCATGGGAACCTATAACTAGTGTCACAGGAATGGTTCTAATCATAGACAGTAAGAAGAGGCAGTCTTCTTGTACTCAAGTCGGCATTTTGCCTTTTATATTTAATTCCGATGCAATTTCTGTGCTTCATCGTCAATAAGGAGGTCAGAGGGATACAGTAAAACTGAAGTGAAGCATGGGAACCTATAACTAGTGTCACAGGAATGGTTCAAATCATAGACAGTAAGAAGAGTCAGTCTTCTTGTACTCAAGTCGGCATTTTGCCTTTTGTATTTAATTCCGATGCAATTTCTGTGCTTCATCGTCAATAAGAAGGTCAGCTGGATACAGTAAACCTGAAGTGAAGCATCGGAATCTATAACTAGGGTCACAGGAATGGCTCAAAGCATAGACAGTAAGAAGAGCCAGTCTTCTTGTACTTGAGTCGGCATTGTGCCTTTTGTATTTAATTCCGATGAATTTTCTGTGTTTCATCGTCAATAAGAAGCTCACAGGTATACAGTAAACCTGAAGTGAAGCATCGGAATCTATAACTAGTGTCACAGGAATGGTTCAAAACAAAGACAGTAGGATGTGTCAGTCTTCTTGTACTTAAGTCGGCATTGTGCCTTTTGTATTTAACTCCGATGCAATAACTGTGTTGCTTCGTCAATAAGAAGGTCAGAGAGATACAGTAAACCTGAAGTGAGGCATCGGAATCTATAACTAGTGTCACAGAAATGGTTTAAATCATAGACAGTAAGAAGAGCCAGTCTTCTTGTACTTGAGTCGGCATTGTGCCTTTTGTATTTAATTCAGATGCAATTTATGTGTTTCTTTGTCTAGAGTAATCCTGAAGGGATGCATTTGAATCTATAACTAGTGTCACAGAAATGGTTCAAAATATAGACAGTAAGAAGAGCCAGTCTTCTTGTACTTGAGTCGGCATTGTGCCTTTTGTATTTAATGCCGATGCAATTTCTGTGTTTCTTCGTCAATAAGACGGTCACAGGGATACAGTAAACCTGAAGTGAAGCATCGGAATCTATAACTAGTGTCACAGGAATGGTTGAAAACATAGACAGTAAGAAGGTTCAGTCTTCTTGTACTGAAGTCGGCATTGTGCCTTTTGTATTTAATCCCGATGCAATATCTGTGTTTCTTCGTCATTAAGAAGGTCAGAGTTATACAGTAAAACTGAAGTGAAGCATCGGAATCTGTAACTAGCGTAACAGGAATGGTTCAAACCATTGACTGTCAGATGAGTTAGTGTTCTTGTGCTGAAGTCTACATTGTGCCTTTTGTATTTAATTAAGATGCTATTTCTGTGTTTCATCGTCAATAAGAAGGTCAGAGGGATACAGTAAACCTCAAGTGAATCATCGGAATCTATAACTAATGTCACCGGAATGGTAGAAAACATTGACAATAAGAAGAGTCAGTCTTCTTGTACTTAAGTCGGCATTGTGCCCTTTGTATTTAATTAAGATGCAATTTCTGTGTTTCATCGTCAATAAGAAGGTCAGAGGGATACAGAAAAACTGAAGTGAAGCATGGGAACCTATAACTAGTGTCACAGGAATGGTTCAAATCATAGACAGTAAGAACAGTCAGTCTTCTTGTACTTAAGTCGGCATTTTGCCTTTTGTATTTAATTCCGATGCAATTTCTGTGCTTCATCGTCAATTAGAAGGTCAGCTGGATACAGTAAACCTGATGTGAAGCATCGGAATCTATAACTAGTGTCACAGGAATGGTTCAAAACATAGTCAGTAGGAAGAGACAGTTATTTTGTACTTAAGTCGGCATTGTGCCATTTGTATTTAATTAAGATGCAATTTCTGTGCTTCATCGTCAATAGGAAGGTGAGAGGGATACAGTAAACCTGAAGTGAAGCATCGGAATCTATAACTAGTGTCACAGGAATGGTTCAAAACATAGACAGTAGGAAGAGTCAGTCTTCTTGTACTTAAGTCGGCATTGTGCCTTTTGTATTTAATTCCAATGCAATTTCTGTGTTTCATCGTCAATAAGAAGGTCACAGGGATACAGTAAAACTGAAGTGAAGCATGGGAACCTATAACTAGTGTCACAGGAATGGTTCAAATCATAGACAGTAAGAAGAGTCAGTCTTCTTGTACTTAAGTCGGCATTTTGCCTTTTGTATTTAATTCCGATGCAATTTCTGTGCTTCATCGTCAATAAGAAGGTCAGCTGGATACAGTAAACCTTAAGTGAAGCATCGGAATCTATAACTAGTGTCACGGGAACGGCTCAAAACATAGACAGTAAGAAGAGCCAGTCTTCTTGTACTTGAGTCGGCATTGTGCCTTTTGTGTTTAATTCCGATGAATTTTCTGTGTTTCATCGTCAATAAGAAGCTCACAGGGATACAGTAAACCTGAAGTGAAGCATCGGAATCTATAACTAGTGTCACAGGAGTGGTTCAAAATATAGACAGTAAGAAGAGTCACTCTTTTTGTTCTTAATTCGGCATTGTGCCATTTGTATTTAATTCCGATGCAATTTCTGTGTTTCATCGTCAATACGAAGGTCAGAGGGATACAGTAAACCTAAAGTGAAGCATCGGTATCTATAACTAGTGTCACAGGAATGGTTCAAAACTTAGTAAGAAGGGACAGTCTTCTTGTACTTAAGTCGGCATTGTGCCTATTGTATTTAATTCCTATGCAATATCTGTGTTTCTTCGTCAATAAGAAGGTCAGAGGGATACAGTAATCCTGAAGTGAAGCATCAGAATCTATAACTAGTGTCACAGGAATGGTTCAAAACAAAGACAGTGGGATGGGTCAGTCTTCTTGTACTTCAGTCGGCATTGTGCCTTTTGTATTTAATTCCGATGCAATATCTGTGTTTCTACGTCAATAAGAAGGTCAGAGGGATGCAGTAAACCTTAAGTGAAGCATCGTAATCTATAACTAGTGTCACAGAAATGGTTCAAAACATAGACAGTAAGAAGAAGCATTCCTCTTGTACTTGAGTCGGCATTGTGCCTTTTGTATTAAATTCCGATGCAATTTCTGTGTTTCATCGTCAATAGGATGGTGAAAGGGATACAGTAAACCTGAAGTGAAGCTTCGGAATCTATAACTAATGTCACAGGAATGGTTCAAAACATAGACAGTAGGAAGAGTCAGTCTTCTTGTACTTAAGTCGTCATTGTGCCTTTTGTACATAATTCCGATGCAATTTCTGTGTTTCATCGTCAATAAGAAGCTCAGAGGGACACAGTAAACCTGAAGTGAAGCATCGGAATCAATAACTAGTGTCAGAGGTATGGTTCAAAACATAGACAGTAAGAAGATTCAGTTTTCTTGTACTTAAGTCGGCATTGTGCCTTTTGTATTTAATTCCGATGCAATTTCTGTGTTTCATCGTCAGTAAGAAGGTCAGAGGGTTACAGTAAACCTGAAGTGAAGCATCGGAATCTATAACTAGTGTCACAGGAATGGTTCAAAACAAACACAGTAAGAAGAGTTAGTCTTCTTGTACTTAAGTCGGCATTGTGCCTTTTGTATATAATTACGATGCAATTTCTGTGTTTCATCGTCAACAAGATTGTCAGCAGGATACAGTTACCTGAAGTGCATCATCGGAATCTATAACTAATGTCACCGGAATGGTAGAAAACATTGACAGTAAGAAGAGTCAGTCTTCTTGTACTGAATTCGGCATTGTGCATTTTGTATTTAATTAAGTTGCAATTTCTGTGTTTAATCGTCAATAAAGAGGTCAGAGGGATACAGAAAACCTGAAGTGAAGCATCGGAATCTAAAACTAGTGTCACAGGATTGGTTCAAAACATAGACATTAGGAAGAGTCAGTCTTCTTGTACTTATGTCAGCATTGTGCCTTTTGTATTTAATTCCGAAGCAATTTCTGTGTTTCATCGTCAATAAGAAAGTCAGCTGGATACAGTAAACCTGAAGTGAAGCATCGGAATCTATAACTAGCGTCACAGGAATGGTTCAAAACATAGTCAGTAGGAAGAGTCAGTTATCTTGTACTTAAGTCGGCATTGTGCCTTTTGTATTTAATTAAGATGCAATTTCTGTGTTTCATCGTCAATAGGAAGGTGAAAGGGGTACTGTAAACCTGAAGTGAAGCTTCGGAATCTATAACTAGTGTCACAGGAATGGTTCAAAACATAGACAGTAGGAAGAGTCGGTCTTCTTGTACTGAAGTCGGCATTGTGCCTTTTGTATTTAATCCCGATGCAATATCTGTGTTTCTTCGTCATTAAGAAGGTCAGAGTTATACAGTAAAACTGAAGTGAAGCATCGGAATCTGTAACTAGCGTAACAGGAATGGTTCAAACCATTGACTGTCAGATGAGTTAGTGTTCTTGTGCTGAAGTCTACATTGTGCCTTTTGTATTTAATTAAGATGCTATTTCTGTGTTTCATCGTCAATAAGAAGGTCAGAGGGATACAGTAAACCTCAAGTGAATCATCGGAATCTATAACTAATGTCACCGGAATGGTAGAAAACATTGACAATAAGAAGAGTCAGTCTTCTTGTACTTAAGTCGGCATTGTGCCCTTTGTATTTAATTAAGATGCAATTTCTGTGTTTCATCGTCAATAAGAAGGTCAGAGGGATACAGAAAAACTGAAGTGAAGCATGGGAACCTATAACTAGTGTCACAGGAATGGTTCAAATCATAGACAGTAAGAACAGTCAGTCTTCTTGTACTTAAGTCGGCATTTTGCCTTTTGTATTTAATTCCGATGCAATTTCTGTGCTTCATCGTCAATTAGAAGGTCAGCTGGATACAGTAAACCTGATGTGAAGCATCGGAATCTATAACTAGTGTCACAGGAATGGTTCAAAACATAGTCAGTAGGAAGAGACAGTTATTTTGTACTTAAGTCGGCATTGTGCCATTTGTATTTAATTAAGATGCAATTTCTGTGCTTCATCGTCAATAGGAAGGTGAGAGGGATACAGTAAACCTGAAGTGAAGCATCGGAATCTATAACTAGTGTCACAGGAATGGTTCAAAACATAGACAGTAGGAAGAGTCAGTCTTCTTGTACTTAAGTCGGCATTGTGCCTTTTGTATTTAATTCCAATGCAATTTCTGTGTTTCATCGTCAATAAGAAGGTCACAGGGATACAGTAAAACTGAAGTGAAGCATGGGAACCTATAACTAGTGTCACAGGAATGGTTCAAATCATAGACAGTAAGAAGAGTCAGTCTTCTTGTACTTAAGTCGGCATTTTGCCTTTTGTATTTAATTCCGATGCAATTTCTGTGCTTCATCGTCAATAAGAAGGTCAGCTGGATACAGTAAACCTTAAGTGAAGCATCGGAATCTATAACTAGTGTCACGGGAACGGCTCAAAACATAGACAGTAAGAAGAGCCAGTCTTCTTGTACTTGAGTCGGCATTGTGCCTTTTGTGTTTAATTCCGATGAATTTTCTGTGTTTCATCGTCAATAAGAAGCTCACAGGGATACAGTAAACCTGAAGTGAAGCATCGGAATCTATAACTAGTGTCACAGGAGTGGTTCAAAATATAGACAGTAAGAAGAGTCACTCTTTTTGTTCTTAATTCGGCATTGTGCCATTTGTATTTAATTCCGATGCAATTTCTGTGTTTCATCGTCAATACGAAGGTCAGAGGGATACAGTAAACCTAAAGTGAAGCATCGGTATCTATAACTAGTGTCACAGGAATGGTTCAAAACTTAGTAAGAAGGGACAGTCTTCTTGTACTTAAGTCGGCATTGTGCCTATTGTATTTAATTCCTATGCAATATCTGTGTTTCTTCGTCAATAAGAAGGTCAGAGGGATACAGTAATCCTGAAGTGAAGCATCAGAATCTATAACTAGTGTCACAGGAATGGTTCAAAACAAAGACAGTGGGATGGGTCAGTCTTCTTGTACTTCAGTCGGCATTGTGCCTTTTGTATTTAATTCCGATGCAATATCTGTGTTTCTACGTCAATAAGAAGGTCAGAGGGATGCAGTAAACCTTAAGTGAAGCATCGTAATCTATAACTAGTGTCACAGAAATGGTTCAAAACATAGACAGTAAGAAGAAGCATTCCTCTTGTACTTGAGTCGGCATTGTGCCTTTTGTATTAAATTCCGATGCAATTTCTGTGTTTCATCGTCAATAGGATGGTGAAAGGGATACAGTAAACCTGAAGTGAAGCTTCGGAATCTATAACTCATGTCACAGGAATGGTTCAAAACATAGACAGTAGGAAGAGTCAGTCTTCTTGTACTTAAGTCGTCATTGTGCCTTTTGTACATAATTCCGATGCAATTTCTGTGTTTCATCGTCAATAAGAAGCGTGAAAGGGATACAGTAAACCTGAAGTGAAGCTTCGGAATCTATAACTAGTGTCACAGGAATGGTTCAAAACATAGACAGTAAGAAGATTCAGTTTTCTTGTACTTAAGTCGGCATTGTGCCTTTTGTATTTAATTCCGATGCAATTTCTGTGTTTCATCGTCAGTAAGAAGGTCAGAGGGTTACAGTAAACCTGAAGTGAAGCATCGGAATCTATAACTAGTGTCACAGGAATGGTTCAAAACATACACAGTAAGAAGAGTTAGTCTTTTTGTACTTAAGTCGGCATTGTGCCTTTTGTATATAATTACGATGCAATTTCTGTGTTTCATCGTCAACAAGATTGTCAGTTGGATACAGTTAGCTGAAGTGCATCATCGGAATCTATAACTAATGTCACCGGAATGGTAGAAAACATTGACAGTAAGAAGAGTCAGTCTTCTTGTACTGAATTCGGCATTGTGCATTTTGTATTTAATTAAGTTGTAATTTCTGTGTTTAATCGTCAATAAAGAGGTCAGAGGGATACAGAAAACCTGAAGTGAAGCATCGGAATCTAAAACTAGTGTCACAGGATTGGTTCAAAACATAGACATTAGGAAGAGTCAGTCTTCTTGTACTTATGTCAGCATTGTGCCTTTTGTATTTAATTCCGATGCAATTTCTGTGTTTCATCGTCAATAAGAAAGTCAGCTGGTTACAGTAAACCTGAAGTGAAGCATCGGAATCTATAACTAGTGTCACAGGAATGGTTCAAAACATAGTCAGTAGGAAGAGTCAGTTATCTTGTACTTAAGTCGGCATTGTGCCTTTTGTATTTAATTAAGATGCAATTTCTGTGTTTCATCGTCAATAGGAAGGTGAAAGGGGTACTGTAAACCTGAAGTGAAGCTTCGGAATCTATAACTAGTGTCACAGGAATGGTTAAAACACAGACAGTAGGAAGAGTCGGTCTTCTTGTACTAAAGTCGGCATTGTGCCTTTTGTACACAATTCCGATGCAATTTCTGTGTTTCATCGTCAATAAGAAGGTCAGCTGGATACAGTTACCTGAAGTGAATCATCGGAATCTATAACTAATGTCACCGGAATGGTAGAAAACATTGACAGTAAGAAGAGTCAGTCTTCTTGTTCTTAATTCGGCATTGTGCCTTTTGTGTTTAATTAAGATGCAATTTCTGTGTTTCATCGTCAATAGGAAGGTGAAAGGGATACTGTAAACCTGAAGTGAAGCATCGGAATCTATAACTAGTGTCACAGGAATGGTTCAAAACATAGACAGTAAGAAGTGTCAGTCTTCTTATACTTAAGTCGGCATTGTGACTCTTGTATTTAATTCCGATATAATTTACGTAATTCATTGTCAATAAGTAGGTCAGAGGGATAGAGTAAACCTGAAGTGAGGCATCGGAATCCATAACTAGTGTCACAGGAATGGTTCAAACCATAGACAGTAAGATGAGTTAGTGTTCTTGTACCGAAGTCGGCATAGTGCCTTTTGTATTTAATTAAGGTGCTATTTCTGTGTTTCATCGTCAATAAGAAGGTCAGAGGGATACAGTAAACCTGAAGTGAAGCATCGGAATCTATAACTAGTGTCACAGGAATGGTTCAAACATAGGCAGTAAGACGAGTCACTCTTCTTGTACTTAAGTCGGCATTGTGCCTTTTGTATATAATTACGATGCAATTTCTGTGTTTCATCGTCAATAAGAAGGTCAGCTGGATACAGTTACCTGAAGTGAATCATCGGAATTTATAACTAATGTCACCGGAATGGTAGAGAACATTGACAGTAAAAAGAGTCAGTCTTCTTGTACTTAAGTCGGCATTGTGCCTTTTGTATTTAATTAAGATGCAATTTCTGTGTTTCATCGTCAATAAAGAGGTCAGAGGGATACAGAAAACCTGACGTGAAGCATCGGAATCTAAAACTAGTGTCACCAGCATGGTAGAAAACATTGACAGTAAGAAGAGTCAGTCTTCTTGTACATAAGTCGGCATTGTGCCTTTTGTATTTAATTCCGATGCATTTTCTGTTTTTCATCGTCAATAAGAAGGTCACAGGGATACAGTAAACCTGAAGTGAAGCATCGGAATCTATAACTAGTGTCACAGAAATGGTTCAAAACATACACAGTAAGAAGACCCATTCTTCGTGTACTTAAGTCGGCATTGTGCCTTTTGTATTTAATTCCGATCCAATTTACGTGTTTCATCGTCAATAAGAAGGTCAGAGGGATACAGTAATCATAAAGTCAAGCATCGGAATCTATAACTAGTGT
Organism: Schistocerca piceifrons; assembly: GCF_021461385.2. NCBI lineage: Eukaryota > Metazoa > Arthropoda > Insecta > Orthoptera > Acrididae > Schistocerca > Schistocerca piceifrons. The sequence continues at coordinate 2,784,937 of NC_060146.1, read as the reverse complement.
CACAGAAATGGTTCAAAACATAGACAGTAAGAAGAATCAGTCTTCTTGGACTTAAGTCGGCATTGTGCCTTTTGTATTTAATTCCGATGCAATATCTGTGTTTCTTCGTCACGAAGAAGGTCAGAGGGATACAGTAAAACTGAAGTGAAGCATCGGAATCTATAACTAGTGTCACAGGAATGGTTCAAATATAGACAGTAAGAAGAGTCAGTCTAATTCCGAAGCAACTTACGTGTTTCATCGTCAATAAGAAGGTCAGAGGGACACAGTAAACCCAAAGTGAAGCATCGGAATCTATAACTAGTGTCACAGGAATGGTTCAAAACATGGACAGTAAGAAGAGTCAGTATTCTTGTAGATAAGTCGGCATTGTGCTTTTTGTATTTAATTCCGATGCAAATTCTGTATTTCACCGTCAATAAGAAGGTCACAGGATACAGTAAACCTGAAGTGAGTATCGGAATCTATAACTATTGTCAAAAGAATGGTTAAAAACATAGACATTAAGAAGAGTCAGTGTTCTTGTACTTAAGTCGGCATTGGGCCTTTTGAATATAATTACGATGCAATTTCTGTGTTTCTTCGTCAATAAGAATGTCTGAGAGATACAGTTACCCTGAAGGGAAGCATCGGAATCTATAACTAGTGTCACAGAAATGGTTTAAAACATAGTCAGTAAGAAGAGCCAATCTTCTTGTACTTGTGTCGGCATTGTGCCTTTTGTATTTAATTCCGATGCAATTTATGTGTTTCTTCGTCAATAAGAACGTCAGAGGGACACAGTAAACCTGAAGTGAAGCATCGGAATCTGTAACTAGTGTCACAGGAATGGTTCAAAACATAGACAGTAAGAAGAGCCAGTCTTCTTGTACTTGGGTCGGCATTGTGCCTTTAGTATTTAATTCGGATGCAATTTATGTGTTTCTTCGTCAATAAGAAGGTCAGAGGGACACAGTAAACCTGAAGTGAAGCATCGGAATCTATAACTAGTGTCACAGGAATGGTTCAAAACATAGACAATAGGAAGAGTCAGTCTTCTTGTACTTATTTCGGCATTGTGCCTTTTGTATTTAATTAAGATTTAATTTCTGTGTTTCATCGTCAGTAATAAGGTCAGAGGTATACAGTAAACCTGAAGTGAAGCATCGGAATCTATAACTAGTGTCACAGGAATGGTTCAAAATATAGACAGTAAGAAGACCCATTCTTCTTGTACTTAAGTCGGCATTGTGCCTTTTGTATTTAATTCCGATGCAATTTACGTGTTTCATCGTCAGTAAGAAGGTCAGAGGGACACAGTAAACCCGAAGTGAAGCATCGGAATCAATAACTAGTGTCACAGGAATGGTTCAAAACATAGACAGTAAGAATAGTCAATTTTCTGGTACTTAAGTCGGCATTGGGCCTTTTGAATATAATTACGATGCAATTTCCGTGTTTCTTCGTCAATAAGAAGGTCTGAGGGATACAGTAAACCTGAAGGGAAGCATCGGAATCTATAACTAGTGTCACAGAAATAGTTTAAAACACAGTCAGTAAGAAGAGCCAGTCTTCTTGTACTTGTGTCGGCATTGTGCCTTTTGTATTTAATTCCCATGCAATTTATGTGTTTCTTCGTCAGTAAGAAGGTCAGAGGGACACAGTAAACCTGAAGTGAAGCATCGGAATCTATAACTAGTGTCACAGGAATGGTTCAAAACATAGACAGTAAGAAGAGCCAGTCTTCTTGTACTTGGGTCGGCATTGTGCCTTTTGTATTTAATTGGGATGTAACTTCTGTGTTTCATCGTCAATAAGAGCGTCAGAGGGATACAGTAAACCTGAAGTGAAGCATCGGAATCTATAACTAGTGTCACAGGAATGGTTAAAAACATAGACAGTAGGAAGAGTCAGTCTTCTTGTACTTATTTCGGCATTGTGCCTTTTGAATTTATTTAAGATTTAATTTCTGTGTTTCATCGTCAATAATAAGGTCAGTGGGATACAGTAAACCTGAAATGAAGCATCGGAATCTATAACTAGTATCACAGGAATGTTTCAAAACATAGACAGTAAGAAGAGTCAATCTTCTTGTACTTAAGTCGGCTTTGTGCCTTTTGTATTTAATTAAGATGCAATTTCTGTGTTTCATCGTCAACAGGAAGGTGAAAGGGATACAGTAAACCTGAAGTGAAGCATCGGAATCTATAACTATTGTCACAGGAATGGTTCAAAGCATAGATAGTAAGAAGACCCATTCTTCTTGTACTTAAGTCGGCATTGTGCCTTTTGTATTTAATTCCGATGCAACTTACGTGTTTCATCGTCTATAAGAAGGTCAGAGGGATACAGTAAACCCGGAGTGAAGCATCGGAATCTATAACTAGTGTCACAGGAATGGTCCAAAACATAGACAGTAAGAAGAGTCAGTTTTCTTGTACATAAGTCGGCATTGTGCCTTTTGTATTTAATTCCGATGCAATTTCTGTGTTTCATCGTCAATAAGAAGGTCACAGGGATACAGTAAACCTGAAGTGAAGTATCGGAATCTATAACTAGTGTCAAAGGAATGGTTAAAAACATAGACGTAAGAAGAGTCAGTTTTCTTGTACTTAAGTCGGCATTGGGCCTTTTGAATATAATTACGATGCAATTTCTGTGTTTCTTCGTCAATAAGAAGGTCTGAGGGATACAGTAAACCTGAAGGGAAGCATCGGAAGCTATAACTAGTGTCACAGAAATGGTTTAAAACATAGTTAGCAAGAAGAGCCAGCCTTCTTGTACTTGTGTCGGCATTGTGCCTTTTGTATTTAATTAGGATGCAATATTTGTGTTTCATCGTCAATAAGAAGGTCAGAGGGATACAGTAAACCTGAAGTGAAGCATCGGAATCTATAACTAGTGTCACAGGAATGGTTCAAACATAGACAGTAAGAAGACCCATTCTTCTTGTACTTAAGTCGGCATTGTGCTTTTTGTATTTAATTCCGATGCAATTTCTGTGTTTCTTCGTCAATAAGAAGGTCTGAGGGATAAAGTAAGACTGAAGGGAAGCATCGGAATCTATAACTAGTGTCACAGAAATGGTTTAAAACATAGTCAGTAAGAAGAGCCAGTCTTCTTGTACTTGTGTCGGCATTGTGCCTTTTGTATTTAATTCCGATGCTATTTATGTGTTTCTTCGTCAATAAGAAGGTCAGAGGGACACAGTAACCCTGAAGTGAAGCATCGGAATCTATAACTAGTGTCACAGGAATGGTTCAAAGCATAGACAGTAAGAAGAGTCAGTCTTCTTGTACTTGGGTCGACATTGTGCCTTTTGTATTTAATTCGGATGCAACTTCTGTGTTTCATCGTCAATAAGAGCGTCAGACGGATACAGTAAACCTGAAGTAAAGCATCGGAATCCATAACTAGTGTCACAGGAATGGTTCAAAAGATAGACAGTAGGAAGAGTAAGTCTTCTTGTACTTATTTCGGCATTGTGCCTTTTGTATTTAATTAAGATTTAATTTCTGTGTTTCATCGTCAATTGGAAGGTGAAAGGGATACAGTAAACCTGAAGTGAAGCATCGGAATCTATAACTAGTGTCACAGGAATTGTTCAAAACATAGACAGTAAGAAGAGTCAGTTTTTTTGTACATAAGTCACCATTGTGCCTTTTGTATTTAATTCCGATGCAATTTCTGTGTTTCATCGTCAATAAGAAGGTCACAGGGATACAGTAAACCTGAAGTGAGATATCGGAATCTATAACTAGTGTCACAGGAATGGTTCAAACCATAGACAGTAAGATGAGTTAGTGTTCTTGTACTGAAGTCGGCATTGTGCCTTTTGTATTTAATTAAGATGCTATTTCTGTGTTTCATCCTTTATAGGAAGGTCAGAGGGATACAGCAAACCTGAAGCGAAGCATTGGAATCTATAACTAGTGTCACAGGAATGGTTCAAACCTTAGACAGTAAGAAGAGTCAGTGTTCCTGTACTGAAGTCGGCATTGTGCATTTTGTATTTAATTAAGATGCAATTTATGTGTTTCATCGTCAAGAAGAAGGTCAGAGGGATACAGTAAAACTGAAGTGAAGCATCGGAATCTATAACTAGTGTCACAGAAATGGTTCAAAACCTACACAGTAAGAAGTGCCAGTCTTCTTGTACTTGAGTCGGCATTGTGCCTTTTGTATTTAATTAGGATGCAATTTCTGTGTTTCATCGTCAATAACAAGGTCAGAGGGATACAGTAAACATGAAGTAAAGCATCGGAATCTATAACTAGTGTCACAGGAACGGTTCAAAATATAGACAGTAAGAAGACCCATTCTTCTTGTACTTAAGTCGGCATTGTGCCTTTTGTATTTAATTCCGATGCAATTTACGTGTTTCATCGTCAGTAAGAAGGTCAGAGGGATACAGTAAACCCGAAGTGAAGCATCGGAATCTATAACTAGTGTCACAGAAATGGTTCAAAACATAAACAGTAAGAAGTGCCAGTCTTCTTGTACTTGAGTCGGCATTGTGCCTTTTGTATTTAATTAGGATGCAATTTCTGTGTTTTATCGTCAATAACAAGGTCAGAGGGATACAGTAAACCTGAAGTGAAGCATCGGAATCTATAACTAGTGTCACAGGAATGGTTCAAAATATAGACAGTAAGAAGACCCATTCTTCTTGTACTTAAGTCGTCATTGTGCCTTTTGTATTTAATTCCGATGCAATTTACGTGTTTCATCGTCAGTAAGAAGGTCAGAGGGATACAGTAAACCCGAAGTGAAGCATCGGAATCAATAACTAGTGTCACAGGAATGGTTCAAAACATAGACAGTAAGAAGAGTCAGTTTTCTTGTACATAAGTCGGCATTGTGCCTTTTGTATTTAATTCCGATGCAATTTCTGTTTTTCATCGTCAATAAGAAGGTCACAGGGATACAGTAAACCTGAAGTGAAGTATCGGAATCTATAACTAGTGTCAAAGGAAAGGTTAAAAACATAGACAGTAAGAAGAGTCAATTTTCTGGTACTTAAGTCGGCATTGGGCCTTTTGAATATAATTACGATGCAATTTCCGTGTTTCTTCGTCAATAAGAAGGTCTGAGGGATACAGTAAAGCTGAAGGGATGCATCGGAATCTATAACTAGTGTCACAGAAATGGTTTAAAACATAGTCAGTAAGAAGAGCCAGTCTTCTTGTACTTGTGTCGGCATTGTGCATTTTTTTATTTAATTAGGATGCAATATGTGTGTATCATCGTCAATAAGAAGGTCAGAGGGATACAGTAAACCTGAAGTGCAGCATCGGAATCTATAACTAGTGTCACAGGAATGGTTCAAAGCATAGACAGTAAGAAGACCCATTCTACTTGTACATAAGTCGGCATTGTGCCTTTTTTAATTAATTCCGATGCAATTTACGTGTTTCATCGTCAACAAGAATTTCAGAGGGATACAGTAAACCCGAAGTGAAGCATCGGAATCTATAACTAGTGTCACAGGAACGGTTCAAAACATAGACAGTAAGAAGAGCCAGTCTTCTTGTACTTGAGTCGGCATTGTGCCATTTGTATTTAATTAGGATACCATTTCTGTGTCTCATCGTCAATAAGAAGGTCAGAGGGATACAATAAACCTGAAGTAAAGCATCGAAATCTATAACTAGTGTCTCAGGAATGGTTCAAAACAGTAAGAAGACCCATTCTTCTTGTACTTAAGTCGGCATTGTGACTTTTGTATTTAATTCCGATGCAATTTACGTGTTTCATCGTCAATGAGATGGTCGGAGGGATACAGTAAACCCGAAGTGAAGCATCGGAATCTATAACTAGTGTCACAGGAATGGTTCAAAACATAGACAGTAAGAAGAGTCAGTTTTCTTGTAATTAAGTCGGCATTGTGCCTTATGTATTTAGTTCCGATGCAATTTCTGTGTTTCATCGTCAATAAGAAGGTCACAGGGATACAGTAAACCTGCAGTGAAGCATCGGAATCTATAACTAGTGTCAAAGGAATGGTTAAAAACATAGACAGTAAGAGGAGTCAGTTTTCTTGTACTTAAGTTGGCATTGGGCCTTTTGAATATAATTACGATGCAATTTCTGTGTTTCTTCGTCAATAAGAAGGTCTGAGGGATACAGTAAACCTGAAGGGAAGCATCGGAATCTATAACTAGTGTCACAGAAATAGTTTAAAACACAGTCAGTAAGAAGAGCCAGTCTTCTTGTACTTGTGTCGGCATTGTGCCTTTTGTATTTAATTCCCATGCAATTTATGTGTTTCTTCGTCAGTAAGAAGGTCAGAGGGACACAGTAAACCTGAAGTGAAGCATCGGAATCTATAACTAGTGTCACAGGAATGGTTCAAAACATAGACAGTAAGAAGAGCCAGTCTTCTTGTACTTGGGTCGGCATTGTGCCTTTTGTATTTAATTGGGATGTAACTTCTGTGTTTCATCGTCAATAAGAGCGTCAGAGGGATACAGTAAACCTGAAGTGAAGCATCGGAATCTATAACTAGTGTCACAGGAATTGTTAAAAACATAGACAGTAGGAAGAGTCAGTCTTCTTGTACTTATTTCGGCATTGTGCCTTTTGTATTTATTTAAGATTTAATTTCTGTGTTTCATCGTCAATAATAAGGTCAGTGGGATACAGTAAACCTGAAATGAAGCATCGGAATCTATAACTAGTATCACAGGAATGTTTCAAAACATAGACAGTAAGAAGAGTCAATCTTCTTGTACTTAAGTCGGCTTTGTGCCTTTTGTATTTAATTAAGATGCAGTTTCTGTGTTTCATCGTCAACAGGAAGGTGAAAGGGATACAGTAAACCTGAAGTGAAGCATCGGAATCTATAACTATTGTCACAGGAATGGTTCAAAGCATAGATAGTAAGAAGACCCATTCTTCTTGTACTTAAGTCGGCATTGTGCCTTTTGTATTTAATTCCGATGCAACTTAAGTGTTTCATCGTCAATAAGAAGGTCAGAGGGATACAGTAAACCCGGAGTGAAGCATCGGAATCAATAACTAGTGTCACAGGAATGGTTCAAAACATAGACAGTAAGAAGAGTCAGTTTTCTTGTACATAAGTCGGCATTGTGCCTTTTGTATTTAATTCCGATGCAATTTCTGTGTTTCATCGTCAATAAGAAGGTCACAGGGATACAGTAAACCTGAAGTGAAGTATCGGAATCTATAACTAGTGTCAAAGGAATGGTTAAAAACATAGACGTAAGAAGAGTCAGTTTTCTTGTACTTAAGTCGGCATTGGGCCTTTTGAATATAATTACGATGCAATTTCTGTGTTTCTTCGTCAATAAGAAGGTCTGAGGGATACAGTAAACCTGAAGGGAAGCATCGGAAGCTATAACTAGTGTCACAGAAATGGTTTAAAACATAGTTAGCAAGAAGAGCCAGCCTTCTTGTACTTGTGTCGGCATTGTGCCTTTTGTATTTAATTAGGATGCAATATTTGTGTTTCATCGTCAATAAGAAGGTCAGAGGGATACAGTAAACCTGAAGTGAAGCATCGGAATCTATAACTAGTGTCACAGGAATGGTTCAAACATAGACAGTAAGAAGACCCATTCTTCTTGTACTTAAGTCGGCATTGTGCCTTTTGTATTTAATTCCGATGCAATTTACGTGTTTCATCGTCTATAAGAAGGTCAGAGGGATACAGTAAACCCGAAGTGAAGCATCGGAATCTATAACTAGTGTCACAGGAATGGTTCAAAGCATAAACAGTAAGAAGAGTCAGTTTTCTTGTACATAAGTCGCCATTGTGCCTTTTGTATTTAATTCCGATGCAATTTCTGTGTTTCATCGTCAATAAGAAGGTCACAGGGATACAGTAAAACCTGAAGTGAAGCATCGAAATCTATAGCTAGTGTCAAAGGAATGATTAAAAACCTAGACAGTAAGAAGAGTCAGTTTTCTTGTACTTAAGTCGGCATTGGGAGTTTTGAATATAATTACGATGCAATTTCTGTGTTTCTTCGTCAATAAGAAGGTCTGAGGGATACAGTAAGACTGAAGGGAAGCATCGGAATCTATAACTAGTGTCACAGAAATGGTTTAAAACATAGTCAGTAACAAGAGCCAGTCTTCTTGTACTTGTGTCGGCATTGTGCCTTTTGTATTTAATTCCGATGCAATTTATGTGTTTCTTCGTCAATAAGAAGGTCAGAGGGACACAGTAACCCTGAAGTGAAGCATCGGAATCTATAACTAGTGTCACAGGAATGGTTCAAAACATAGACAGTAAGAAGAGCCAGTCTTCTTGTACTTGGGTCGACATTGTGCCTTTTGTATTTAATTCGGATGCAACTTCTGTGTTTCATCGTCAATAAGAGCGTCAGACGGATACAGTAAACCTGAAGTAAAGCATCGGAATCCATAACTAGTGTCACAGGAATGGTTCAAAAGATAGACAGTAGGAAGAGTAAGTCTTCTTGTACTTATTTCGGCATTGTGCCTTTTGTATTTAATTAAGATTTAATTTCTGTGTTTCATCATCAATTGGAAGGTGAAAGGGATACAGTAAACCTGAAGTGAAGCATCGGAATCTATAACTAGTGTCACAGGAATGGTTCAAAACATAGACAGTAAGAAGAGTCAGTTTTTTTGTACATAAGTCACCATTGTGCCTTTTGTATTTAATTCCGATGCAATTTCTGTGTTTCATCGTCAATAAGAAGGTCACAGGGATACAGTAAACCTGAAGTGAGATATCGGAATCTATAACTAGTGTCACAGGAATGGTTCAAACCATAGACAGTAAGATGAGTTAGTGTTCTTGTACTGAAGTCGGCATTGTGCCTTTTGTATTTAATTAAGATGCTATTTCTGTGTTTCATCCTCTATAGGAAGGTCAGAGGGATACAGTAAACCTGAAGCGAAGCATCGGAATCTATAACTAGTGTCACAGGAATGGTTCAAACCTTAGACAGTAAGAAGAGTCAGTGTTCCTGTACTGAAGTCGGCATTGTGCCTTTTGTATGTAATTAAGATGCAATTTATGTGTTTCATCGTCAATAATAAGGTCAGAGGGATACAGTAAACCTGAAGTGAAGCATCGGAATCTATAACTAGTGTCACAGGAATGGTTCAAAACATAGACAGTAAGAAGAGTCAGTTTTCTTGTACATAAGTCGGCATTGTGCCTTTTGTATTTAAGTCCGATGCAATTTCTGTGTTTCATCGTCAATAAGGAGGTCACAGGGATACAATAAACCCGAAGTGAATCACCGGAATCTATAACTAGTGTCACAGGAATGGTTCAAAAGATAGACAGTAGGAAGAGTCAGTCTTCGTGTACTTAATTCGGAATTGTGCCTTTTGTATTTAATCAAGATGCAATTTCTGTGTTTCATCGTCAATAAGAAGCTCAGAGGGATACAGTAAACCTGAAGTGAAACATCGGAATCAATAGGTAGTGTCACAGGTATGGTTCAAATCATAGCCAGTTCGAAGAGTTAGTTTTCTTGTACTTAAGTCGGCATTGTGCCTTATGTATTTAATTCCGATGCAATTCCTATGTTTCATCGTCAATACGAAGGTCAGAGGGATACAGTAAACCTGAAGTGAAGCATCGGAATCTATAACTAGTGTCACAGGAATGGTTCAAACCATAGACAGTAAGATGAGTTAGTGTTCTTGTACTGAAGTCGGCATTGTGCCTTTTGTATTTAATTAAGATGCTATTTTTGTGTTTCATCGTCTATAGGAAGGTCAGAGGGATACAGTAAACCTGAAGTGAAGCATCGGAATCTATAACTAGTGTCACAGGAATGGTTCAAACCATAGACAGTAAGAAGAGTCAGTGTTCCTGTACTGAAGTCGGCATTGTGCCTTTTGTATTTAATTAAGATGCAATTTATGTGTTTCATCGTCAATAATAAGGTCAGAGGGATACAGTAAACCTGAAGTGAAGCATCGGAATCTATAACTAGTGTCACAGAAATGGTTTAAATCATAGACAGTAAGAAGAGCCAGTCTTCTTGTACTTGAGTCGGCATTGTGCCTTTTGTATTTAATTCCGATGCAATTTATGTGTTTCATCGTCAATAGGAAGGTCAGAGGGATACAGTAAACCTGAAGTGAAGCATCGAAATCTATAACTAGTGTCACAGGAATGGTTCAAATCATAGACAGTAAGAAGACCCATTCTTCTTGTACTTAAGTCGGCATTGTGCCTTTTGTATTTAATTCCGATGCAATTTATGTGTTTCATCGTGAATAAGAAGGTCAGAGGGATACAGTAAACCTGAAGTGAAGCATCGGAATCTATAACTAGTGTCACAGGAATGGTTCAAAACATAGACAGTAGGAAGAGTCAGTCTTCGTGTACTTCATTCGGCATTGTGCCTTTTGTATTTAATTAAGATGCAATTTCTGTGTTTCATCGTCAATAGGAAGGTGAAAGGCATACAGTAAACCTGAAGTGAAGCATCGGAATCCATAACTAGTGTCACAGGTATGGTTCAAATCATAGCCAGTTCGAAGAGTTAGTTTTCTTGTACTTAAGTCGGCATTGTGCTTTATGTATTTAATTCCGATGCAATTCCTATGTTTCATCGTCAATACGAAGGTCAGAGGGATACAGTAAACCTGAAGTGAAGCATCGGAATCTATAACTAGTGTCACAGGAATGGTTCAAAATATAGACAGTAAGAAGGGTCAGTCTTCTTATACTTAAGTCGGCATTGGGCCTTTTGCATTTATTTCCGATGCAATATCTGTGTTTCTTCGTCAATAAGAAGGTCAGAGGGATACAGTAAACATGAAGTGAAGCATCTGAATCTGTAACTAGTGTCACAGAAATGGTTCAAAACATAGACAGTAAGAAGAGCCAGTCTTCATGTACTTGAGTCGGCATTGTGCCTTTTGTATTTAATTCTGATGCAATTTCTGTGTTTCCTCGTCAATAAGAAGGTCAGAGGGATACAGTAAACCTGAAGTGAAGCATCGGAATCGATAACTAGTGTCACAGGAATGGTTCAAACATAGACAGTAAGAAGAGTCAGTTTTCTTGTACTTAAGACGGCATTGTGCCTTTTGTATTTAATTCCGATGCAATTTCTGTGTTTCATCGTCAATAAGAAGGTCACAGGGAAACAGTAAACCTGAAATGAAACATCAGAATCTATAACTAGTGTCACAGGAATGGTTCAAAACATAAACAGTAAAAAGAGTCAGCTTTCTTGTACTTAGGTCGGCATTGTGTCTTTTGTGTTTAATTTCCATATAATTTACGTAATTCATCGTCAATAAGTAGGTCAGAGGGATACAGTAAACATGAAGTGTGGCATCGGAATCTATAACTAGTGTCACAGGAATGGTTCAAACCATGGACAGTAAGATGAGTTAGTGTTCTTGTACTGAAGACGGCATTGTGCCTTTTGTATTTAATTCCGATGCAATTTCTGTGTTTCATCGTCAACAAGAAGGTCAGAGGGATACAATAAACCTGAAGTGAAGCATCGGAATCTATAACCAGTGTCACAGGAATGGTTCAAAACATAGACAGTAAGAGAATCAGTCTTCTTGTACTTAAGTCGGCATTGTGCCTTTTGTATTTAATTAAGATGCAATTTCTGTGTTTCATCGTCAATAAGGAGGTCAGAGGGATACAGAAAACCTGAAGTGAAGCATCGGAATCTAAAACTAGTGTCACAGGAATGGTTCAAAACAAAGACATTTGGAAGAGTCAGTCTTCTTATTCTTATGTCGGCATTGTGCCTTTTGTATTTAATTCCGATGCAATTTCTGTGCTTCATCGTCAATAAGAAGGTAAGAGAGATACAGTGAAACTGAAGTGAAGCATGGGAGCCTATAACTAGTGTCACAGGAATGGTGCAAATCATAGACAGCAAGCAGAGTCAGTCTTCTTGTACTTAAGACGGCATTGTACCTTTTGTATTTAATTAAGATTTAATTTCTGTGTTTCATCGTCAATAATAAGGTCAGAGGGATACAGTAAACCTGAAGGGAAGCATCGGAAGCTATAACTAGTGTCACAGAAATGGTTTAAAACATAGTTAGCAAGAAGAGCCAGCCTCCTTGTACTTGTGTCGGCATTGTGCCTTTTGTATTTAATTAGGATGCAATATTTGTGTTTCATCGTCAATAAGAAGGTCAGAGGGATACAGTAAACCTGAAGTGAAGCATCGGAATCTATAACTAGTGTCACAGGAATGGTTCAAACATAGACAGTAAGAAGACCCATTCTTCTTGTACTTAAGTCGGCATTGTGCCTTTTGTATTTAATTCCGATGCAATTTACGTGTTTCATCGTCTATAAGAAGGTCAGAGGGATACAGTAAACCCGAAGTGAAGCATCGGAATCTATAACTAGTGTCACAGGAATGGTTCAAAGCATAAACAGTAAGAAGAGTCAGTTTTCTTGTACATAAGTCGCCATTGTGCCTTTTGTATTTAATTCCGATGCAATTTCTGTGTTTCATCGTCAATAAGAAGGTCACAGGGATACAGTAAAACCTGAAGTGAAGCATCGAAATCTATAACTAGTGTCAAAGGAATGATTAAAAACCTAGACAGTAAGAAGAGTCAGTTTTCTTGTACTTAAGTCGGCATTGGGAGTTTTGAATATAATTACGATGCAATTTCTGTGTTTCTTCGTCAATAAGAAGGTCTGAGGGATACAGTAAGACTGAAGGGAAGCATCGGAATCTATAACTAGTGTCACAGAAATGGTTTAAAACATAGTCAGTAAGAAGAGCCAGTCTTCTTGTACTTGTGTCGGCATTGTGCCTTTTGTATTTAATTCCGATGCAATTTATGTGTTTCTTCGTCAATAAGAAGGTCAGAGGGACACAGTAACCCTGAAGTGAAGCATCGGAATCTATAACTAGTGTCACAGGAATGGTTCAAAACATAGACAGTATGAAGAGCCAGTCTTCTTGTACTTGGGTCGACATTGTGCCTTTTGTATTTAATTCGGATGCAACTTCTGTGTTTCATCGTCAATAAGAGCGTCAGACGGATACAGTAAACCTGAAGTAAAGCATCGGAATCCATAACTAGTGTCACAGGAATGGTTCAAAAGATAGACAGTAGGAAGAGTAAGTCTTCTTGTACTTATTTCGGCATTGTGCCTTTTGTATTTAATTAAGATTTAATTTCTGTGTTTCATCGTCAATTGGAAGGTGAAAGGGATACAGTAAACCTGAAGTGAAGCATCGGAATCTATAACTAGTGTCACAGGAATTGTTCAAAACATAGACAGTAAGATGAGTTAGTGTTCTTGTACTGAAGTCGGCATTGTGCCTTTTGTATTTAATTAAGATGCTATTTCTGTGTTTCATCCTCTATAGGAAGGTCAGAGGGATACAGTAAACCTGAAGCGAAGCATCGGAATCTATAACTAGTGTCACAGGAATGGTTCAAACCTTAGACAGTAAGAAGAGTCAGTGTTCCTGTACTGAAGTCGGCATTGTGCCTTTTGTATTTAATTAAGATGCAATTTATGTGTTTCATCGTCAATAATAAGGTCAGAGGGATACAGTAAACCTGAAGTGAAGCATCGGAATCTATAACTAGTGTCACAGGAATGGTTCAAAACATAGACAGTGTGTTTCATCGTCAATAAGGAGGTCACAGGGATACAATAAACCCGAAGTGAATCACCGGAATCTATAACTAGTGTCACAGGAATGGTTCAAAAGATAGACAGTAGGAAGAGTCAGTCTTCGTGTACTTAATTCGGAATTGTGCCTTTTGTATTTAATTAAGATGCAATTTCTGTGTTTCATCGTCAATAAGAAGCTCAGAGGGATACAGTAAACCTGAAGTGAAACATCGGAATCAATAGGTAGTGTCACAGGTATGGTTCAAATCATTGCCAGTTCGAAGAGTTAGTTTTCTTGTACTTAAGTCGGCATTGTGCCTTATGTATTTAATTCCGATGCAATTCCTATGTTTCATCGTCAATACGAAGGTCAGAGGGATACAGTAAACCTGAAGTGAAGCATCGGAATCTATAACTAGTGTCACAGGAATGGTTCAAACCATAGACAGTAAGATGAGTTAGTGTTCTTGTACTGAAGTCGGCATTGTGCCTTTTGTATTTAATTAAGATGCTATTTTTGTGTTTCATCGTCTATAGGAAGGTCAGAGGGATACAGTAAACCTGAAGTGAAGCATCGGAATCTATAACTAGTGTCACAGGAATGGTTCAAACCATTGACAGTAAGAAGAGTCAGTGTTCCTGTACTGAAGTCGGCATTGTGCCTTTTGTATTTAATTAAGATGCAATTTATGTGTTTCATCGTCAATAATAAGGTCAGAGGGATACAGTAAACCTGAAGTGAAGCATCGGAATCTATAACTAGTGTCACAGAAATGGTTTAAATCATAGACAGTAAGAAGAGCCACTCTTCTTGTACTTGAGTCGGCATTGTGCCTTTTGTATTTAATTCCGATGCAATTTATGTGTTTCATCGTCAATAGGAAGGTCAGAGGGATACAGTAAACCTGAAGTGAAGCATCGAAATCTATAACTAGTGTCACAGGAATGGTTCAAATCATAGACAGTAAGAAAACCCATTCTTCTTGTACTTAAGTCGGCATTGTGCCTTTTGTATTTAATTCCGATGCAATTTATGTGTTTCATCGTGAATAAGAAGGTCAGAGGGATACAGTAAACCTGAAGTGAAGCATCGGAATCTATAACTAGTGTCACAGGAATGGTTCAAAACATAGACAGTAAGAAGAGTCAGTTTTCTTGTACTTAAGTCGGCATTGTGCTTTATGTATTTAATTCCGATGCAATTCCTATGTTTCATCGTCAATACGAAGGTCAGAGGGATACAGTAAACCTGAAGTGAAGCATCGGAATCTATAACTAGTGTCACAGGAATGGTTCAAAATATAGACAGTAAGAAGGGTCAGTCTTCTTATACTTAAGTCGGCATTGGGCCTTTTGCATTTATTTCCGATGCAATATCTGTGTTTCTTCGTCAATAAGAAGGTCAGAGGGATACAGTAAACATGAAGTGAAGCATCTGAATCTATAACTAGTGTCACAGAAATGGTTCAAAACATAGACAGTAAGAAGAGCCAGTCTTCATGTACTTGAGTCGGCATTGTGCCTTTTGTATTTAATTCTGATGCAATTTCTGTGTTTCCTCGTCAATAAGAAGGTCAGAGGGATACAGTAAACCTGAAGTGAAGCATCGGAATCGATAACTAGTGTCACAGGAATGGTTCAAACATAGACAGTAAGAAGAGTCAGTTTTCTTGTACTTAAGACGGCATTGTGCCTTTTGTATTTAATTCCGATGCAATTTCTGTGTTTCATCGTCAATAAGAAGGTCACAGGGATACAGTAAACCTGAAATGAAACATCATAATCTATAACTAGTGTCACAGGAATGGTTCAAACCATAAACAGTAAAAAGAGTCAGCTTTCTTGTACTTAGGTCGGCATTGTGTCTTTTGTGTTTAATTTCCATATAATTTACGTAATTCATCGTCAATAAGTAGGTCAGAGGGATACAGTAAACGTGAAGTGTGGCATCGGAATCTATAACTAGTGTCACAGGAATGGTTCAAACCATGGACAGTGAGATGAGTTAGTGTTCTTGTACTGAAGACGGCATTGTGCCTTTTGTATTTAATTCCGATGCAATTTCTGTGTTTCATCGTCAACAAGAAGGTCAGAGGGATACAATAAACCTGAAGTGAAGCATCGGAATCTATAACCAGCGTCACAGGAATGGTTCAAAACATAGACAGTAAGAGAATCAGTCTTCTTGTACTTAAGTCGGCATTGTGCCTTTTGTATTTAATTAAGATGCAATTTCTGTGTTTCATCGTCAATAAGGAGGTCAGAGGGATACAGAAAACCTGAAGTGAAGCATCGGAATCTAAAACTAGTGTCACAGGAATGGTTCAAAACAAAGACATTTGGAAGAGTCAGTCTTCTTATTCTTATGTCGGCATTGTGCCTTTTGTATTTAATTCCGATGCAATTTCTGTGCTTCATCGTCAATAAGAAGGTAAGAGAGATACAGTGAAACTGAAGTGAAGCATGGGAGCCTATAACTAGTGTCACAGGAATGGTGCAAATCATAGACAGCAAGAAGAGTCAGTCTTCTTGTACTTAAGACGGCATTGTACCTTTTGTATTTAATTAAGATTTAATTTCTGTGTTTCATCGTCAATAATAAGGTCAGAGGGATACAGTAAACCTGAAGGGAAGCATCGGAAGCTATAACTAGTGTCACAGAAATGGTTTAAAACATAGTTAGCAAGAAGAGCCAGCCTTCTTGTACTTGTGTCGGCATTGTGCCTTTTGTATTTAATTAGGATGCAATATTTGTGTTTCATCGTCAATAAGAAGGTCAGAGGGATACAGTAAACCTGAAGTGAAGCATCGGAATCTATAACTAGTGTCACAGGAATGGTTCAAACATAGACAGTAAGAAGACCCATTCTTCTTGTACTTAAGTCGGCATTGTGCCTTTTGTATTTAATTTCGATGCAATTTACGTGTTTCATCGTCTATAAGAAGGTCAGAGGGATACAGTAAACCCGAAGTGAAGCATCGGAATCTATAACTAGTGTCACAGGAATGGTTCAAAGCATAAACAGTAAGAAGAGTCAGTTTTCTTGTACATAAGTCGCCATTGTGCCTTTTGTATTTAATTCCGATGCAATTTCTGTGTTTCATCGTCAATAAGAAGGTCACAGGGATACAGTAAAACCTGAAGTGAAGCATCGAAATCTATAACTAGTGTCAAAGGAATGATTAAAAACCTAGACAGTAAGAAGAGTCAGTTTTCTTGTACTTAAGTCGGCATTGGGAGTTTTGAATATAATTACGATGCAATTTCTGTGTTTCTTCGTCAATAAGAAGGTCTGAGGGATACAGTAAGACTGAAGGGAAGCATCGGAATCTATAACTAGTGTCACAGAAATGGTTTAAAACATAGTCAGTAAGAAGAGCCAGTCTTCTTGTACTTGTGTCGGCATTGTGCCTTTTGTATTTAATTCCGATGCAATTTATGTGTTTCTTCGTCAATAAGAAGGTCAGAGGGACACAGTAACCCTGAAGTGAAGCATCGGAATCTATAACTAGTGTCACAGGAATGGTTCAAAACATAGACAGTAAGAAGAGCCAGTCTTCTTGTACTTGGGTCGACATTGTGCCTTTTGTATTTAATTCGGATGCAACTTCTGTGTTTCATCGTCAATAAGAGCGTCAGACGGATACAGTAAACCTGAAGTAAAGCATCGGAATCCATAACTAGTGTCACAGGAATGGTTCAAAAGATAGACAGTTGGAAGAGTAAGTCTTCTTGTACTTATTTCGGCATTGTGCCTTTTGTATTTAATTAAGATTTAATTTCTGTGTTTCATCGTTAATTGGAAGGTGAAAGGGATACAGTAAACCTGAAGTGAAGCATCGGAATCTATAACTAGTGTCACAGGAATGGTTCAAAACATAGACAGTAAGAAGAGTCAGTTTTCTTGTACATAAGTCGGCATTGTGCCTTTTGTATTTAAGTCCGATGCAATTTCTGTGTTTCATCATCAATAAGGAGGTCACAGGGATACAATAAACCCGAAGTGAATCACCGGAATCTATAACTAGTGTCACAGGAATGGTTCAAAAGATAGACAGTAGGAAGAGTCAGTCTTCGTGTACTTAATTCGGAATTGTGCCTTTTGTATTTAATTAAGATGCAATTTCTGTGTTTCATCGTCAATAAGAAGCTCAGAGGGATACAGTAAACCTGAAGTGAAACATCGGAATCAATAGGTAGTGTCACAGGTATGGTTCAAATCATAGCCAGTTCGAAGAGTTAGTTTTCTTGTACTTAAGTCGGCATTGTGCCTTATGTATTTAATTCCGATGCAATTCCTATGTTTCATCGTCAATACGAAGGTCAGAGAGATACAGTAAACCTGAAGTGAAGCATCGGAATCTATAACTAGTGTCACAGGAATGGTTCAAACCATAGACAGTAAGATGAGTTAGTGTTCTTGTACTGAAGTCGGCATTGTGCCTTTTGTATTTAATTAAGATGCTATTTTTGTGTTTCATCGTCTATAGGAAGGTCAGAGGGATACAGTAAACCTGAAGTGAAGCATCGGAATCTATAACTAGTGTCACAGGAATGGTTCAAACCATAGACAGTAAGAAGAGTCAGTGTTCCTGTACTGAAGTCGGCATTGTGCCTTTTGTATTTAATTAAGATGCAATTTATGTGTTTCATCGTCAATAATATGGTCAGAGGGATACAGTAAACCTGAAGTGAAGCATCGGAATCTATAGCTAGTGTCACAGAAATGGTTTAAATCATAGACAGTAAGAAGAGCCAGTCTTCTTGTACTTGAGTCGGCATTGTGCCTTTTGTATTTAATTCCGATGCAATTTATGTGTTTCATCGTCAATAGGAAGGTCAGAGGGATACAGTAAACCTGAAGTGAAACATCGAAATCTATAACTAGTGTCACAGGAATGGTCCAAATCATAGACAGTAAGAAGACCCATTCTTCTTGTACTTAAGTCGGCATTGTGCCTTTTGTATTTAATTCCGATGCAATTTATGTGTTTCATCGTGAATAAGAAGGTCAGAGGGATACAGTAAACCTATAGTGAAGCATCGGAATCTATAACTAGTGTCACAGGAATGGTTCAAAACATAGACAGTAAGAAGAGTCAGTTTTCTTGTACATAAGTCGGCATTGTGCCTTTTGTATTTAAGTCCGATGCAATTTCTGTGTTTCATCGTCAATAAGGAGGTCACAGGGATACAATAAACCCAAAGTGAAGCATCGGATCCTATAACTAGTGTCACAGGAATGGTTCAAAAGATAGACAGTAGGAAGAGTCAGTCTTCGTGTACTTAATTCGGCATTGTGCCTTTTGTATTTAATTAAGATGCAATTTCTGTGTTTCATCGTCAATAGGAAGGTGAAAGGCATACAGTAAACCTGAAGTGAAGCATCGGAATCCATAACTAGTGTCACAGGAATGGTTCAAAACATAGACAGTAAGAAGAGTCAGTCTTTTTGTACTTAAGTCGGCATTGTGCCTTTTGTATATAATTCCGATGCAATTTCTGTGTTTCATCGTCAATAAGAAGCTCAGAGGGATACAGTAAACCTGAAGTGAAACATCGGAATCAATAGGTAGTGTCACAGGTATGGTTCAAATCATAGCCAGTTCGAAGAGTTAGTTTTCTTGTACTTAAGTCGGCATTGTGCCTTATGTATTTAATTCCGATGCAATTCCTATGTTTCATCGTAAATACGAAGGTCAGAGGGATACAGTAAACCTGAAGTGAAGCATCGGAATCTATAACTAGTGTCACAGGAATGGTTCAAAATATAGACAGTAAGAAGGGTCAGTCTTCTTATACTTAAGTCGGCATTGGGCCTTTTGCATTTATTTCCGATGCAATATCTGTGTTTCTTCGTCAATAAGAAGGTCAGAGGGATACAGTAAACATGAAGTGAAGCATCTGAATCTGTAACTAGTGTCACAGAAATGGTTCAAAACATAGTCAGTAAGAAGAGCCAGTCTTCATGTACTTGAGTCGGCATTGTGCCTTTTGTATTTAATTCTGATGCAATTTCTGTGTTTCCTCGTCAATAAGAAGGTCAGAGGGATACAGTAAACCTGAAGTGAAGCATCGGAATCGATAAATAGTGTCACAGGAATGGTTCAAACATAGACAGTAAGAAGAGGCAGTTTTCTTGTACTTAAGTCGGCATTGTGCCTTTTGTATTTAATTCCGATGCAATTTCTGTGTTTCATCGTCAATAAGAAGGTCACAGGGATACAGTAAACCTGAAATGAAACATCAGAATCTATAACTAGTGTCACAGGAATGGTTCAAAACATAAACAGAAAAAAGAGTCAGCTTTCTTGTACTTAGGTCGGCATTGTGTCTTTTGTGTTTAATTTCCATATAATTTACGTAATTCATCGTCAATAAGTAGGTCAGAGGGATACAGTAAACATGAAGTGTGGCATCGGAATCTATAACTAGTGTCACAGGAATGGTTCAAACCATGGACAGTAAGATGAGTTAGTGTTCTTGTACTGAAGACGGCATTGTGCCTTTTGTATTTAATTCCGATGCAATTTCTGTGTTTCATCGTCAACAAGAAGGTCAGAGGGATACAATAAACCTTAAGTGAAGCATCGGAATCTATAACCAGTGTCACAGGAATGGTTCAAAACATAGACAGTAAGAGAATCAGTCTTCTTGTACTTAAGTCGGCATTGTGCCTTTTGTATTTAATTAAGATGCAATTTCTGTGTTTCATCGTCAATAAGGAGGTCAGAGGGATACAGTAAACCTGAAGTGAAGCATCGGAATCTAAAACTAGTGTCACAGGAATGGTTCAAAACAAAGACATTTGGAAGAGTCAGTCTTCTTATTCTTATGTCGGCATTGTGCCTTTTGTATATAATTCCGATGCAATTTACGTGTTTCATCGTCTATAAGAAGGTCAGAGGGATACAGTAAACCCGAAGTGAAGCATCGGAATCTATAACTAGTGTCACAGGAATGGTTCAAAGCATAAACAGTAAGAAGAGTCAGTTTTCTTGTACATAAGTCGCCATTGTGCCTTTTGTATTTAATTCCGATGCAATTTCTGTGTTTCATCGTCAATAAGAAGGTCACAGGGATACAGTAAAACCTGAAGTGAAGCATCGAAATCTATAACTAGTGTCAAAGGAATGATTAAAAACCTAGACAGTAAGAAGAGTCAGTTTTCTTGTACTTAAGTCGGCATTGGGAGTTTTGAATATAATTACGATGCAATTTCTGTGTTTCTTCGTCAATAAGAAGGTCTGAGGGATACAGTAAGACTGAAGGGAAGCATCGGAATCTATAACTAGTGTCACAGAAACGGTTTAAAACATAGTCAGTAAGAAGAGCCAGTCTTCTTGTACTTGTGTCGGCATTGTGCCTTTTGTATTTAATTCCGATGCAATTTATGTGTTTCTTCGTCAATAAGAAGGTCAGAGGGACACAGTAACCCTGAAGTGAAGCATCGGAATCTATAACTAGTGTCACAGGAATGGTTCAAAACATAGACAGTAAGAAGAGCCAGTCTTCTTGTACTTGGGTCGACATTGTGCCTTTTGTATTTAATTCGGATGCAACTTCTGTGTTTCATCGTCAATAAGAGCGTCAGACGGATACAGTAAACCTGAAGTAAAGCATCGGAATCCATAACTAGTGTCACAGGAATGGTTCAAAAGATAGACAGTAGGAAGAGTAAGTCTTCTTGTACTTATTTCGGCATTGTGCCTTTTGTATTTAATTAAGATTTAATTTCTGTGTTTCATCGTCAATTGGAAGGTGAAAGGGATACAGTAAACCTGAAGTGAAGCATCGGAATCTATAACTAGTGTCACAGGAATTGTTCAAAACATAGACAGTAAGAAGAGTCAGTTTTTTTGTACATAAGTCACCATTGTGCCTTTTGTATTTAATTCCGATGCAATTTCTGTGTTTCATCGTCAATAAGAAGGTCACAGGGATACAGTAAACCTGAAGTGAGATATCGGAAGCTATAACTAGTGTCACAGGAATGGTTCAAACCATAGACAGTAAGATGAGTTAGTGTTCTTGTACTGAAGTCGGCATTGTGCCTTTTGTATTTAATTAAGATGCTATTTCTGTGTTTCATCCTCTATAGGAAGGTCAGAGGGATACAGTAAACCTGAAGCGAAGCATCGGAATCTATAACTAGTGTCACAGGAATGGTTCAAACCTTAGACAGTAAGAAGAGTCAGTGTTCCTGTACTGAAGTCGGCATTGTGCCTTTTGTATTTAATTAAGATGCAATTTATGTGTTTCATCGTCAATAATAAGGTCAGAGGGATACAGTAAACCTGAAGTGAAGCATCGGAATCTATAACTAGTGTCACAGGAATGGTTCAAAACATAGACAGTAAGAAGAGTCAGTTTTCTTGTACATAAGTCGGCATTGTGCCTTTTGTATTGAAGTCCGATGCAATTTCTGTGTTTCATCGTCAATAAGGAGGTCACAGGGATACAATAAACCCGAAGTGAATCACCGGAATCTATAACTAGTGTCACAGGAATGGTTCAAAAGATAGACAGTAGGAAGAGTCAGTCTTCGTGTACTTAATTCGGAATTGTGCCTTTTGTATTTAATTAAGATGCAATTTCTGTGTTTCATCGTCAATAAGAAGCTCAGAGGGATACAGTAAACCTGAAGTGAAACATCGGAATCAATAGGTAGTGTCACAGGTATGGTTCAAATCATAGCCAGTTCGAAGAGTTAGTTTTCTTGTACTTAAGTCGGCATTGTGCCTTATGTATTTAATTCCGATGCAATTCCTATGTTTCATCGTCAATACGAAGGTCAGAGGGATACAGTAAACCTGAAGTGAAGCATCGGAATCTATAACTAGTGTCACAGGAATGGTTCAAACCATAGACAGTAAGATGAGTTAGTGTTCTTGTACTGAAGTCGGCATTGTGCCTTTTGTATTTAATTAAGATGCTATTTTTGTGTTTCATCGTCTATAGGAAGGTCAGAGGGATACAGTAAACCTGAAGTGAAGCATCGGAATCTATAACTAGTGTCACAGGAATGGTTCAAATCATAGACAGTAAGAAGACCCCATTCTTCTTGTACTTAAGTCGGCATTGTGCCTTTTGTATTTAATTCCGATGCAATTTATGTGTTTCATCGTGAATAAGAAGGTCAGAGGGATACAGTAAACCTGAAGTGAAGCATCGGAATCTATAACTAGTGTCACAGGAATGGTTCAAAACATAGACAGTAAGAAGACCCATTCTTCTTGTACTTAAGTCGGCATTGTGCCTTTTGTATTTAATTCCGATGCAATTTATGTGTTTCATCGTGAATAAGAAGGTCAGAGGGATACAGTAAACCTGAAGTGAAGCATCGGAATCTATAACTAGTGTCACAGGAATGGTTCAAAACATAGACAGTAAGAAGAGTCAGTTTTCTTGTACATAAGTCGGCATTGTGCCTTTTGTATTTAAGTCCGATGCAATTTCTGTGTTTCATCGTCAATAAGGAGGTCACAGGGATACAATAAACCCAAAGTGAAGCATCGGATCCTATAACTAGTGTCACAGGAATGGTTCAAAAGATAGACAGTAGGAAGAGTCAGTCTTCGTGTACTTAATTCGGCATTGTGCCTTTTGTATTTAATTAAGATGCAATTTCTGTGTTTCATCGTCAATAGGAAGGTGAAAGGCATACAGTAAACCTGAAGTGAAGCATCGGAATCCATAACTAGTGTCACAGGAATGGTTCAAAACATAGACAGTAAGAAGAGTCAGTCTTTTTGTACTTAAGTCGGCATTGTGCCTTTTGTATATAATTCCGATGCAATTTCTGTGTTTCATCGTCAATAAGAAGCTCAGAGGGATACAGTAAACCTGAAGTGAAACATTGGAATCAATAGGTAGTGTCACAGGTATGGTTCAAATCATAGCCAGTTCGAAGAGTTAGTTTTCTTGTACTTAAGTCGGCATTGTGCTTTATGTATTTAATTCCGATGCAATTCCTATGTTTCATCGTCAATACGAAGGTCAGAGGGATACAGTAAACCTGAAGTGAAGCATCGGAATCTATAACTAGTGTCACAGGAATGGTTCAAAATATAGACAGTAAGAATGGTCAGTCTTCTTATACTTAAGTCGGCATTGGGCCTTTTGCATTTATTTCCGATGCAATATCTGTGTTTCTTCGTCAAATAAGAAGGTCAGAGGGATACAGTAAACATGAAGTGAAGCATCTGAATCTGTAACTAGTGTCACAGAAATGGTTCAAAACATAGACAGTAAGAAGAGCCAGTCTTCATGTACTTGAGTCGGCATTGTGCCTTTTGTATTTAATTCTGATGCAATTTCTGTGTTTCCTCGTCAATAAGAAGGTCAGAGGGATACAGTAAACCTGAAGTGAAGCATCGGAATCGATAACTAGTGTCACAGGAATGGTTCAAACATAGACAGTAAGAAGAGTCAGTTTTCTTGTACTTAAGACGGCATTGTGCCTTTTGTATTTAATTCCGATGCAATTTCTGTGTTTCATCGTCAATAAGAAGGTCACAGGGATACAGTAAACCTGAAATGAAACATCAGAATCTATAACTAGTGTCACAGAATGGTTCAAACATAAACAGTAAAAAGAGTCAGCTTTCTTGTACTTAGGTCGGCATTGTGTCTTTTGTGTTTAATTTCCATATAATTTACGTAATTCATCGTCAATAAGTAGGTCAGAGGGATACAGTAAACATGAAGTGTGGCATCGGAATCTATAACTAGTGTCACAGGAATGGTTCAAACCATGGACAGTAAGATGAGTTAGTGTTCTTGTACTGAAGACGGCATTGTGCCTTTTGTATTTAATTCCGATGCAATTTCTGTGTTTCATCGTCAACAAGAAGGTCAGAGGGATACAATAAACCTGAAGTGAAGCATCGGAATCTATAACCAGTGTCACAGGAATGGTTCAAAACAAAGACATTTGGAAGAGTCAGTCTTCTTATTCTTATGTCGGCATTGTGCCTTTTGTATTTAATTCCGATGCAATTTCTGTGCTTCATCGTCAATAAGAAGGTAAGAGAGATACAGTGAAACTGAAGTGAAGCATGGGAGCCTATAACTAGTGTCACAGGAATGGTGCAAATCATAGACAGCAAGAAGAGTCAGTCTTCTTGTACTTAAGACGGCATTGTACCTTTTGTATTTAATTAAGATTTAATTTCTGTGTTTCATCGTCAATAATAAGGTCAGAGGGATACAGTAAACCTGAAGTGAAGCATCGGAATCTATAACTAGTGTCACAGGAATGGTTCAAAAATATAGACAGTAAGAAGAGTCTATCTTCTTGTACTTAAGTCGGCATTGTGCATTTTGTATTTAATTAAGATGCAATTTCTGTGTTTCATCGTCAATAGGAAGGTGAAAGGGATACAGTAAACCTGAAGTGAAGCATCGGAATCTATAACTAGTGTCACAGTTATGGTTCAAAACATAGACAGTAAGAAGAGTTAGTTTTCTTGCACTTAAGTCGGCATTGTGCCTTTTGTATTTAATTCCGATGCAATTTCTGTGTTTCATCGTCAATAAGAAGGTCAGAGGGATACAGTAATCCTGAAGTGAAGCATCGGAATCTATAACTAGTGTCACAGGAATGGTTCAAGGCATTGACAGTAAGAAGAGTCAGTCTTCTCTACTTAAGTCGGCATGGTGCCTTTTGTATATAATTCCGATGCAATTTCTGTGTTTCATCGTCAATAAGAAGCTCACAGGGATACAGTAAAACTGAAGTGAAGCATCGGAATCTATAACTAGTGTCACAGGAATGGTTCAAAACATAGACAGTAAGAAGAGACACTCTTTTTGTACTTAATTCGGCATTGTGCCTTTTGTATTTAATTCCGATGCAATTTCTGCGTTTCATCGTCAATACGAAGGTCAGAGGGATACAGTAAACCTGAAGTGAAGCATCGGAATCTATAACTAGTGTCACAGGAATGGTTCAAAATATAGACAGTAAGAAGGGTCAGTCTTCTTATACTTAAGTCGGCATTGGGCCTTTTGCATTTATTTCCGATGCAATAGCTGTGTTTCTTCGTCAATAAGAAGGTCAGAGGGATACAGTAAACATGAAGTGAAGCATCTGAATCTGTAACTAGTGTCACAGAAATGGTTCAAAACATAGACAGTAAGAAGAGCCAGTCTTCATGTACTTGAGTCGGCATTGTGTCTTTTGTATTTAATTCTGATGCAATTTCTGTGTTTCCTCGTCAATAAGAAGGTCAGAGGGATACAGTAAACCTGAAGTGAAGCATCGGAATCGATAACTAGTGTCACAGGAATGGTTCAAAACATAGACAGTAAGAAGAGTCAGTTTTCTTGTACTTAAGACGGCATTGTGCCTTTTGTATTTAATTCCGATGCAATTTCTGTGTTTCATCGTCAATAAGAAGGTCACAGGGATACAGTAAACCTGAAATGAAGCATCAGAATCTATAACTAGTGTCACAGGAATGGTTCAAAACATAAACAGTAAAAAGAGTCAGCTTTCTTGTACTTAGGTCGGCATTGTGTCTTTTGTATTTAATTTCCATATAATTTACGTAATTCATCGTCAATAAGTAGGTCAGAGGGATACAGTAAACCTGAAGTGTGGCATCGGAATCTATAACTACTGTCACAGGAATGGTTCAAACCATAGACAGTAAGATGAGTTAGTGTTCTTGTACTGAAGACGGCATTGTGCCTTTTGTATTTAATTCCGATGCAATTTCTGTGTTTCATCGTCAACAAGAAGGTCAGAGGGATACAATAAACCTGAAGTGAAGCATCGGAATCTATAACTAGTGTCACAGGAATGGTTCAAAACATAGACAGTAAGAGAGTCTTCTTGTACTTAAGTCGGCATTGTGCCTTTTGTATATAATTCCGATGCAATTTCAGTGTTTCATCGTCAATAAGAAGGTCAGCTGGACACAGTTACCCGAAGTGAATCATCAGAATCTATAACTAATGTCACCGGAATGGTAGAAAACATTGACAGTAAGAAGAGTCAGTCTTCTTCTACTTAAGTCGGCATTGTGCCTTTTGTATTTAATTAAGATGCAATTTCTGTGTTTCATCGTCAATAAGGAGGTCAGAGGGATACAGAAAACCTGATGTGAAGCATCGGAATCTAAAACTAGTGTCACAGGAATGGTTCAAAACAAAGACATTTGGAAGAGTCAGTCTTCTTATACTTATGTCGGCATTGTGCCTTTTGTATTTAATTCCGATGCAATTTCTGTGCTTCATCGTCAATAAGAAGGTCAGAGAGATACAGTGAAACTGAAGTGAAGCATTGGAGCCTATAACTAGTGTCACAGGAATGGTGCAAATCATAGACAGCAAGAAGAGTCAGTCTTCTTGTACTTAAGTCGGCATTGTACCTTTTGTATTTAATTAAGATTTAATTTCTGTGTTTCATCGTCAATAATAAGGTCAGAAGGATACAGTAAACTTGAAGTGAAGCATCGGAATCTATAACTAGTGTCACAGGAATTGTTCAAAAATATAGACAGTAAGAAGAGTCTATCTTCTTGTACTTAAGTCGGCATTGTGCATTTTGTATTTAATTAAGATGCAATTTCTGTGTTTCATCATCAATAGGAAGGTGAAAGGGATACAGTAAACCTGAAGTGAAGCATCGGAATCTATAACTAGTGTCACAGGAATGGTTCAAAACATAGACAGTAAGAAGAGTCAGTCTTCTTGCACATAAGTCGGCATTGTGCCTTTTGTATATAATTCCGATTCAATTTCTGTGTTTCATCGTCAATAAGAAGCTCAAAGGCATACAGTTAACCTGAAGTGAAGCATCGAAATCAATAACTAGTGTCACAGTTATGGTTCAAAACATAGACAGTAAGAAGAGTTAGTTTTCTTGTACTTAAGTCGGCATTGTGCCTTTTGTATTTAATTCCGATGCAATTTCTGTGTTTCATCGTCAATAAGAAGGTCAGCTGGACACAGTTACCTGAAGTGAATTCTCAGAATCTATAACTAATGTCACCGGAATGGTAGAAAACATTGACAGTAAGAAGAGTCAGTCTTCTTGTACTTAAGTCGGCATTGTGCCTCTTGTACTTAATTAAGATGCAATTTCTGTGTTTCATTGTCAATAAGAAGGTCAGAGAGATACAGTGAAACTGAAGTGAAGCTTGGGAGCCTATAACTAGTGTCACAGGAATGGTGCAAATCATAGACAGCAAGAAGAGTCAGTCTTCTTGTACTTAATACGGGATTGTGCCTTTTGTATTTAATTAAGATTTTATAATCTGTGTTTCATCGTCAATAATAAGGTCAGAAGGATACAGTAAACCTGAAGTGAAGCATCGGAATCTATAACTAGTGTCACAGGAATTGTTCAAAAATATAGACAGTAAGAAGAGTCTATCTTCTTGTACTTAAGTCGGCATTGTGCATTTTGTATTTAATTAAGATGCAATTTCTGTGTTTCATCGTCAATTGGAAGGTGAAAGGGATACAGTAAACCTGAAGTGAAGCATTGGAATCTGTAACTAGTGTCACAGGAATGGTTCAAACCATAGACAGTAAGAAGAGTTAGTGTTCTTGTACTGAAGTAAGCATTGTGCCTTTTGTATTTAATTAAGATACAATTTATGAGTTTAATCGTCAATAATAAGGTCAGGGGGATACAGTAAACCTGAAGTGAAGCATCGGAATCTTTAAATAGTATCACAGGATTGTTTCAAAACACAGACAGTAAGAAGAGTCAGTCTTCTTGTACTTAAGTCGGCATTGTGGCTTTCATATATGATTCCGAAGCAATTTCTGTGTTTCATCGTCAATAAGAAGGTCAGCTGGATACAGTTACCTGAGGTGAATCATCGGAATCTATAACTAATGTCACCGGAATGGTAGAAAACATTGACAGGAAGAAGAGTCAGTCTCCTTGTCTTTAAGTCGGCATTGTGCCTTTTGTATTTAATTCCGATGCAATATCTGTGTTTCTTCGTCATTAAGAAGGTCAGAGGGATACAGTAAACCTTAAGTGAAGCATCGGAATCTATAACTCGTGTCACAGAAATGGTTCAAAACATAGACAGTAAGAGGAGCCAGTCTTCTTGTACTTGAGTCGGCATTGTGGCTTTTGTATTTAATTCCGATGCAATTTCTGTGTTTCATCGTCAATATGAAGGTCAGGGGGATACAGTAAACCTGAAGTGAAGCTTCGGAATCCATAACAAGTGTCACAGGAGTGGTTCAAAACATAGACAGTAAGAAGAGGCATTCTTCTTGTACTTAAGTCGCCATTGTGCCTTTTGTATTTGAATAAGATTTAATTTCTGTGTTTCTTCGTCAATAAGAAGCTCAGAGGGATACAGTAAACCTGAGGTGAAGCATCGGAATCAATAACTAGTATCACAGGTATGGTTCAAAACATAGACAGTAAGAGGAGTTAGTTTTCTTGTACTTAAGTCGGCATTGTGCCTTTTGTG
Source organism: Schistocerca piceifrons (assembly GCF_021461385.2). Taxonomy (NCBI): domain Eukaryota; kingdom Metazoa; phylum Arthropoda; class Insecta; order Orthoptera; family Acrididae; genus Schistocerca; species Schistocerca piceifrons. Next base: position 2,755,920 of record NC_060146.1, on the reverse strand, counting down.
TTTAATTCCAATGCAATTTTCTGTGTTTCATCGTCAATAAGAGGGTCAGAGGGATGCAGTAAAACTGAAGTGAAGCATGGGAACCTATAACTGGTGTCACAGGAATGGTTCAAATCATAGACAGTAAGAAGAGTCAGTCTTCTTGTACTTAAGTCGGCATTGTGCCTTTTGTATATGATTCCGATGCAATTTCTGTGTTTCAACGTCAATAAGAAGCTCACAGCGATACAGTAAACCGGAAGTGAAGCATCGGAATCTATAACTAGTGTCACAGGAATGGTTCAAAACATAGACAGTAAGAAGAGTCAGTGTTCTAGTACTGAAGTCGGCATTGTGCCTTTTGTATTTAATTCCGATGAATTTTCTGTGTTTGATCGTCAACAAGAAGGTCCGAGGGATACAGCAAACCCGAAGTGAAGCAATGGAATCTATAACTAGTATCACAGGAATGGTTCAAACCATAGACAGTAAGAAGAGTCAGTGTTCTTGTACTGAAGTCGGCATTATACCTTTTGTATTTAATTAAGGTGCAATTTATGTGTTTTATGGTCAATAATAAGGTCAGAGGGATACAGTAAACCTGAACTGATGCATCGGAATCTATATGAAGTGTCACAGGAATGGTTCAAAGCATAGACAGTAAGAAGAGTCAGTCTTCTTGTAATTAAGTCGGCATTGTGCCTTTCGTTTTTAATTCCGATGGTATTTCTGTGTTTCATCGTCAATACGAAGGTCAGCTGGATACAGTTACCTGAAGTGAATCATCGCAATCTATAACTACTGTGACCGGAATGGTAGAAAACGTTGACAGTAAGAAGAGTCAGTCTTTTTGTACTTAAGTCGGCATTGTTCCTTTTGTATTTAATTCCGATGCAATATCTGTGTTTCCACTTCATTAAGAAGGTCAGAGGGATACAGTAAACCTGAAGTGAAGCATCGGAATCTATAACTCGGGTCACAGCAATGGTTCAAACATAGGCAGCAAGAAGAGTCAATTTTCTTGTACTTAAGTCGGCATTGGGCCATTTGTATTTAATTCCGATGCAATTTCTGTGATTCATTGTCAATAAGAAGGTCACAGGGATACAGTAAACCTGAAGTGAAGCATCGGAATATATAGCTAGTGTCACAGGAATGGTTCAAAACATAAACAATAGGAAGAGTCAGTTATCTTGTACTTAGATCGGCATTGTGCCATTTGTATTTAATTCCGATGCCATTTCTGTGTTGCATAGTCAATACAAAGGTCAGAGGGATACAGTAAACCTGAAGTGAAGCTTCGGAATCTATAACTAGTGTCACAGGAATGGTTCATAACATAGAGAGTAAGAAGAGTCAGTTTTCTTGTACTTAAGTCGGCATTGGGCGTTTTGTATAAAATTACGATGCAATTTCTGTGTTTCATCGTCAACAAGAAGGTCAGAGGGATACAGTAAACCTGAAGTGAAGCATTGGAATCTATAACTAGTGTCACAGAAATGGTTTAAATCATAGACAGTAAGAAGAGCCAGTCTTCTTGTACTTGAGTCGGCATTGTGCCTTTTGTATTTAATTCCGATGCAATTTATGGGTTTCTTTGTCAATAAGAAGGTCAGAGGGATTAAGTAAACCTAAAGTCAAGCATCGGAATCTAGTACTAGTGTCACAGAAATGGTTCAAATCATAGACAGTAAGAAGAGTCAGTCTTTTTGTACTTAAGTCCGCATTGTGATTTTTGTATTTAATTCCGATGCAATTTCTGTGTTTCATCGTCAATACGAAGGTCAGAGGGATATAGTAAACCTGAAGTGAAGCATCGGTATCTATAACTAGTGTCACAGGAAAGGTTCAAATCTTAGACAGTAAGAAGGGTCAGTCTTCTTGAACTTAAGTCGGCATTGTGCCTTTTGTATTTAATTTCGATGCAATATCTGTGTTTCTTCGTCAATCAGAAGGTCAGAGGGATACAGTAAACCAGAAGTGAAGCATCGGAATCTATAACTAGTGTCACAGAAATGGTTCCCAACATAGACAGTAAGAAGAGCCAGTCTTCTTGTACTTGAGTCGGCATTGTGCCTTTTGTATTTAATTCCGATGCAATTTCTGTGTTTCATCGTCAATAAGAAGGTCAGAGGGATAGAGTAAACCTGAAGTGAAGCGTCGGAATCTATAACTAGTGTCACAGGAATGGTTCAAAACATAGACAGTAAGAAGGGTCTGTCTTCTTGTACTTAAGTCGGCATTGTGCCTTTTGTATTTAATTCCGTTGCAATATCTGTGTTTCATCGTCATTACGAAGGTCTCGGGATACAGTAAAACTTATGTGAAGCATCGGAATCTATAACTAGTGTCACAGAAATGGTTCAAAACATAGAAAGTAACAAGAGCCAGTCTTCTTGTACTTGAGTCGGCATTGTGCCTTTTGTATTTAATTAGGCTGCAATTTCTGTGTCTCATCGTCAATAAGAAGGTCAGAGGGATACAGTAAACCTGAAGTGAAGCATCGGAATCTGTAACTAGTGTCACAGGAATGGTTCAAAACAAAGACAGTAAGAAGACCCATTCTTCTTGTACTTAAGTCGGCATTGTGCCTTTTGTATTTAATTCCGATGCAATTTACGTGTTTCATCGTCAATAAGAAGGTCAGAGGGATACAGTAAACCTGAAGTGAAGCATCGGAATCTATAACTAGTGTCACAGGAATGGTTCAAAACATAGACAGTAAGAAGAGTCAGTTTTCTTGTACTTGAGTCGGCATTGTGCATTTTGTATTTAATTCCGATGCTATTTTTGTGTTTCATCGTCAATAAGAAGGTCACAGGGATACAGTAAACCCGAAGTGAAGCATCGGAATCTATAACTAGTGTCACAGGAATGGTTCAAAACATAGACAGTAAGAAGAGTCAGTTTTCTTGTACTTAAGTCGGCATTGGGCCTTTTGGATATTATTACGATGCAATTTCTGTGTTTCCTCGTCCATAAGAAGGTCTGAGGAATACAGTATACCTGAAGGGAAGCAGCGGAATCTATAACTAGTGTCACAGAAATGGTTCAAAACATAGACAGTAAGAAGAGCCAGTCTTCTAGTACTTAGGTCGGCATTGTGCCTTTTGTAATTAATTCGGATGCAACTTCTGTGAATCATCGTCAATAAGAGCATCAGAGGAATACAGTATACCTGAAGTGATGCATCGGAATCTATAACTAGTGTCACAGAAATGGTTTAAATCATAGACAGTAAGACGAGCCAGTCTTCTTGTACTTGAGTCCTCATTGTGCCTTTTGTATTTAATTCCGATGCAATTTATGTGTTTCATCGTCAATAAGAAGGTCAGAGGGATACAGTAAACCTGAAGTGAAGCATCGGTATCTATAACTAGTGTCACAGGAATGGTTCAAATCTTAGACAGTAAGAAGGGTCAGTCTTCTTGTACTTAAGTCGGCATTGTGCCTTTTGTATTTAATTCCGATGCAATTTCTGTGTTTCATCGTCAATAAGATGGGCAGAGGTATACAGTAAACCTGAAGTGAAGCATCGGAATCTATAACTAGTGTCACAGGAATGGTTCAAAACATAGACAGTAGGAAGAGTCAGTCTACATGTACTTAAGTCGGCATTGTACCTTTTGTATTTAATTCCGATGCAATTTCGGTGTTTCATCGTCAATAAGAAAGTCAGAGGGATACAGTAAACCTGAAGTGGAGAATTGGATTCTATAACTAGTGTCACAGGAATGGTTCAAAAGCATAGAAAGTAGGAACAGTGAGTCTTCTTGTACTTAAGTCGGCATTGTGCCTTTTCTATTTTATTTCGATGCAATTTCTGTGTTTCATCGTCAATAAGAAAGTCAGAGGGATACAGTAAACCTGAAGTAAAGCATCGGAATCTATAACTAGTGTCACAGGAATGGTTCAAAACATAGACAGTAAAAAGAGTCAGCTTTCTTGTACTTAGGTCGGCATTGTGTCTTTTGTATTTAATTTCCATATAATTTACGTAATTCATCGTCAATAAGTAGGTCAGAGGGATACAGTAAACCTGAAGTGTGGCATCGGAATCTATAACTAGTGTCACAGGAATGGTTCAAACCATAGACAGTAAGATGAGTTAGTGTTCTTGTACTGAAGACGGCATTGTGCCTTTTGTATTTAATTCCGATGCAATTTCTGTGTTACATCGTCAACAAGAAGGTCAGAGGGATACAATAAACCTGAAGTGAAGCATCGGAATCTATAACTAGTGTCACAGGAATGGTTCAAAACATAGACAGTAAGAGAGTCTTCTTGTACTTAAGTCGGCATTGTGCCTTTTGTATATAATTCCGATGCAATTTCAGTGTTTCATCGTCAATAAGAAGGTCAGCTGGACACAGTTACCCGAAGTGAATCATCAGAATCTATAACTAATGTCACCGGAATGGTAGAAAACATTGACAGTAAGAAGAGTCAGTCTTCTTCTACTTAAGTCGGCATTGTGCCTTTTGTATTTAATTAAGATGCAATTTCTGTGTTTCATCGTCAATAAGGAGGTCAGAGGGATACAGAAAACCTGAAGTGAAGCATCGGAATCTAAAACTAGTGTCACAGGAATGGTTCAAAACAAAGACATTTGGAAGAGTCAGTCTTCTTATACTTATGTCGGCATTGTGCCTTTTGTATTTAATTCCGATGCAATTTCTGTGCTTCATCGTCAATAAGAAGGTCAGAGAGATACAGTGAAACTGAAGTGAAGCATGGGAGCCTATAACTAGTGTCACAGGAATGGTGCAAATCATAGACAGCAAGAAGAGTCAGTCTTCTTGTACTTAAGTCGGCATTGTACCTTTTGTATTTAATTAAGATTTAATTTCTGTGTTTCATCGTCAATAATAAGGTCAGAGGGATACAGTAAACCTGAAGTGAAGCATCGGAATCTATAACTAGTGTCACAGGAATGGTTCAAAAATATAGACAGTAAGAAGAGTCTATCTTCTTGTACTTAAGTCGGCATTGTGCATTTTGTATTTAATTAAGATGCAATTTCTGTGTTTCATCGTCAATAGGAAGGTGAAAGGGATACAGTAAACCTGAAGTGAAGCATCGGAATCTATAACTAGTGTCACAGGAATGGTTCAAAACATAGACAGTAAGAAGAGTCAGTCTTCTTGTACATAAGTCGGCATTGTGCCTTTTGTATATAATTCCGATTCAATTTCTGTGTTTCATCGTCAATAAGAAGCTCAAAGGCATACAGTAAACCTGAAGTGAAGCATCGAAATCAATAACTAGTGTCACAGTTATGGTTCAAAACATAGACAGTAAGAAGAGTTAGTTTTCTCGTACTTAAGTCGGCATTGTGCCTTTTGTATTTAATTCCGATGCAATTTCTGTGTTTCATCGTCAACAAGAAGGTCAGCTGGACACAGTTACCTGAAGTGAATTCTCAGAATCTATAACTAATGTCACCGGAATGGTAGAAAACATTGACAGTAAGAAGAGTCAGTCTTCTTGTACTTAAGTCGGCATTGTGCCTTTTGTATTTAATTAAGATGCAATTTCTGTGTTTCATCGCCAATAAGGAGGTCAGAGGGATACAGAAAACCTGAAGTGAAGCATCGGAATCTAAAACTAGTGTCACAGGATTGGTTCAAAACAAAGACATTAGGAAGAGTCAGTCTTCTTATTCTTATGTCGGCATTGTGCCTTTTGTATTTAATTCCGATGCAATTTCTGTGCTTCATTGTCAATAAGAAGGTCAGAGAGATACAGTGAAACTGAAGTGAAGCATGGGAGCCTATAACTAGTGTCACAGGAATGGTGCAAATCATAGACAGCAAGAAGAGACAGTCTTCTTGTACTTAATACGGCATTGTGCCTTTTGTATTTAATTAAGATTTAATTTCTGTGTTTCATCGTCAATAATAAGGTCAGAAGGATACAGTAAACCTGAAGTGAAGCATCGGAATCTATAACTAGTGTCACAGGAATTGTTCAAAAATATAGACAGTAAGAAGAGTCAGTCTTCTTGTACTTAAGTCGGCATTGTGCCTTTCATATATGATTCCGAAGCAATTTCTGTGTTTCATCGTCAATAAGAAGGTCAGCTGGATACAGTTACCTGAGGTGAATCATCGGAATCTATAACTAATGTCACCGGAATGGTAGAAAACATTGACAGTAAGAAGAGTCAGTCTACTTGTACTTAAGTCGGCATTGTGCCTTTTGTATTTAATTCCGATGCAATATCTGTGTTTCTTCGTCATTAAGAAGGTCAGAGGGATACAGTAAACCTGAAGTGAAGCATCGGAATCTATAACTCGTGTCACAGAAATGGTTCAAAACATAGACAGTAAGAGGAGCCAGTCTTCTTGTACTTGAGTCGGCATTGTGGCTTTTGTATTTAATTCCGATGCAATTTCTGTGTTTCATCGTCAATAAGAAGGTCAGGGGGATACAGTAAACCTGAAGTGAAGCTTCGGAATCCATAACAAGTGTCACAGGAGTGGTTCAAAACATAGACAGTAAGAAGAGGCATTCTTCTTGTACTTCAGTCGCCATTGTGCCTTTTGTATTTGAATAAGATTTAATTTCTGTGTTTCTTCGTCAATAAGAAGCTCAGAGGGATACAGTAAACCTGAGGTGAAGCATCGGAATCAATAACTAGTATCACAGGTATGGTTCAAAACATAGACAGTAAGAGGAGTTAGTTTTCTTGTACTTAAGTCGGCATTGTGCCTTTTGTGTTTAATTCCAATGCAATTTTCTGTGTTTCATCGTCAATAAGAGGGTCAGAGGGATGCAGTAAAACTGAAGTGAAGCATGGGAACCTATAACTGGTGTCACAGGAATGGTTCAAATCATAGACAGAAGAGTCAGTCTTCTTGTACTTAAGTCGGCATTTTGCCTTTTGTATTTAATTTTGATGCAATTTCTGTGCTTCATCGTCAATAGGAAGGTCAGCTGGATACATTGAACCTGAAGTGAAGCATCGGAATCTATAACTAGTGTCACAGGAATGGTTGAGAGCATAGACAGTAAGAAGAGCCAGTCTTCTTGTACTTGAGTCGGCATTGAGCCTTTTGTATTTAATTCCGATGAATTTTCTGTGTTTGATCGTCAATACGAAGGTCAGAGGGATACAGTAAACCTGAAGTGAAGAAACGGAATCTATAACTAGTGTCACAGAAATGGTTCAAAAAATTGACTGTAAGAAGAGTCAGTCTCCTTCTACTTAAGTCGGCATTGTGCCTTTTGTATATGATTCCGATGCAATTTCTGTGTTTCAACGTCAATAAGAAGCTCACAGGGATACAGTAAACCGGAAGTGAAGCATCGGAATCTATAACTAGTGTCACAGGAATGGTTCAAAACATAGACAGTAAGAAGAGTCAGTGTTCTAGTACTGAAGTCGGCATTGTGCCTTTTGTATTTAATTCCGATGAATTTTCTGTGTTTGATCGTCAATAAGAAGGTCCGAGGGATACAGCAAAGCCGAAGTGAAGCAATGGAATCTATAACTAGTATCACAGGAATGGTTCAAACCATAGACAGTAAGAAGAGTCAGTGTTCTTGTACTGATGTCGGCATTATACCTTTTGTATTTAATTAAGGTGCAATTTATGTGTTTTATGGTCAATAATAAGGTCAGAGGGATACAGTAAACCTGAACTGATGCATCGGAATCTATATGAAGTGTCACAGGAATGGTTCAAAACATAGACAGTAAGAAGAGTCAGTCTTCTTGTAATTAAGTCGGCATTGTGCCTTTCGTTTTTAATTCCGATGCAATTTCTGTGTTTCATCGTCAATACGAAGGTCAGCTGGATACAGTTACCTGAAGTGAATCATCGCAATCTATAACTACTGTGACCGGAATGGTAGAAAACGTTGACAGTAACAAGAGTCAGTCTTTTTGTACTTAAGTCGGCATTGTTCCTTTTGTATTTAATTCCGATGCAATATCTGTGTTTCCACTTCATTAAGAAGGTCAGAGGGATACAGTAAACCTGAAGTGAAGCATCGGAATCTATAACTCGGGTCACAGGAATGGTTCAAACATAGACAGCAAGAAGAGTCAGTTTTCTTGTACTTAAGTCGGCATTGGGCCATTTGTATTTAATTCCGATGCAATTTCTGTGATTCATCGTCAATAAGAAGGTCACAGGGATACAGTAAACCTGAAGTGAAGCATCGGAATCTATAGCTAGTGTCACAGGAATGGTTCAAAACATAAACAATAGGAAGAGTCAGTTATCTTGTACTTAGATCGGCATTGTGCCATTTGTATTTAATTCCGATGCAATTTCTGTGCTGCATAGTCAATACGAAGGTCAGAGGGATACAGTAAACCTGAAGTGAAGCTTCGGAATCTATAACTAGTGTCACAGGAATGGTTCAAAACATAGAGAGTAAAAAGAGTCAGTTTTCTTGTACTTAAGTTGGCATTGGGCGTTTTGTATAAAATTACGATGCAATTTCTGTGTTTCATCGTCAACAAGAAGGTCAGAGGGATACAGTAAACCTGAAGTGAAGCATTGGAATCTATAACTAGTGTCACAGAAATGGTTTAAATCATAGACAGTAAGAAGAGCCAGTCTTCTTGTACTTGAGTCGGCATTGTGCCTTTTGTATTTAATTCCGATGCAATTTATGGGTTTCTTTGTCAATAAGAAGGTCAGAGGGATTCAGTAAACCTAAAGTCAAGCATCGGAATCTAGTACTAGTGTCACAGGAATGGTTCAAATCATAGACAGTAAGAAGAGTCAGTCTTTTTGTACTTAAGTCCGCATTGTGATTTTTGTATTTAATTCCGATGCAATTTCTGTGTTTCATCGTCAATACGAAGGTCAGAGGGATATAGTAAACCTGAAGTGAAGCATCGGTATCTATAAATAGTGTCACAGGAAAGGTTCAAATCTTAGACAGTAAGAAGGGTCAGTCTTCTTGAACTTAAGTCGGCATTGTGCCTTTTGTATTTAATTTCGATGCAATATCTGTGTTTCTTCGTCAATCAGAAGGTCAGAGGGATACAGTAAACCAGAAGTGAAGCATCGGAATCTATAACTAGTGTCACAGAAATGGTTCCCAACATAGACAGTAAGAAGAGCCAGTCTTCTTGTACTTGAGTCGGCATTGTGCCTTTTGTATTTAATTCCGATGCAATTTCTGTGTTTCATCGTCAATAAGAAGGTCAGAGGGATACAGTAAACCTGAAGTGAAGCGTCGGAATCTATAACTAGTGTCACAGGAATGGTTCAAAACATAGACAGTAAGAAGGGTCTGTCTTCTTGTACTTAAGTCGGCATTGTGCCTTTTGTATTTAATTCCGTTGCAATATCTGTGTTTCATCGTCATTACGAAGGTCTCGGGATACAGTAAAACTTATGTGAAGCATCGGAATCTATAACTAGTGTCACAGAAATGGTTCAAAACATAGAAAGTAAGAAGAGCCAGTCTTCTTGTACTTGAGTCGGCATTGTGCCTTTTGTATTTAATTAGGCTGCAATTTCTGTGTTTCATCGTCAATAAGAAGGTCAGAGGGATACAGTAAACCTGAAGTGAAGCATCGGAATCTGTAACTAGTGTCACAGGAATGGTTCAAAACAAAGACAGTAAGAAGACCCATTCTTCTTGTACTTAAGTCGGCATTGTGCCTTTTGTATTTAATTCCGATGCAATTTACGTGTTTCATCGTCAATAAAAAGGTCAGAGTGATGCAGTAAACCTGAAGTGAAGCATCGGAATCTGTAACTAGCGTCACAGGAATGGGTCAAAACACAGACAATAAGAAGAGTCAGTCTTCTTGTACTTAAGTCGGCATTGTGCCTTTTGTATTTAATTCCGATGCAATTTCTGTGTTTCATCGCCATTAAGATGGTCAGAGGGATACAGTAAACCTGAAGTTAAGCAGCGGAATCTATAACTAATGTCACAGGAATGGTTCAAAACATTGACAGTAGGATGAGTCAGTCCTCTTGTACTTGAGTCGGCATTGCAATTTCTGTGTTTCTGTGTTTCATCGTCAATAAGAAGATCAGAGGTATACAGCAAACCTGAAGTGAAGCATCGTAATCTATAATTAGTGTCACAGGAATGGTTCAAAACATAGACAGGAGGAGGAGTCAGGCTTCTTGTACTTAAGTGGGCATTGTGCCTTTTCTGTGCAATTTCTCTGTTTAATCGTCAATAAGAAGGTCAGAGGGATACATTAAACCTGAAGTGAGGCATCGGAATCTATAACTAGTGTCACAGGAACGGTTCAAAACATAGACAGTAAGTAGAGTCAGTCTTCTTGTACTTGAGTCAGCATTGTGCCTTTTGTATTTAATTCCGATGCAATTTCTGTGTTTCATCGTCAATAAGAAGGTCAGAGGGATACAGTAAACCTGAAGTGAAGAATTGGATTCTATAACTAGGGTCACAGGAATGGTTCATAAGCATAGATCGTAGGAAGAGTGAGTCTTCTTGTACTTAAGTCGGCATTGTGCCTTTTCTATTTTATTTCGATGCAATTTCTGAGTTTCATCGACAATAAGAAAGTCAGAGGGATACAGTAAACCTGATGTAAGGCATCGGAATCTATAACTAGTGTCACAGGAATGGTTCAAATCATAGACAGTAGGAAGAGTCAGTCTTCTTGTACTTAACTCGGCATTGTGCCTTTTCTATTTAATTCCGTTGCACTTTCTGTGTTTCATCGTCAATAAGAAGGTCCAAGGGATACAGTAATCCTGAAATTAAGCATCGGATTCTATAACTAGTGTCACAGGAATGGTTCAAAGCATAGACAGTAGTAAGAGTCAGTCTTCTTGTACTTAAGTCGGCACTGTGCCTTTTCTGTTTATTGCCGATGCAATTTCTGTGTTTCATCGTCATTAAGATGGTTAGAGGGATACAGTAAAGCTGAAGTGAAGCATCGGAATTTGTAAATAGCGTCACAGGCAGGGGTCAAAACATAGGCAGTAAGAAGAGTCAGTCTTCTTGTACGTAAGTCGTCATTGTGCCTTTTCTACTTAATTCCGATGCAATTTCTGTGTTTCATCATCAATAAGAAGGTCCAAATCATACAGAAAACCTGAAGTGAAGCATCGGAATTTATAACTAGTGTCACCTGAATGGTTCAAACCATAGACAGTAAGAAGAGTCAGTCTTCTTGTACTTAAGTCGGCATTGTGCCTTTTGTATTTAATTCCGATGATATTTCTGTGTTTTATCGTCAATAAGAAGATCAGAGGGATACAGTAAACCTGAAGTCAAGCATCGGAATCTATAACTAGTGTCACAGGAATGGTTCAAAACATAGACAGTAAGACGGGTTAATCTTCTTGTACTTAAGTCGGCATTGTGCCTTTTGTATTTAATTCCGACGCAATTTCTGTGTTTCATCGTCAATAAGAAGGTCCAAGGGATACAGTTAACCTGAAAGGAAGCATCGGAATCTATAACTAAGGTCACAGGAATGTTTCAAAACATAGACAGTAAGAAGAATCAGTCTACATGTACTTAAGTCGGCATTGTGCCTTTTGTATTTAATTCCGATGCAATTTCTGTGTTTCATCGTCAATAAGAAGGTCAGAGGGATACCGTAAACCTGAAGTGATGCATCGGAATCTGTAAATACCGTCACAGGCATGGTTCAAAGCATAGACAGTAGGAAGAGGCAGTCTTCTTGTACTTAAGTCTGCATTGTGCCTTTTGTACTTAATTCCGATGCAATTTCTGTGTTTCATCTTCAATAACAAAGTCCAAGGGATACAGTGAAACTTAAGTGAAGTATCGGAATCTATAACTAGTGTCACAGGAATGGTTCAAATCATAGACAGTAAGATGAGTCAGTCATCTAGTATTTAAGTCAGCATTGTGCCTTTTCTGTTTAATTCCGATGCTATTTCTGTGTTTCATCGTCAAAAAGAAGGTCAGAGGGATACAGTAAACCTGACGTGAAGCATCGGAATCTATAACTAGTGTCATAGGAATGGTTCCAATCATAGTCGGTAAGAAGAGTCAGTGTTCTTGTACTTAAGTCGGCATTGTGCATTTTCTATTTAATTCCGATGCAATTTCTTTGTTTCATCGACAATAAGAAGGTCCAAGGGATACAGTAAACCTGAAGTGAATCATCGGAATCTATAACTAGTGTCACAGGAATGGTTCAAATCATAGTCAGTAAGAAGAGTCAGTCTTCTTGTACTTAAGTTGACATTGTGCCTTTTGTATTTAATTCCGATGCAATTTCTGTGTTTCATCGTCAATAAGAAGGTCAGAGGGAAGCAGTAAACCTGAAGTGAAGCATCGGAATCTGTAACTAGCGTCACAGGAATGGTTCAAAACACAGACAATAAGAAGAGTCAGTCTTCTTGTCCTTAAGTCGGCTTTGTGCCTTTTGTATTTAATTCCGATGCAATTTCTGTCTTTTATCGACAACAAGAAGGTCAGATCGATACAGTAAACCTGAAGTGCAGCATCGGAATTTATAACTAGTGTCAAAGGAATGGTTCAAAGCATAGACAGTAGTAAGAGTCGGCCTTGTTGTACTTAAGTCGGCATCGTGCATTTTCTATTTAATTCCGATGCAATTTCTGTGTTTCATCGTCATTAAGATGGTCAGAGGGATACAGTAAACCTGAAGTGAAGCATCGGAATCTGTAAATAGCGTCACAGGCATGGTTCAAAACATAGACAGTAAGAAGATTCAGTCTTCTTGTAATTAAGTCTGCATTTTGCCTTTTGTACTTAATTCCGATGCGATTTCTGTGTTTCGTCGTTAATAAGAAGGTCAGAGGGACACAGTTAACCTGAAGAGAAGCATCAGAATCTATAACTAGTGTCACAGGAATGGTTCAAAACATAGACAGTAGGAAGAGTCAGTCTCCTTGTACTTGAGTCGGCATTGTGCCTTTTATATTTAATTACGGTGCAATTTCTGTGTTTCATCGTCAATAAGAAGATCAGAGGGATACAGTAAACCTGAAGTGAAGCATCGGAATCTATAACTAGTTTCACAGGAATGGTTCAAAACATAGACAGGAGGAAGAGTCAGTCTTCTTGTACTTAACTCGGCATTGTGCCTTTTCTATTTAATTCCGTTGCACTTTCTGTGTTTCATCGCCAATAAGAAGGTCCAAGGGATACAGTAATCCTGAAATGAGGCATCGCAATCTGTAACTAGTGTCACAGGAATGGTTCAAAACACAGACAATAAGAAGAGTCAGTCTTCTTGTACTTAAGTCGGCATTGTGCCTTTTGTATTTAATTCCGATGCAATTTCTGTCTTTCATCGACATCAAGAAGGTCAGATCGATACAGTAAACCTGAAGTGAAGCATCGGAATCCATAACTAGTGTCACAGGAATGGTTGAAAGCAATGACAGTAGTAAGAGTCAGTCTTCTTGTACTTAAGTCGGCATTGTGCCTTTTGTATTTAATTCCGATGCAATTTCTGTGCTTCATCGTCAATAAGAAGGTCAGAGTGATGCAGTAAACCTGAAGTGAAGCATCGGAATCTGTAACTAGCGTCACAGGGATGGGTCAAAACACAGACAATAAGAAGAGTCAGTCTTCTTGTACTTAAGTCGGCATTGTGCCTTTTGTATTTAATTCCGATGCAATTTCTGTGTTTCATCGTCATTAAGATGGTCAGAGGGATACAGTAAACCTGAAGTTAAGCAGCGGAATCTATAACTAATGTCACAGGAATGGTTCAAAACATAGACAGTAGGAAGAGTCAGTCCTCGTGTACTTGAGTCGGCATTGCAATTCCTGTGTTTCTGTGTTTCATCGTCAATAAGAAGATCAGAGGTATACAGCAAACCTGAAGTGAAGCATCGTAATCTGTAACTAGTGTCACAGGAATGGTTCAAAACATAGACAGGAGGAGGACTCAGGCTTCTTGTACTTAATTGGGCATTGTGCCTTTTCTGTGCAATTTCTCTGTTTAATCGTCAATAAGAAGGTCAGAGGGATACAGTAAACCTGAAGTGAGGCATCGGAATCTATAACTAGTGTCACAGGAACGGTTCAAAACATAGACAGTAAGTAGAGTCAGTCTTCTTGTACTTGAGTCAGCATTGTGCCTTTTGTATTTAATTCCGATGCAATTTCTGTGTTTCATCGTCAATAAGAAGGTCAGAGGGATACAGTAAACCTGAAGTGAAGAATTGGATTCTATAACTAGGGTCACAGGAATGGTTCATAAGCATAGAACGTAGGAAGAGTGAGTCTTCTTGTACTTAAGTCGGCATTGTGCCTTTTCTATTTTATTCCGATGCAAGAGTTTCATCGACAATAAGAAAGTCAGAGGGATACAGTAAACCTGATGTAAGGTTCGAAATCTATAACTAGTGTCACAGGAATGGTTCAAAACATAGACAGTAGGAAGAGTCAGTCTTCTTGTACTTAACTCGGCATTGTGCCTTTTCTATTTAATTCCGTTGCACTTTCTGTGTTTCATCGTCAATAAGAAGGTCCAAGGGATACAGTAATCCTGAAATTAAGCATCGGATTCTATAACTAGTGTCAGAGGAATGGTTCAAAGCATAGACAGTAGGAAGAGTCAGTCTACATGTACTTACGTCGGCTTTATGCCTTTTGTATTTAATTCAGATGCAATTTCTGTGTTTGATCGTCAATATGAAGTTTTAAGGGATACAGTAAACCTGAAGTGAATCATCGGAATCTATAACTAGTGTCACAGGAATTGTTCAAAACATAGTCAGTAATAAGAGTCAGTCTTCTTGTACTTAAGTCGATATTGTTTGTATCTTTTCTATTTAATTCCGATGCAATTTCTGTGTTTCATCGTCAATAAGAAGGTCAGAGGGATGCAGTAAACCTGGAGTGAAGCATCGGAATCTGTAAGTAGCGTCACAGGAATGGTTCAAAACACAGACAATAAGAAGAGTCAGTCTTCTTGTACTTAAGTCGGCATTGTGCCTTTTGTATTTAATTCCGATGCAATTTCTGTCTATCATCGACAACAGATCGATACAGTAATCCTGAAATGAAGCATCGTATTCTATAACTAGTGTCACAGGAGTGTTTCAAAGCATAGACAGTAAGAAGAGTCAGTCTACATGTACTTAAGGCGGCACTGTGCTTTTTCTATTTAATTCCGATACAATTTTAGTGTTTCATCGTCAATAAGAACGTCCAAGGGATACAGTAAACCTGAAGTGAGGCATCGGAATCTATAACTAGTGTCACAGGAAAGGTTCAAAACATAGACAGTAAGTAGAGTCAGTCTTCTTGTACTTGAGTCAGCATTGTGCCTTTTGTATTTAATTCCGATGCAATTTCTGTGTTTCATCGTCAATAAGAAGGTCAGAGGGATACAGTAAAACTGAAGTGAAGAATTGGATTCTATAACTAGTGTCACAGGAATGGTTCAAAAGCATAGAAAGTAGGAAGAGTGAGTCTTCTTGTACTTAACTCGGCATTGTGCCTTTTCTATTTAATTCCGTTGCTCTTTCTGTGTTTCATCGTCAATAAGAAGGTTTAAGGGATACTGTAAACCTGAAGTGAATCATCGGAATCTATAACTAGTGTCACAGGAATGTTCAAACCATAGTCAGTAATAAGAGTCAGTCTTCTTGTACTTAAGTCGATATTCTGCCTTTTCTATTTAATTCCGATGCAATTTCTGTGTATCATCGTCAATAAGAAGGTCAGAGGGATACAGTAAACCTGAAGTGAAGCATCGGAATCTATAACTAGTGTCACTGGAATGGTTCAAACCATAGACAGTAAGAAGAGTCAGTCTTCTTGTACTTAAGTCCGCATTGTGCTCTTCTCTTTCATTCCGATGCAGTTTCTGTGTTTCATCGTCAGTACGAAGGTCAGAGGGATACAGTAAACCTGAAGTGAAGCATCGAAATCCATAACTAGTGTCACAAGAATGGTTCAAAACATAAACAGTAAGTAGAGTCAGTCTTCTTGTACTTGAGTCGGCATTGTGCCTTTTCTATTTTATTCCGATGCAAATTCTGTGTTTCATCGTCAATAAGAAAGTCAGAAGGATACAGTAAACCTGAAGTAAGGCATCGGAATCTATAACTAGTGTCACAGGAATGGTTCAAAAGCATAGAAAGTAGGAAGAGTGAGTCTTCTTGTACTTAAGTCGGCATTGTGCCTTTTCTATTTTATTCCGATGCAATCTCTGTGTTTCATCGTCAATAAGAAAGTCAGAAGGATACAGTAAACCTGAAGTAAGGCATCGGAATCTATAACTAGTGTCACAGGAATGGTTCAAAACATAGACAGTGGGAAGAGTCAGTCTTCTTGTACTTAAGTCGGCATTGTGCCTTTTCTATTTAATTCCGTTGCACTTTCTGTGTTTCATCGTCAATAAGAAGGTCCAAGGGATACAGTAATCCTGAAATGAAGCATCGTATTCTATAACTAGTGTCACAGGAGTGTTTCAAAGCATAGACAGTAGGAAGAGTCAGTCTACATGTACTTAAGTCGGCATTGTGCCTTTTGTATTTAATTCCGATGCAATTTCTGTGTTTCGTCGTCAATAAGAAGGTTTAAGGGATACAGTAAACCTGAAGTGAATCATCGGAATCTATAACTAGTGTCACAGGAAGGGTTCAAAGCATAGACAGTAGTAAGAGTCAGTCTTCTTGTACTGAAGTCGGCACTGTGCTTTTTCTATTTAATTCCGATACAATTTTAGTGTTTCATCGTCAATAAGAACGTGCAAGGGATATAGTAAACCTGAAGTGAGGCATCGGAATCTATAATTAGTGTCACAGAAATGGTTCAAAACATAGACAGTAAGTAGAGTCAGTCTTCTTGTACTTGAGTCAGCATTGTGCCTTTTGTATTTAATTGCGATGCAATTTCTGTGTTTCATCGTCAATAAGAAGCTTCGGAATCTATAAGTGGTGTCACAGGAATGGTTCAAATCATAGTCAGTAAGAAGAGTCAGTCGTCTTGTACTTAAGTCGGCACTGTGCTTTTTCTATTTAATTCCGATACAATTTCAGTGTTCCATCGTCAATAAGAACTTCCAAGGGATACAGTAAACCTGAAGTGAAGCATCGGAATCTATAACTAGTGTCACAGGAATGGTTCAAAACATAGACAGGAGGAAGAATCAGTCTTCTTGTACTTTAGTCCTCATCGTGCCATTTCTCTTTCATTCTGATGCAATTTCTGTGTTTCATCGTCATTAAGAAGGTCAGAGGGATACAGAAAACCTGAAGTGAATCATCGGAATCTATAACTAGTGTCACAGGAAGGGTTCAAAACATAAACAGTAAGTAGAGTCAGTTTTCTTGTACTTGAGTCAGCATTGTGCCTTTTGTATTTAATTCCGATGCAATTTCTGTGTTTCATCGTCAATAAGAAGGTCAGAGGGATACAGTAAACCTGAAGTGAAGAATTGGATTCTATAACCAGTGTCACAGGAATGGTTCAAAAGCATAGAAAGTAGGAAGAGTGAGTCTTCTTGTACTTAAGTCGGCATTGTGCCTTTTCTATTTTATTCCGATGCAATTTCTGTGTTTCATCGTCAATAAGAAAGTCAGAAGGACACAGTAAACCTGAAGTAAGGCATCGGAATCTATAACTAGTGTCACAGGAATGGTTCAAAACATAGACAGTAGGAAGAGTCAGTCTTCTTGTACTTAAGTCGGCATTGTGCCTTTTCTATTTAATTCCGTTGCACTTTCTGTGTTTCATCGTCAATAAGAAGGTCCAAGGGATATAGTAATCCTGAAATGAAGCATCGTATTCTATAACTAGTGTCACAGGAGTGTTTCAAAGCATAGACAGTAGGAAGAGTCAGTCTACATGTACTTAAGTCGGCATTGTGCCTTTTGTATTTAATTCCGATGCAATATCTGTGTTTCGTCGTCAATAAGAAGGTTTAAGGGATACAGTAAACCTGAAGTGAATCATCGGAATCTATAACTAGTGTCACAGGAAGGAACATAGTCAGTAATAAGAGTCAGTCTTCTTGTACTTAAGTCGATATTGTGCCTTTTCTATTTAATTCCGATGCAATTTCTGTCTTTCATCGTCAATAAGAAGGTCAGAGGGATGCAGTAAACCTGAAGTGAAGCATCGGAATCTGTAACTAGCGTCACAGGAATGGTTCAGAACACAGACAATGAGAAGAGTCAGTCTTCTTGTACTTAAGTCGGCATTGTGCCTTTTGTATTTAATTCCGATGCAATTTCTGTCTATCATCGACAACAGATCGATACAGTAATCCTGAAATGAAGCATCGTATTCTATAACTAGTGTCACAGGAGTGTTTCAAAGCATAGACAGTAAGAAGAGTCAGTCTACATGTACTTAAGGCGGCACTGTGCTTTTTCTATTTAATTCCGATACAATTTTAGTGTTTCATCGTCAATAAGAACGTCCAAGGGATACAGTAAACCTGAAGTGAGGCATCGGAATCTATAACTAGTGTCACAGGAAAGGTTCAAAACATAGACAGTAAGTAGAGTCAGTCTTCTTGTACTTGAGTCAGCATTGTGCCTTTTGTATTTAATTCCGATGCAATTTCTGTGTTTCATCGTCAATAAGAAGGTCAGAGGGATACAGTAAAACTGAAGTGAAGAATTGGATTCTATAACTAGTGTCACAGGAATGGTTCAAAAGCATAGAAAGTAGGAAGAGTGAGTCTTCTTGTACTTAACTCGGCATTGTGCCTTTTCTATTTAATTCCGTTGCTCTTTCTGTGTTTCATCGTCAATAAGAAGGTTTAAGGGATACTGTAAACCTGAAGTGAATCATCGGAATCTATAACTAGTGTCACAGGAATGTTCAAACCATAGTCAGTAATAAGAGTCAGTCTTCTTGTACTTAAGTCGATATTCTGCCTTTTCTATTTAATTCCGATGCAATTTCTGTGTATCATCGTCAATAAGAAGGTCAGAGGGATACAGTAAACCTGAAGTGAAGCATCGGAATCCATAACTAGTGTCACTGGAATGGTTCAAACCATAGACAGTAAGAAGAGTCAGTCTTCTTGTACTTAAGTCCGCATTGTGCTCTTCTCTTTGATTCCGATGCAATTTCTGTGTATCATCGTCAATAAGAAGGTCAGAGGGATACAGTAAACCTGAAGTGAAGCATCGGAATCCATAACTAGTGTCACAGGAATGGTTCAAAAGCATAGAAAGTAGGAAGAGTGAGTCTTCTTGTGCTTAAGTCGGCATTGTGACTTTTCTATTTTATTCCGATGCAATTTCTGTGTTTCATCGCCAATAAGAAAGTCAGAAGGATACAGTAAACCTGAAGTAAGGCATCGGAATCTATAACTAGTGTCACAGGAATGGTTCAAAACATAGACAGTGGGAAGAGTCAGTCTTCTTGTACTTAAGTCGGCATTGTGCCTTTTCTATTTAATTCCGTTGCACTTTCTGTGTTTCATCGTCAATAAGAAGGTCAAAGGGAAACAGTAATCCTGATATGAAGCGTCGTATTCTATAACTAGTGTCACAGGAGTGTTTCAAAGCTTAGACAGTAGGAGGAGTCAGTCTACATGTACTTAAGTCGGCATTGTGCCTTTTGTATTTAATTCCGATGCAATTTCTGTGTTTCGTCGTCAATAAGAAGGTTTAAGGGATACAGTAAACCTGAAGTGAATCATCGGAATCTATAACTAGTGTCACAGGAATGGTTCAAAGCATAGACAGTAGTAAGAGTCAGTCTTCTTGTACTGAAGTCGGCACTGTGCTTTTTCTATTTAATTCCGATACAATTTTAGTGTTTCATCGTCAATAAGAACGTCCAAGGGATACAGTAAACCTGAAGTGAGGCATCGGAATCTATAATTAGTGTCACAGAAATGGTTCAAAACATAGACAGTAAGTAGAGTCAGTCTTCTTGTACTTGAGTCAGCATTGTGCCTTTTGTATTTAATTGCGATGCAATTTCTGTGTTTCATCGTCAATAAGAAGCTTCGGAATCTATATGTAGTGTCACAGGAATGGTTCAAATCATAGTCAGTAAGAAGAGTCAGTCATCTTGTACTTAAGTCGGCCATGTGCTTTTTCTATTTAATTCCGATACAATTTCAGTGTTCCATCGTCAAATAGAACTTCCAAGGGATACAGTAAACCTGAAGTGAAGCATCGGAATCTATAACTAGCGTCACCGGAATGGTTCAAATATAGACAGTAGGAAAGGTCAGTCTTCTTGTACTTAAAACGGCATTGTCCCTTTTCTATTTAATTCCGATGCAATTTCTGTGTTTCATCGTCATTATGATGGTCAGAGGGATACAGTAAACCTGAAGTGAAGCATCTGAATCTGTAAATAGCGTCACAGGAATGGTTCAAAATATAGACAGTAAGAAGGGTCAGCCTTCTTGTACTTAAGTCGGCATTGTGCCTTTTCTATTTAATTCCGTTGCACTTTCTGTGTTTCATCGTCAATAAGAAGGTCCAAGGGATACAGTAATCCTGAAATGAAGCATCGTATTCTATAACTAGTGTCACAGGAGTGTTTCAAAGCATAGACAGTAGGAAGAGTCAGTCTACATGTACTTAAGTCGGCATTGTGCCTTTTGTATTTAATTCCGATGCAATTTCTGTGTTTCGTCGTCAATAAGAAGGTTTAAGGGATACAGTAAACCTGAAGTGAATCATCGGAATCTATAACTAGTGTCACAGGAAGGGTTCAAAACATAGTCAGTAATAAGAGTCAGTCTTCTTGTACTTAAGTCGATATTGTGCCTTTTCTATTTAATTCCAATGCAATTTCTGTCTTTCATCGTCAATAAGAAGGTCAGAGGGATGCAGTAAACCTGAAGTGAAGCATCGGAATCTATAACTAGTGTCACAGGAATGGTTCAAAACATAGACAGGAGGAAGAGTCAGTCTTCTTGTACTTTAGTCCTCATCGTGCCATTTCTCTTTCATTCTGATGCAATTTCTGTGTTTCATCGTCATTAAGAAGGTCAGAGGGATACAGAAAACCTGAAGTGAAGCATGGGAATCTGTAACTAGCGTCACGGGAATGGTTCAAAACATAGACAGTAAGAAGAGTCAGTTTTCTTGTACTGTATCGGCATTGTGCTTCTTCTATTTAATTCCGATGCAATATCTGTGTTTCATCGTCTATAAGAAGGTCAGAGGGATGCAGTAAACCTGAAGTGAAGCATCGGAATCTGTAACTAGCGTCACAGGAATGGTTTAAAACACAGACAATAAGAAGAGTCAGTCTTCTTGTTCTTAAGTCGGCATTGTGCCTTTTGTATTTAATTCCGATGCAATTTCTGTGTTTCGTCGTCAATAAGAAGGTTTAAGGGATACAGTAAACCTGAAGTGAATCATCGGAATCTATAACTAGTGTCACAGGAAGGGTTCAAAACATAGTCAGTAATAAGAGTCAGTCTTCTTGTACTTAAGTCGATATTGTGCCTTTTCTATTTAATTCCAATGCAATTTCTGTCTTTCATCGTCAATAAGAAGGTCAGAGGGATGCAGTAAACCTGAAGTGAGACATCGAAATCTATAACTAGTGTCACAGGAATGGTTCAAAACATAGACAGTAAGTAGAGTCAGTCTTCTTGTACTTGAGTCAGCATTGTGCCTTTTGTATTTAATTCCGATGCAATTTCTGTGTTTCATCGTCAATAAGAAGGTCAGAGGGATACAGTAAAACTGAAGTGAAGAATTGGATTCTATAACTAGTGTCACAGGAATGGTTCAAAAGCATAGAAAGTAGGAAGAGTGAGTCTTCTTGTACTTAACTCGGCATTGTGCCTTTTCTATTTAATTCCGTTGCTCTTTCTGTGTTTCATCGTCAATAAGAAGGTTTAAGGGATACTGTAAACCTGAAGTGAATCATCGGAATCTATAACTAGTGTCACAGGAATGGTCCAAAACATAGTCAGTAATAAGAGTCAGTCTTCTTGTACTTAAGTCGATATTCTGCCTTTTCTATTTAATTCCGATGCAATTTCTGTGTATCATCGTCAATAAGAAGGTCAGAGGGATACAGTAAACCTGAAGTGAAGCATCGGAATCTATAACTAGTGTCACTGGAATGGTTCAAACCATAGACAGTGAGAAGAGTCAGTCTTCTTGTACTTAAGTCCGCATTGTGCTCTTCTCTTTCATTCCGATGCAGTTTCTGTGTTTCATCGTCAGTAAGAAGGTCAGAGGGATACAGTAAACCTGAAGTGAAGCATCGAAATCCATAACTAGTGTCACAAGAATGGTTCAAAACATAAACAGTAAGTAGAGTCAGTCTTCTTGTACTTGAGTCGGCATTGTGCCTTTTCTATTTTATTCCGATGCAAATTCTGTGTTTCATCGTCAATAAGAAAGTCAGAAGGATACAGTAAACCTGAAGTAAGGCATCGGAATCTATAACTAGTGTCACAGGAATGGTTCAAAAGCATAGAAAGTAGGAAGAGTGAGTCTTCTTGTACTTAAGTCGGCATTGTGCCTTTTCTATTTTATTCCGATGCAATTTCTGTGTTTCATCGTCAATAAGAAAGTCAGAAGGATACAGTAAACCTGAAGTAAGGCATCGGAATCTATAACTAGTGTCACAGGAATGGTTCAAAACATAGACAGTGGGAAGAGTCAGTCTTCTTGTACTTAAGTCGGCATTGTGCCTTTTCTATTTAATTCCGTTGCACTTTCTGTGTTTCATCGTCAATAAGAAGGTCCAAGGGATACAGTAATCCTGAAATGAAGCATCGTATTCTATAACTAGTGTCACAGGAGTGTTTCAAAGCATAGACAGTAGGAAGAGTCAGTCTACATGTACTTAAGTCGGCATTGTGCCTTTTGTATTTAATTCCGATGCAATTTCTGTGTTTCGTCGTCAATAAGAAGGTTTAAGGGATACAGTAAACCTGAAGTGAATCATCGGAATCTATAACTAGTGTCACAGGAATGGTTCAAAACATAGACAGTAGTAAGAGTCAGTCTTCTTGTACTGAAGTCGGGCACTGTGCTTTTTCTATTTAATTCCGATACAATTTTAGTGTTTCATCGTCAATAAGATCGTGCAAGGGATATAGTAAACCTGAAGTGAGGCATCGGAATCTATAATTAGTGTCACAGAAATGGTTCAAAACATAGACAGTAAGTAGAGTCAGTCTTCTTGTACTTGAGTCAGCATTGTGCCTTTTGTATTTAATTCCGATGCAATTTCTGTTTCACTCGTCAATAAGAAGCTTCGGAATCTATAAGTGGTGTCACAGGAATGGTTCAAATCATAGTCAGTAAGAAGAGTCAGTCGTCTTGTACTTAAGTCGGCACTGTGCTTTTTCTATTTAATTCCGATACAATTTCAGTGTTCCATCGTCAATAAGAACTTCCAAGGGATACAGTAAACCTGAAGTGAAGCATCGGAATCTATAACTAGTGTCACAGGAATGGTTCAAAACATAGACAGGAGGAAGAGTCAGTCTTCTTGTACTTTAGTCCTCATCGTGCCATTTCTCTTTCATTCTGATGCAATTTCTGTGTTTCATCGTCATTAAGAAGGTCAGAGGGATACAGAAAAACCTGAAGTGAAGCATGGGAATCTGTAACTAGCGTCACGGGAATGGTTCAAAACATAGACAGTAAGAAGAGTCAGTTTTCTTGTACTGTATCGGCATTGTGCTTCTTCTATTTAATTCCGATGCAATATCTGTGTTTCATCGTCTATAAGAAGGTCAGAGGGATACAGTAAACCTGAAGTGAAGCATCGGAATCTATAACTAGCGTCACCGGAATGGTTCAAATATAGACAGTAGGAAGGGTCAGTCTTTCTTGTACTTAAAACGGCATTGTGCCTTTTCTATTTAATTCCGATGTAATTTCTGTGTTTCATCGTCATTATGATGGTCAGAGGGATACAGTAAACCTGAAGTGAAGCATCTGAATCTGTAAATAGCGTCACAGAAATGGTTCAAAATATAGACAGTAAGAAGGGTCAGCCTTCTTGTACTTAAGTCGGCATTGTGCCTTTTCTACTTAATTCCGATGCAATTTCTGTGTTTCATCGTCAATAAGAAGGTCCAAGGGATACAGTAAACCTGAATTGAAGCATCGGAATCTATAACTAGTGTCACTGGAATGGTTCAAACCCGTAGACAGTAAGAAGAGTCAGTCTTCTTGTACTTAAGTCCGCATTGTGCTCTTCTCTTTGATTCCGATGCAGTTTCTGTGTTTCATCGTCAGTAAGAAGGTCAGAGGGATACAGTAAACCTGAAGTGAAGCATCGAAATCCATAACTAGTGTCACAGGAATGGTTCAAAACATATTCAGTAGCAGGAGTTAGTCTTCATGTACTTAAGTCGGCATTGTGCCTTTTCTATTTTGTTCCGATGCAATATCTGTGTTTCATCGTCAATAAGAAGGTCAGAGGGATACAGTAATCCTGAAGTGAAGCATCGGAATCTATAACTAGTGTCACAGGAATGGTTCAAAACATAGACAGTAAGACGAGTCAGTCTTCTTGTACTTAAGTCGGCATTGTGCCTTTTGTATTTAATACCGATGCAATTTCTGTGTTTCATCGTCAATACGAAGGTCCAAGGGATACAGTAACCCTGAAGTGAAGCATCGGAATCTATAACTAGTGTCACAGGAATGGTTCAAAACACAGACAGTAAGGAGAGTCACTCTTCTTGTACTTAAGTCGGCATTGTGCCATTTCTATATAATTCCGATGCAATTTCTGTGTTTCATCGTCAATACGAAGGTCAGAGGGATACAGTAAACCTGAAGTGAAGCATCGGAATCTATAACTAGTGTCACAGGAAGGGTTCAAAACATAGTCAGTAATAAGAGTCAGTCTACTTTTACTTAAGTCGATATTGTGCCTTATCTATTAAATTCCGATGCAATTTCTGTGTTTCATCGTCAATATGAAGGTCAGAGGGATGCAGTAAACCTGAAGTGAAGCATCGGAATCTGTAACTAGCGTCACAGGAATGGTTCAAAACACAGACAATAAGAAGAGTCAGTCTTCTTCTACTTAAGTCGGCATTGTGCCTTTTGTATTTAATTCCGATGCAATTTCTGTCTATCATCGACAACAAGAAAGTCAGATCGATTCAGTAAACCTGAAGTGAAGAATCGGAATCTATAACTAGTGTCACAGGAATGGTTCAAAGCATAGACAGTAGTAAGAGTCAGTCTTCTTGTACTGAAGTCGGCACTGTGCTTTTTCTATTTAATTCCGATACAATTTTAGTGTTTCATCCTCAATAAGAACGTCCACGGGATACAGTAAACCTGAAGTGAGGCATCGGAATCTATAACTAGTGTCACAGGAATGGTTCAAAACATAGACAGTAAGTAGAGTCAGTCTTCTTGTACTTGAGTCAGCATTTTGCCTTTTGTATTTAATTCCGATGCAATTTCTGTGTTTCATCGTCAATAAGAAGCTTCGGAATCTATAAGTGGTGTCACAGGAATGGTTCAAATCATAGTCAGTAAGAAGAGTCAGTCATCTTGTACTTAAGTCGGCACTGTGCTTTTTCTATTTAATTCCGATTCAATTTCAGTGTTCCATCGTCAATAAGAACGTCCAAGGGATACAGTAAACCTGAAGTGAAGCATCGGAATCTCTAACTAGTGTCACAGGAATGGTTCAAAACATAGACAGGAGGAAGAGTCAGTCTTCTTGTACTTTAGTCCTCTTCGTGCCATTTCTCTTTCATTCTGATGCAATTTCTGTGTTTCATCGTCATTAAGAAGGTCAGAGGGATACAGAAAACATGAAGTGAAGCATGGGAATCTGTAACTAGCGTCACAGGAATGGTTCAAAACGTAGACAGTAAGAAGAGTCAGTTTTCTTGTACTGTAGTCGGCACTGTGATTCTTCTATTTAATTCCGATGCAATATCTGTGTTTCATCGTCTATAAGAAGGTCAGAGGGATACAGTAAACCTGAAGTGAAGCATCGGAATCTATAACTAGCGTCACCGGAATGGTTCAAACATAGACAGTAGGAAGGGTAGGTCTTCTTGTACTTAAAACGGCATTGTGCCTTTTCTATTTAATTCCGATGCAATTTCTGTGTTTCGTCCTCATTATGATGGTCAGAGGGATACAGTAAACCTGAAGTGAAGCATCTGAATCTGTAAATAGCGTCAGAGGAATGGTTCAAAATATAGACAGTAAGAAGGGTCAGCCTTCTTGTACTTAAGTCGGCATTGTGCCTTTTCTAGTTAATTCCGATGCAATTTCTGTGTTTCATCGTCAATAAGAAGGACCAAAAGATACAGTAAACCTGATGTGAAGCATCGGAAGCTATAACTAGTGTACTGGAATGGTTCAAACCATAGACAGTAAGATGAGTCAGTCTTCTTGTACTTAAGTCCGCGTTGTGCTCTTCTCTTTGATACCGATGCAGGTTCTGTGTTTCATCGTCAGTAAGAAGGTCAGAGGGATACAGTAAACCTGAAGTGAAGCATCGAAATCCATAACTAGTGTCATAGGAATGGTTCAAAACATATTCAGTAGCAAGAGTTAGTCTTCATGTACTTAAGTCGGCATTGTGCCTTTTCTATTTTATTCCGATCCAATATCTGTGTTTCATCGTCAATAAGGAGGTCAGAGGGATACAGTAAACCTGAAGTGAATCATCGGAATCTATAACTAGTGTCACAGGAAGGGTTGAAAACATAGTCAGTAATAAGAGTCAGTCTTCTTGTACTTAAGTCGATATTGTGCCTTTTCTATTTAATTCCGATGCAATTTCTGTGTTTCATCGTCAATAAGAAGGTCAGAGGGATGCAGTAAACCTGAAGTGAAGCATCGGAATCTGTAACTAGCGTCACAGGAATGGTTCAAAACACAGACAATAAGAAGAGTCATTCTTCTTGTACTTAAGTCGGCATTGTGCCTTTTGTATTTAATTCCGATGCAATTTCTGTCTATCATCGACAACAAGAAGGTCAGATCGATACAGTAAACCTGAAGTGAAGCATCGGAATCTATAACTAGTGTCACAGGAATGGTTCAAAGCATAGACAGTAGTAAGAGTCAGTCTTCTTGTACTGAAGTCGGCACTGTGCTTTTTCTATTTAATTCCGATACAATTTTAGTGTTTCATCGTCAATAAGAACGTCCAAGGGATACAGTAAACCTGAAGTGAGGCATCGGAATCTATAATTAGTGTCACAGATATGGTTCAAAACATAGACAGTAAGTTGAGTCAGTCTTCTTGTACTTGAGTCAGCTTTGTGCTTTTTGTATTTAATTGCGATGCAATTTCTGTGTTCCATCGTCAATAAGAAGTTTCGGAATCTATAAGTGGAGTCACAGGAATGGTTCAAATCATAGTCAGTAAGAAGAGTCAGTCATCTTGTACTTAAGTCGGCACTGTGCTTCTTCTATTTAATTCCGATTCAATTTCAGTGTTCCATCGTCAATAAGAACGTCCAAGGGATACAGTAAACCTGAAGTGAAGCATTGGAATCTATAACTAGCGTCACCGGATGGTTCAAATATAGACAGTAGGAAGGGTCAGTCTTCTTGTACTTAAAACGGCATTGTGCCTTTTCTATTTAATTCCGATGCAATTTCTGTGTCTCATCGTCATTATGATGGTCAGAGGGATACAGTAAACCTGAAGTGAAGCATCTGAATCTGTAAATAGCGTCACAGGAATGGTTCAAAATATAGACAGTAAGAAGGGTCAGCCTTCTTGTACTTAAGTCGGCATTGTGCCTTTTCTACTAAATTCCGATGCAATTTCTGTGTTTCATCGTCAATAAGAAGGTCCAAGGGATACAGTAAACCTGAAGTGAAGCATCGGAATCTATAACTAGTGTCACTGGAATGGTTCAAACCATAGACAGTAAGAAGAGTCAGTCTTCTTGTACTTAAGTCCGCATTGTGCTCTTCTCTTTGATTCCGATGCAGTTTCTGTGTTTCATCGTCAGTAAGAAGGTCAGAGGGATACAGTAAACCTGAAGTGAAGCATCGAAATCCATAACTAGTGTCACAGGAATGGTTCAAAACATATTCAGTAGCAGGAGTTAGTCTTCATGTACTTAAGTCGGCATTGTGCCTTTTCTATTGTATTCCGATGCAATATCTGTGTTTCATCGTCAATAAGAAGGTCAGAGGGATACAGTAAACCTGAAGTGAAGCATCTGAATCTATAACTAGTGTCACAGGAATGGTTCAAAACATAGACAGTAAGACGGGTCAGTCTTCTTGTACTTAAGTCGGCATTGAGCCTTTTGTATTTAATACCGATGCAATTTCTGTGTTTCATCGTCAATACGAAGGTCCAAGGGATACAGTAACCCTGAAGTGAAGCATCGGAATCTATAACTAGTGTCACAGGAATGGTTCAAAACACAGACAGTAAGGAGAGTCACTCTTCTTGTACTTAAGTCGGCATTGTGCCATTTCTATATAATTCCGATGCAATTTCTGTGTTTCATCGTCAATAAGAAGGTCAGAGGGATACAGTAAACCTGAAGTGAAGCATCGGAATCTATAACTAGTGTCACAGGAAGGGTTCAAAACATAGTCAGTAATAAGAGTCAGTCTACTTGTACTTAAGTCGATATTGTGCCTTTTCTATTTAATTCCGATGCAATTTCTGTGTTTCATCGTCAATATGAAGGTCAGAGGGATGCAGTAAACCTGAAGTGAAGCATCGTAATCTGTAACTAGCGTCACAGGAATGGTTCAAAACACAGACAATAAGAAGAGTCAGTCTTCTTGTACTTAAGTCGGCATTGTGCCTTTTGTATTTAATTCCGATGCAATTTCTGTGTTTCATCGTCAATAAGAAGCTTCGGAATCTATAAGTGGTGTCACAGGAATGGTTCAAATCATAGTCAGTAAGAAGAGTCAGTCATCTTGTACTTAAGTCGGCACTGTGCTTTTTCTATTTAATTCCGATTCAATTTCAGTGTTCCATCGTCAATAAGAACGTCCAAGGGATACAGTAAACCTGAAGTGAAGCATCGGAATCTATAACTAGTGTCACAGGAAGGGTTCAAAACATAGACATGAGGAAGAGTCAGTCTTCTTGTACTTTAGTCCTCTTCGTGCCATTTCTCTTTCATTCTGATGCAATTTCTGTGTTTCATCGTCATTAAGAAGGTCAGAGGGATACAGAAAACATGAAGTGAAGCATGGGAATCTGTAACTAGCGTCACAGGAATGGTTCAAAACATAGACAGTAAGAAGAGTCAGTTTTCTTGTACTGTAGTCGGCATTGTGATTCTTCTATTCAATTCCGATGCAATATCTGTGTTTCATCGTCTATAAGAAGGTCAGAGGGATACAGTAAACCTGAAGTGAAGCATCGGAATCTATAACTAGCGTCACCGGAATGGTTCAAACATAGACAGTAGGAAGGGTCAGTCTTCTTGTACTTAAAACGGCATTGTGTCTTTTCTATTTAATTCCGATGCAATTTCTGTGTTTCATCGTCATTATGATGGTCAGAGGGATACAGTAAACCTGAAGTGAAGCATCTGAATCTGTAAATAGCGTCAGAGGAATGGTTCAAAATATAGACAGTAAGAAGGGTCAGCCTTCTTGTACTTAAGTCGGCATTGTGCCTTTTCTACTTAATTCCGATGCAATTTCTGTGTTTCATCGTCAATAAGAAGGTCCAAGGGATACAGTAAACCTGATGTGAAGCATCGGAATCTATAACTAGTGTCATAGGAATGGTTCAAAACATATTCAGTAGCAAGAGTTAGTCTTCATGTACTTAAGTCGGCATTGTGCCTTTTCTATTTTGTTCCGATCCAATATCTGTGTTTCATCGTCAATAAGGAGGTCAGAGGGATACAGTAAACCTGAAGTGAATCATCGGAATCTATAACTAGTGTCACAGGAAGGGTTGAAAACATAGTCAGTAATAAGAGTCAGTCTTCTTGTACTTAAGTCGATATTGTGCCTTTTCTATTTAATTCCGATGCAATTTCTGTGTTTCATCGTCAATAAGAAGGTCAGAGGGATGCAGTAAACCTGAAGTGAAGCATCGGAATCTGTAACTAGCGTCACAGGAATGGTTCAAAACACAGACAATAAGAAGAGTCATTCTTCTTGTACTTAAGTCGGCATTGTGCCTTTTGTATTTAATTCCGATGCAATTTCTGTCTATCATCGACAACAAGAAGGTCAGATCGATACAGTAAACCTGAAGTGAAGCATCGGAATCTATAACTAGTGTCACAGGAATGGTTCAAAGCATAGACAGTAGTAAGAGTCAGTCTTCTTGTACTGAAGTCGGCACTGTGCTTTTTCTATTTAATTCCGATACAATTTTAGTGTTTCATCGTCAATAAGAACGTCCAAGGGATACAGTAAACCTGAAGTGAGGCATCGGAATCTATAATTAGTGTCACAGATATGGTTCAAAACATAGACAGTAAGTTGAGTCAGTCTTCTTGTACTTGAGTCAGCTTTGTGCTTTTTGTATTTAATTGCGATGCAATTTCTGTGTTCCATCGTCAATAAGAAGTTTCGGAATCTATAAGTGGAGTCACAGGAATGGTTCAAATCATAGTCAGTAAGAAGAGTCAGTCATCTTGTACTTAAGTCGGCACTGTGCTTCTTCTATTTAATTCCGATTCAATTTCAGTGTTCCATCGTCAATAAGAACGTCCAAGGGATACAGTAAACCTGAAGTGAAGCATTGGAATCTATAACTAGCGTCACCGGAATGGTTCAAATATAGACAGTAGGAAGGGTCAGTCTTCTTGTACTTAAAACGGCATTGTGCCTTTTCTATTTAATTCCGATGCAATTTCTGTGTCTCATCGTCATTATGATGGTCAGAGGGATACAGTAAACCTGAAGTGAAGCATCTGAATCTGTAAATAGCGTCACAGGAATGGTTCAAAATATAGACAGTAAGAAGGGTCAGCCTTCTTGTACTTAAGTCGGCATTGTGCCTTTTCTACTAAATTCCGATGCAATTTCTGTGTTTCATCGTCAATAAGAAGGTCCAAGGGATACAGTAAACCTGAAGTGAAGCATCGGAATCTATAACTAGTGTCACTGGAATGGTTCAAACCATAGACAGTAAGAAGAGTCAGTCTTCTTGTACTTAAGTCCGCATTGTGCTCTTCTCTTTGATTCCGATGCAGTTTCTGTGTTTCATCGTCAGTAAGAAGGTCAGAGGGATACAGTAGACCTGAAGTGAAGCATCGAAATCCATAACTAGTGTCACAGGAATGGTTCAAAACATATTCAGTAGCAGGAGTTAGTCTTCATGTACTTAAGTCGGCATTGTGCCTTTTCTATTGTATTCCGAT
The DNA here is from genome assembly GCF_021461385.2 of Schistocerca piceifrons. Lineage (NCBI taxonomy): Eukaryota > Metazoa > Arthropoda > Insecta > Orthoptera > Acrididae > Schistocerca > Schistocerca piceifrons. Next base: position 2,724,749 of record NC_060146.1, on the reverse strand, counting down.
GCAATATCTGCGTTTCATCGTCAATAAGAAGGTCAGAGGGATACAGTAAACCTGAAGTGAAGCATCTGAATCTATAACTAGTGTCACAGGAATGGTTCAAAACATAGACAGTAAGACGGGTCAGTCTTCTTGTACTTAAGTCGGCATTGAGCCTTTTGTATTTAATACCGATGCAATTTCTGTGTTTCATCGTCAATACGAAGGTCCAAGGGATACAGTAACCCTGAAGTGAAGCATCGGAATCTATAACTAGTGTCACAGGAATGGTTCAAAACACAGACAGTAAGGAGAGTCACTCTTCTTGTACTTAAGTCGGCATTGTGCCATTTCTATATAATTCCGATGCAATTTCTGTGTTTCATCGTCAATAAGAAGGTCAGAGGGATACAGTAAACCTGAAGTGAAGCATCGGAATCTATAACTAGTGTCACAGGAAGGGTTCAAAACATAGTCAGTAATAAGAGTCAGTCTAATTGTACTTAAGTCGATATTGTATCTTTTCTATTTAATTCCGATGCAATTTCTGTGTTTCATCGTCAATATGAAGGTCAGAGGGATGCAGTAAACCTGAAGTGAAGCATCGTAATCTGTAACTAGCGTCACAGGAATGGTTCAAAACACAGACAATAAGAAGAGTCAGTCTTCTTGTACTTAAGTCGGCATTGTGCCTTTTGTATTTAATTCCGATGCAATTTCTGTGTTTCATCGTCAATAAGAAGCTTCGGAATCTATAAGTGGTGTCACAGGAATGGTTCAAATCATAGTCAGTAAGAAGAGTCAGTCATCTTGTACTTAAGTCGGCACTGTGCTTTTTCTATTTAACACTCTCTGTACCAGGCCTATTTTATGCACCCGTCCCTAGAAACCGGGCAATTTTACCAATATTAAAAAAATTACTGCATCAAATCTACTGTTTGGATTGTGGCAAATTTGGTACCATCTTGAAGCTGCACATTTCTACTTTAATTCTGAGTGAAAGAAACTACTTTACAATGCACAGCTTTAAGGTACAGTTATAGAAATCACTTAGATGTTTTAAGAATTTAGAAAAAGTCATACGAATAAGGGAATACAATTGTGATTTATTTTTAACCAAAATTGTGGCACTACATTACATGTTTCTGATAGTATACAGTATTACATATAAATTTCACACAGAATCATATTGTTTTTTAGTGTGGAAAATTTTAAAGCAAGGTTCCAGGCAGAGTGCAACGCCACACTGTTCACATTCGTATCGTGTCTCTTTGCGAGAAGCCTTGCCACTCTGTTTCTTGCTCCTGGAACTGCACACGTGACACACACGAGCAGCATACTTCTTAGTAGTTGCAGGTATGTGCTGCAAAAAATGTCTCTTTGTTAGCCGACCTACAGTTCCTTCATTTCTTGGAATGAATTCAAGTGTGTCGTCTTCAACAAGCTGAACTGCAAGCACTGTTATAAAGTCTGTTATTGTAATTTTCTTCCTGTGCACTGCATTGTACAGCCAAAATGCATTTGATACTCCCATAAGCAGCAAATGGAAATATAATTTTCGCCACCATTTCACAGTTCTGTGCTGGAACGGATTGTACTGCAGGCGTTGGTCTCCAATATCCACTCCAATTTTATTGAGGTTGTAATCAAGTACCTGAAGTGGTTTCAATACTACAGACCCATTTCTCTTAGTATGCGTACCAAATGTTGCTTGATGCCTTGTAGACAATGTATACACATCTCTCTTATCTTTCCACTTCATTGCCAATACATTATCTTTACGCCGAAAAGACATTTCGCCCTTTTTCAGCGTAGCAGATACTAAATCTTTAGGCAATCCTTTCCTGGATTTGTTCACAGTACCAACAGCTCCAGTGCCTTTCTCTGCCAGTTGCTGAAATAGCTCTGGACTGGAATAAAATCGATCTAAATACACAGTGTGGCCTTTGTTCAGCAAGCTGCTGTCAGACAACAATCGCAAAATAACCGCAGACGAAGAATTGTCAACAATATGCTTACCAGCATAAACTTCAAAATTTACAACATAGCCACTACTGGCTTCAGCAACAGCATATACTTTCAGTCCATACTTATGAGGCTTATTTTGCATGTAAACACGGAAACTCACACGACCTCGAAATGGGCAAATTCCTTCATCAATTGTCACTTTTTCTGAGGGACGATATGCCTGGATACATCGCTCCTTCAAATTATTATATTATGGCAAAACTTTGTAAAGTGGATGAAATCCATCTTCGCCTGGTTTTTTCTGATTTGAATTGTCAACAAGATGCAAGCATGACAGTATCTGAGTGAAACGCAAACGGCTCATGACATGGGGACAAAAGTTACAACTAAGAACAGGATTAGTGCTCCAATGGTCCGCAATTTTGGGCTTTTTCGAAACACACATGTGGAAAATAATACCCAAGAAACGCCTCATCTCACTTATAGTCACTGGCTTCCACGAACTCAAAACTGAATGGGGCTTCAGATTATTTCCTCTTCTTTTCTTCTGTATTGTCTGTGATGCATACAAATTTGTCTGTCTCTTGAGTTCATTTACGTCACTGTCAGTAAGGAACACTTTACTGCAATCCAGTACAGAACTCGACTCATCAATATCCACTAGTATCTGCCTGGGTGTCGTGTTGACAGGCAGAGGTCGGTAGGTGTCAACTGCAGTCCACTCACTGTCTTTCGGATACGGCACAGCTGCTGGATTTGAAGCAACACCTTCAACATCATTCTCGTCTTCATCTGAAGACAAACTGTCATCAATCTCGTCTTCTAAAAAGAATATCACATTATGTGTAACTACATACATCGTTTACACATGTTCAACAGATATGTGCGTACTGCACAATTACGTGGAAAATTCGGAAATACGTACCTTCAAACACAACATTGCATTCAGAATCGTCTGAATCACTCTCTACATTATCCAGAGTGTCGCTATGATTGATCAAATCCGCAATTTCTGCGTCTGATAAACCGCGCCGAAACATGATGACAAACAACTGAATGATATACAGACTGAGAACGCAAAGATAAGTTTTAACATGAATTACAGCGCTGCCGTGACATCTATGGACGCATTTTGTTAATAAACATCTGAAAAACGTATAGCGCTGGCCAAACCCGTAGAAATAACGTTGCAGTGTTTTGAATGAAATTAAATGTAGCGGCCCGTAAATTTTACGGGCTTGGTGATTTTCGCGCGATCCCAGGCCCGTAAATTTTACGGGCTTGGCGCTTAGAGTGTTAATTCCGATTCAATTTCAGTGTTCCATCGTCAATAAGAACGTCCAAGGGATACAGTAAACCTGAAGTGAAGCATCGGAATCTATAACTAGTGTCACAGGAAGGGTTCAAAACATAGACATGAGGAAAAGTCAGTCTTCTTGTACTTTAGTCCTCTTCGTGCCATTTCTCTTTCATTCTGATGCAATTTCTGTGTTTCATCGTCATTAAGAAGGTCAGAGGGATACAGAAAACATGAAGTGAAGCATGGGAATCTGTAACTAGCGTCACAGGAATGGTTCAAAACATAGACAGTAAGAAGAGTCAGTTTTCTTGTACTGTAGTCGGCATTGTGATTCTTCTATTCAATTCCGATGCAATATCTGTGTTTCATCGTCTATAAGAAGGTCAGAGGGATACAGTAAACCTGAAGTGAAGCATCGGAATCTATAACTAGCGTCACCGGAATGGTTCAAACATAGACAGTAGGAAGGGTCAGTCTTCTTGTACTTAAAACGGCATTGTGTCTTTTCTATTTAATTCCGATGCAATTTCTGTGTTTCATCGTCATTATGATGGTCAGAGGGATACAGTAAACCTGAAGTGAAGCATCTGAATCTGTAAATAGCGTCAGAGGAATGGTTCAAAATATAGACAGTAAGAAGGGTCAGCCTTCTTGTACTTAAGTCGGCATTGTGCCTTTTCTACTTAATTCCGATGCAATTTCTGTGTTTCATCGTCAATAAGAAGGTCCAAGGGATACAGTAAACCTGATGTGAAGCATCGGAATCTATAACTAGTGTCACTGGAATGGTTCAAACCATAGACAGTAAGAAGAGTCAGTCTTCTTGTACTTAAGTCCGCGTTGTGCTCTTCTCTTTGATACCGATGCAGGTTCTGTGTTTCATCGTCAGTAAGAAGGTCAGAGGGATACAGTAAACCTGAAGTGAAGCATCGAAATCCATAACTAGTGTCATAGGAATGGTTCAAAACATATTCAGTAGCAAGAGTTAGTCTTCATGTACTTAAGTCGGCATTGTGCCTTTTCTATTTTATTCCGATCCAATATCTGTGTTTCATCGTCAATAAGGAGGTCAGAGGGATACAGTAAACCTGAAGTGAATCATCGGAATCTATAACTAGTGTCACAGGAAGGGTTGAAAACATAGTCAGTAATAAGAGTCAGTCTTCTTGTACTTAAGTCGATATTGTGCCTTTTCTATTTAATTCCGATGCAATTTCTGTGTTTCATCGTCAATAAGAAGGTCAGAGGGATGCAGTAAACCTGAAGTGAAGCATCGGAATCTGTAACTAGCGTCACAGGAATGGTTCAAAACACAGACAATAAGAAGAGTCAGTCTTCTTGTACTTAAGTCGGCATTGTGCCTTTTGTATTTAATTCCGATGCAATTTCTGTCTATCATCGACAACAAGAAGGTCAGATCGATACAGTAAACCTGAAGTGAAGCATCGGAATCTATAACTAGTGTCACAGGAATGGTTCAAAGCATAGACAGTAGTAAGAGTCAGTCTTCTTGTACTGAAGTCGGCACTGTGCTTTTTCTATTTAATTCCGATACAATTTTAGTGTTTCATCGTCAATAAGAACGTCCAAGGGATACAGTAAACCTGAAGTGAGGCATCGGAATCTATAATTAGTGTCACAGATATGGTTCAAAACATAGACAGTAAGTTGAGTCAGTCTTCTTGTACTTGAGTCAGCTTTGTGCTTTTTGTATTTAATTGCGATGCAATTTCTGTGTTCCATCGTCAATAAGAAGTTTCGGAATCTATAAGTGGAGTCACAGGAATGGTTCAAATCATAGTCAGTAAGAAGAGTCAGTCATCTTGTACTTAAGTCGGCACTGTGCTTCTTCTATTTAATTCCGATTCAATTTCAGTGTTCCATCGTCAATAAGAACGTCCAAGGGATACAGTAAACCTGAAGTGAAGCATTGGAATCTATAACTAGCGTCACCGGAATGGTTCAAATATAGACAGTAGGAAGGGTCAGTCTTCTTGTACTTAAAACGGCATTGTGCCTTTTCTATTTAATTCCGATGCAATTTCTGTGTCTCATCGTCATTATGATGGTCAGAGGGATACAGTAAACCTGAAGTGAAGCATCTGAATCTGTAAATAGCGTCACAGGAATGGTTCAAAATATAGACAGTAAGAAGGGTCAGCCTTCTTGTACTTAAGTCCGCATTGTGCTCTTCTCTTTGATTCCGATGCAGTTTCTGTGCTTCATCGTCAGTAAGAAGGTCAGAGGGATACAGTAAACCTGAAGTGAAGCATCGAAATCCATAACTAGTGTCACAGGAATGGTTCAAAACATATTCAGTAGCAGGAGTTAGTCTTCATGTACTTAAGTCGGCATTGTGCCTTTTCTATTGTATTCCGATGCAATATCTGTGTTTCATCGTCAATAAGAAGGTCAGAGGGATACAGTAAACCTGAAGTGAAGCATCTGAATCTATAACTAGTGTCACAGGAATGGTTCAAAACATAGACAGTAAGACGGGTCAGTCTTCTTGTACTTAAGTCGGCATTGAGCCTTTTGTATTTAATACCGATGCAATTTCTGTGTTTCATCGTCAATACGAAGGTCCAAGGGATACAGTAACCCTGAAGTGAAGCATCGGAATCTATAACTAGTGTCACAGGAATGGTTCAAAACACAGACAGTAAGGAGAGTCACTCTTCTTGTACTTAAGTCGGCATTGTGCCATTTCTATATAATTCCGATGCAATTTCTGTGTTTCATCGTCAATAAGAAGGTCAGAGGGATACAGTAAACCTGAAGTGAAGCATCGGAATCTATAACTAGTGTCACAGGAAGGGTTCAAAACATAGTCAGTAATAAGAGTCAGTCTACTTGTACTTAAGTCGATATTGTGCCTTTTCTATTTAATTCCGATGCAATTTCTGTGTTTCATCGTCAATATGAAGGTCAGAGGGATGCAGTAAACCTGAAGTGAAGCATCGTAATCTGTAACTAGCGTCACAGGAATGGTTCAAAACACAGACAATAAGAAGAGTCAGTCTTCTTGTACTTAAGTCGGCATTGTGCCTTTTGTATTTAATTCCGATGCAATTTCTGTGTTTCATCGTCAATAAGAAGCTTCGGAATCTATAAGTGGTGTCACAGGAATGGTTCAAATCATAGTCAGTAAGAAGAGTCAGTCATCTTGTACTTAAGTCGGCACTGTGCTTTTTCTATTTAATTCCGATTCAATTTCAGTGTTCCATCGTCAATAAGAACGTCCAAGGGATACAGTAAACCTGAAGTGAAGCATCGGAATCTATAACTAGTGTCACAGGAAGGGTTCAAAACATAGACATGAGGAAGAGTCAGTCTTCTTGTACTTTAGTCCTCTTCGTGCCATTTCTCTTTCATTCTGATGCAATTTCTGTGTTTCATCGTCATTAAGAAGGTCAGAGGGATACAGAAAACATGAAGTGAAGCATGGGAATCTGTAACTAGCGTCACAGGAATGGTTCAAAACATAGACAGTAAGAAGAGTCAGTTTTCTTGTACTGTAGTCGGCATTGTGATTCTTCTATTCAATTCCGATGCAATATCTGTGTTTCATCGTCTATAAGAAGGTCAGAGGGATACAGTAAACCTGAAGTGAAGCATCGGAATCTATAACTAGCGTCACCGGAATGGTTCAAACATAGACAGTAGGAAGGGTCAGTCTTCTTGTACTTAAAACGGCATTGTGTCTTTTCTATTTAATTCCGATGCAATTTCTGTGTTTCATCGTCATTATGATGGTCAGAGGGATACAGTAAACCTGAAGTGAAGCATCTGAATCTGTAAATAGCGTCAGAGGAATGGTTCAAAATATAGACAGTAAGAAGGGTCAGCCTTCTTGTACTTAAGTCGGCATTGTGCCTTTTCTACTTAATTCCGATGCAATTTCTGTGTTTCATCGTCAATAAGAAGGTCCAAGGGATACAGTAAACCTGATGTGAAGCATCGGAATCTATAACTAGTGTCATAGGAATGGTTCAAAACATATTCAGTAGCAAGAGTTAGTCTTCATGTACTTAAGTCGGCATTGTGCCTTTTCTATTTTGTTCCGATCCAATATCTGTGTTTCATCGTCAATAAGGAGGTCAGAGGGATACAGTAAACCTGAAGTGAATCATCGGAATCTATAACTAGTGTCACAGGAAGGGTTGAAAACATAGTCAGTAATAAGAGTCAGTCTTCTTGTACTTAAGTCGATATTGTGCCTTTTCTATTTAATTCCGATGCAATTTCTGTGTTTCATCGTCAATAAGAAGGTCAGAGGGATGCAGTAAACCTGAAGTGAAGCATCGGAATCTGTAACTAGCGTCACAGGAATGGTTCAAAACACAGACAATAAGAAGAGTCAGTCTTCTTGTACTTAAGTCGGCATTGTGCCTTTTGTATTTAATTCCGATGCAATTTCTGTCTATCATCGACAACAAGAAGGTCAGATCGATACAGTAAACCTGAAGTGAAGCATCGGAATCTATAACTAGTGTCACAGGAATGGTTCAAAGCATAGACAGTAGTAAGAGTCAGTCTTCTTGTACTGAAGTCGGCACTGTGCTTTTTCTATTTAATTCCGATACAATTTTAGTGTTTCATCGTCAATAAGAACGTCCAACGGATACAGTAAACCTGAAGTGAGGCATCGGAATCTATAATTAGTGTCACAGATATGGTTCAAAACATAGACAGTAAGTTGAGTCAGTCTTCTTGTACTTGAGTCAGCTTTGTGCTTTTTGTATTTAATTGCGATGCAATTTCTGTGTTCCATCGTCAATAAGAAGTTTCGGAATCTATAAGTGGAGTCACAGGAATGGTTCAAATCATAGTCAGTAAGAAGAGTCAGTCATCTTGTACTTAAGTCGGCACTGTGCTTCTTCTATTTAATTCCGATTCAATTTCAGTGTTCCATCGTCAATAAGAACGTCCAAGGGATACAGTAAACCTGAAGTGAAGCATTGGAATCTATAACTAGCGTCACCGGAATGGTTCAAATATAGACAGTAGGAAGGGTCAGTCTTCTTGTACTTAAAACGGCATTGTGCCTTTTCTATTTAATTCCGATGCAATTTCTGTGTCTCATCGTCATTATGATGGTCAGAGGGATACAGTAAACCTGAAGTGAAGCATCTGAATCTGTAAATAGCGTCACAGGAATGGTTCAAAATATAGACAGTAAGAAGGGTCAGCCTTCTTGTACTTAAGTCGGCATTGTGCCTTTTCTACTAAATTCCGATGCAATTTCTGTGTTTCATCGTCAATAAGAAGGTCCAAGGGATACAGTAAACCTGAAGTGAAGCATCGGAATCTATAACTAGTGTCACTGGAATGGTTCAAACCATAGACAGTAAGAAGAGTCAGTCTTCTTGTACTTAAGTCCGCATTGTGCTCTTCTCTTTGATTCCGATGCAGTTTCTGTGTTTCATCGTCAGTAAGAAGGTCAGAGGGATACAGTAAACCTGAAGTGAAGCATCGAAATCCATAACTAGTGTCACAGGAATGGTTCAAAACATATTCAGTAGCAGGAGTTAGTCTTCATGTACTTAAGTCGGCATTGTGCCTTTTCTATTGTATTCCGATGCAATATCTGCGTTTCATCGTCAATAAGAAGGTCAGAGGGATACAGTAAACCTGAAGTGAAGCATCTGAATCTATAACTAGTGTCACAGGAATGGTTCAAAACATAGACAGTAAGACGGGTCAGTCTTCTTGTACTTAAGTCGGCATTGAGCCTTTTGTATTTAATACCGATGCAATTTCTGTGTTTCATCGTCAATACGAAGGTCCAAGGGATACAGTAACCCTGAAGTGAAGCATCGGAATCTATAACTAGTGTCACAGGAATGGTTCAAAACACAGACAGTAAGGAGAGTCACTCTTCTTGTACTTAAGTCGGCATTGTGCCATTTCTATATAATTCCGATGCAATTTCTGTGTTTCATCGTCAATAAGAAGGTCAGAGGGATACAGTAAACCTGAAGTGAAGCATCGGAATCTATAACTAGTGTCACAGGAAGGGTTCAAAACATAGTCAGTAATAAGAGTCAGTCTACTTGTACTTAAGTCGATATTGTGCCTTTTCTATTTAATTCCGATGCAATTTCTGTGTTTCATCGTCAATATGAAGGTCAGAGGGATGCAGTAAACCTGAAGTGAAGCATCGTAATCTGTAACTAGCGTCACAGGAATGGTTCAAAACACAGACAATAAGAAGAGTCAGTCTTCTTGTACTTAAGTCGGCATTGTGCCTTTTGTATTTAATTCCGATGCAATTTCTGTGTTTCATCGTCAATAAGAAGCTTCGGAATCTATAAGTGGTGTCACAGGAATGGTTCAAATCATAGTCAGTAAGAAGAGTCAGTCATCTTGTACTTAAGTCGGCACTGTGCTTTTTCTATTTAATTCCGATTCAATTTCAGTGTTCCATCGTCAATAAGAACGTCCAAGGGATACAGTAAACCTGAAGTGAAGCATCGGAATCTATAACTAGTGTCACAGGAAGGGTTCAAAACATAGACATGAGGAAAAGTCAGTCTTCTTGTACTTTAGTCCTCTTCGTGCCATTTCTCTTTCATTCTGATGCAATTTCTGTGTTTCATCGTCATTAAGAAGGTCAGAGGGATACAGAAAACATGAAGTGAAGCATGGGAATCTGTAACTAGCGTCACAGGAATGGTTCAAAACATAGACAGTAAGAAGAGTCAGTTTTCTTGTACTGTAGTCGGCATTGTGATTCTTCTATTCAATTCCGATGCAATATCTGTGTTTCATCGTCTATAAGAAGGTCAGAGGGATACAGTAAACCTGAAGTGAAGCATCGGAATCTATAACTAGCGTCACCGGAATGGTTCAAACATAGACAGTAGGAAGGGTCAGTCTTCTTGTACTTAAAACGGCATTGTGTCTTTTCTATTTAATTCCGATGCAATTTCTGTGTTTCATCGTCATTATGATGGTCAGAGGGATACAGTAAACCTGAAGTGAAGCATCTGAATCTGTAAATAGCGTCACAGGAATGGTTCAAAATATAGACAGTAAGAAGGGTCAGCCTTCTTGTACTTAAGTCGGCATTGTGCCTTTTCTACTTAATTCCGATGCAATTTCTGTGTTTCATCGTCAATAAGAAGGTCCAAGGGATACAGTAAACCTGATGTGAAGCATCGGAATCTATAACTAGTGTCACTGGAATGGTTCAAACCATAGACAGTAAGAAGAGTCAGTCTTCTTGTACTTAAGTCCGCGTTGTGCTCTTCTCTTTGATTCCGATGCAGTTTCTGTGTTTCATCGTCAGTAAGAAGGTCAGAGGGATACAGTAAACCTGAAGTGAAGCATCGAAATCCATAACTAGTGTCATAGGAATGGTTCAAAACATATTCAGTAGCAAGAGTTAGTCTTCATGTACTTAAGTCGGCTTTGTGCCTTTTCTATTTTATTCCGATCCAATATCTGTGTTTCATCGTCAATAAGAAGGTCAGAGGGATACAGTAAACCTGAAGTGAAGCATCGGAATCTATAACTAGTGTCACAGGAATGCTTCAAAGCATAGACAGCAAGAAAGATCAGTCTTCTTGTACTTAAGTCGGCATTGTGCCTTTTGTATTTCATTCCTTCGCAATTTCTGTGTTTCATCGTCAATAAGAAGGTCCGAGGGATACAGTAAACCTGAAGTGAAGCATCGGAATCTGTAACTAGCGTCACAGGAATGGTTCAAAACATAGTCAGTATGTAGAGTCAGTCTTCTAGTCCTTAAGTCGGCATTGAGCTTTTTCTATTTATCCCGATGAAATTTCTGTATTTCGTCGCCAATAAGATGGTCCAAAGGAAACAGTAAACCTGAAGTGAAGCATCGGAATCCATAACTAATGTCACAGGAATTGCTCAAAACATAGACAGTAAGAAGAGTCAGTCTTCTTGTACTTAAGTCGGCATTGTGCCTTTTCTATTTAATTCCGATACAATTTCTGTGTTTCATCGTCAATATGAAGTTCAGAGGGATACAGTAAACCAGATGTGAAGCATCGGAATCTATAACTTGTGTCACAGCAATGGTTCAAAACATAGTCAGTAAGAAGAGTCAGTCTTCTTGTACTTAAGTCGGCATTGTTCCTTTTCTATTTAATTCCGATGCAATATCTGTGTTTCATCGTCAATAAGAAGGTCAGAGGGATACAGTAAACTTGAATTGAAACATCGGAATCTATAACTAGTGTCACAGGAATGGTTCCAAATATACTCAGTAAGAAGAGTCAGTCTTCTTGTACTTACGTCGGCATTGTGCTTTTTCTATTTAATTCAGATGCAATTTCTGTGCTTCATCGTCAATATGAATGTCCGAGGGATACAGTAAACCTGAAGTGAATCATCGTAATCTATAACTAGTGTCACAGGAATGTTTCAAAACATAGTCAGTATGTAGAGTCAGTCTTCTTGTCCTTAAGTCGGCATTGTGCCTTTTGTATTTAATTCCGATGCAATTACTGTGTTTCATCGTCAATACGAAGGTCCAAGGGATACAGTAAACCTGAAGTGAAGCATCGGAATCTATAACTCGTGTCACAGGAATGGTTCAAAACGTAGTCAGTAAGAAGAGTCAGTCTTCTTGTACTTAAGTTGGCACTGCGCCTTTTGTATATAATTCCGATGCAAATTCTGTGTTTCATCGTCAATAAGAAGGTCAGAGGGATACAGTAAACCGGAAGTGAAGCATCGGAATTTATAACTAGTGTCACAGGAATGGTTTAAAGCAGTCAGTAAGAAGAGTCATTCTTCTTGTACTTAAGTCGGCATTGTGCTTTTTCTATTTAATTCCGATGCAATTTCTGTGTTTCATCGTCAATAAGAAGGTCCAAGGGATGCTGTAAACCTGAAGTGAAGCATCGGAATCTATAACTAGTGTCACAGGAATGGTTCAAACATAGACAGTTAGAAGAGTCAGTCTTCTTGTACTTAAGGCAGCATTGTTCCTTTTCTATTTAATTCCGATGCAATTTCTGTATTTCATCGTCAAAACGAAGGTCAGAGGGATACAGTAAACCTGAAGTGAAGCATCGGAATCTATAACTAATGTCACAGGCATCGTTCAAAACATAGACAGTAGTAAGAGTCATTCATCTTGTACTTACGTCTTCATTGTGCCTTTTGTATTTAGTTCCGTTGCAATTTCTGTGATTCATCGTCAATAAGAAGGTCCTAGGGATAGGGTAATCGTGAAGAGAAGCATCGGAATCTATAACTAGTGTCACAGGAATGGTTCAAAACATAGTCAGTAAGAAGAGTCAGACTTCTTGTACTTATGTCGGCTTTGTGCCTTTTCTATTTAATTCCGATGCAATATCTGTGTTTCAGCGTCAATAACAAGGTCAGAGGGATACAGTAAACCTGTAGTGAAGCATCGGAATCTATAAATAGTGTCACAGGAATGGTTCCAAACATAGTCAGTAAGAAGAGTCAGTCTTCTTGTACTTAAGTCGGCATTGTGCCTTTTGTATTTAATTCCAATGCAATATCTGTGTTTCATCGTCAATAAGATAGTCAGAGGGATACAGTAAACCAGAAGTGAAGCATCGGAATCTATAACTAGAGTCACAGGAACGGTTCAAAACAGTTAGTAAGAAGAGTCAGTCTTCTTGTATTTAAGTCGGCATTGTGCCTTTGTATTTAATTCCAATGCATTTGCTGTGTTTCATCGTCAATGAGAAGGTCCAAGGGATACTGTAGACCTGAAGTGAAGCATCGGAATCTATAACTAGTGTCACAGGAATGGTTCAAAACATAGTAAGTAGAGTCAGTCTTCTTGTACTTAAGTCGGCATTTTGGCCTTTTCTAATTAATTCCGATGCAATTTCTGTATTTCGTCGCCAATAAGGTGGTCCAAAGGATACAGTATACCTGAAGTGAAGCATCGGAATCTATAAGTAGTCACAGGAATGGTTCAAAACATAGTCAGTAATAAGAGTATGTCTTCTTGTACTTAAGTCGGCATTGTGCCTTTTGTATTTAGTTCCGTTGCAATATCTGTGTTTCATCGTCAATATGAAGGTCCTAGGGATAGAGTAAACCTGAAGTGAAGCATCAGAATGGTTCAAAACGCAGTCGGTAAGAAGAGTCAGCCTTCTTGTACTTAAGTCGGCATTGTGCCTTTTGTATTTAATTCCGATGCAATTTTTGTGTTTCATCGTCAATACGAAGGTCCAAGGGAGACAGTAGACCTGAAATGAAGCATCGGAATCTATAACTAGTGTCATAGGAATGGTTCAAAACATAGTCAGTAAGAAGAGTCACTTTTCTGGTACTTAAGTTGGCACTGTGCCTTTTGTATGTAATTCCGATGCAAATTCTGTGTTTCATCGTCAATAAGAAGGTCAGAGGGATACAGTAAACCGGAAGTGAAGCATCGGAATCTATAACTAGTGTCACAGGAATGGTTCCAAACATAGTCAGTAAGAAGAGTCAGTCTTCTTGTACTTAACTCGGCATTCAGCCTTTTCTATTTAATTCCGATGCAATTTCTGTGTTTCATCGTCAATTAGAAGGTCAGATTAATAAAGTAACACTGAAGTGAAGCATCGGAATCTATAACTAGTGTCACAGGAATGGTTCAAATCATAGTCAGTACGAAGAGTCAGTCTTCTTGTACTTAAGTCGGCATTTTGCCTTTTGTATTTAATTCCGATGCAATTTCTGTGTTTCATCGTCAATAGAAGGTCAGAGGGATAGAGTGAACCTGAAGTGAAGCATCGGAACCTATAACTACTGTCACAGGAATGGTTCAAAACATAGGCAGTAAGAAGGGTAAGTCTTCTTGTACTTAAGTCGGCATTGTGCCTTTTGTATTTAGTTCCGTTGCAATACCTGTGTTTCTTCGTCAATATGAACGTCCTAGGGATAGAGTAAACCTGAAGTGAAGCATCAGAATCTATAACTAGTGTCACATGAATGGTTCAAAACACAGTCAGTAAGAAAAGTCAGCCTTCTTGTACTTAAGTCGGCATTGTGCACTTTGTATTCAATTCCGATGCAAATTCTGTGTTTCATCGTCAATAAGTAGGTCAGAGGTATACAGTAAACCGGAAGTGAAGCATCGGAATCCGTAACTAGTGTCACAGGAATGGTTCAAAGCAGTCAGTAAGAAGAGTCAGTCTTCTTGTACTTAAGTCGGCTTTGTGCCCTTTCTATTTAATTCCGATGCAATTTCCGTGTTTCATCGTCAATAAGAAGGTCAAAGGGAAGCAGTTAACCTGAAGTGAAGCATCGGAATCTATAACTAGTGTCACAGGAATGGTTCAAACGTAGACAGTAAGAAGAGTCAGTCTTCTTGTACTTAAGGCAGCATTGTTCCTTTTCTATTTCATTCCGATGCAATTTCTGTGTTTCATCGTCAAAAAGAAGGTCAGATTAATACAGTAACCCTGATGTGAAGCGTCGGAATCTGTAACTAGCGTCACCGGAATGGTTCAAATATAGACAGTAGGAAGGGTCAGTCTTCTTGTACTTAAAACGGCATTGTGCCTTTTCTATTTAATTCCGATGCAATTTCTGTGTCTCATCGTCATTATGATGGTCAGAGGGATACAGTAAACCTGAAGTGAAGCATCGGAATCTATAACTAGAGTCACAGGAACGGTTCAAAACAGTCAGTAAGAAGAGTCAGTCTTCTTGTACTTAAGTCGGCATTGTGCCTTTTGTATTTAATTCCAATGCATTTGCTGTGTTTCATCGTCAATGAGAAGGTCCAAGGGATACTGTAGACCTGAAGTGAAGCATCGGAATCTATAACTAGTGTCACAGGAATGGTTCAAAACATAGACAGTAAGTAGAGTCAGTCTTCTTGTACTTAACTCGGCATTGTGCCTTTTCTAATTAATTCCGATGTAATTTCTGTATTTCGTCGCCAATAAGGTGGTCCAAAGGATACAGTATACCTGAAGTGAAGCATCGGAATCTATAACTAAAGTCACAGGAAACGTTCAAAACATAGACAGTACGAAGAGTCAGTCTTCTTGTACTTAAGTCGGCATTGTGCCTTTGGTATTTAGTTCCGTTGCAATATCTGTGTTTCATCGTCAATATGAACGTCCTAGGGATAGAGTAAACCTGAAGTGAAGCATCAGAATCTATAACTAGTGTCACAGGAATGGTTCAAAACACAGTCAGTAAGAAAAGTCAGCGTTCTTGTACTGAAGTCGGCATTGTGCACTTTGTATTTAATTCCGATGCAATTCTGTGTTTCATCGTCAATAAGTAGGTCAGAGGGATACAGTAAACCGGAAGTGAAGCATCGGAATCTATTACTAGTGTCACAGGAATGGTTCAAAACAGTCAGTATGTAGAGTCAGTCTTCTTGTACTTAAGTCGGTATTGTGCCTTTTGTATTTAATTCCGATGCAATTTCTGTGTTTCATCGTCAATACGAAGGTCCAAGGGATACAGTAAACCTGAAGTGAAGCATCGGAATCTATAACTAGTGGCACAGCAATGGTTCTAAACGTAGTCAGTAAGAAGGGTCACTTTTCTTGTACTTAAGTTGGCACTGTGCCTTTTGTATGTAATTCCGATGCAAATTCTGTGTTTCATCGTCAATAAGAAGGTCAGAGGGATACAGTAAACCGGAAGTGAAGCATCGGAATCCGTAACTAGTGTCACAGGAATGGTTCAAAGCAGTCAGTAAGAAGAGTCAGTCTTCTTGTACTTAAGTTGGCATTGGGCCCTTTCTATTTAATTCCGATGCAATTTCCGTGTTTCATCGTCAATAAGAAGGTCAAAGGGAAGCAGTTAACCTGAAGTGAAGCATCGGAATCTATAGCTAGTGTCACAGGAATGGTTCAAACATAGACAGTAAGAAGAGTCAGTCTTCTTGTACTTAAGGCAGCATTGTTCTTTTTCTATTTCATTCCGATGCAATTTCTGTGTTTCATCGTCAAAAAGAAGGTCAGAGGGATACAGTAAACCTGAAGTGAAGCATCGGAATCTGTAACTAGTGTGACAGGATTGGTTGAAAACATAGACAGTTGGAAGAGTCAATCTTCTTGTACTTAAGTCGGCATCGTGCCTTTTGTATTTAGTTCCGTTGCAATTTCTGTGCTTCATCGTCAATAAGAAGGTCCTAGCGATAGGGTAAACCTGAAGTGAAGCATCGGAATCATAACTAGTGTCACAGGAATGGTTCAAAAACATAGACAGTAGGAAGAGTCAGTCTTCTTGTATTTAAGTCGGCATTGTGCCTTTTCTATTTAATTCCGATGCAATTTCTTTGTTTCATCGTCAATAAGAAGGTCAGATTAATACAGTAACCCTGATGTGAAGCGTCGGAATCTGTAACTAGCGTCACCGGAATGGTTCAAATATAGACAGTAGGAAGGGTCAGTCTTCTTGTACTTAAAACGGCATTGTGCCTTTTCTATTAAATTCCGAAGCAATTTCTGTGTCTCATCGTCATTATGATGGTCAGAGGGATACAGTAAACCTGAAGTGAAGCATCGGAATCTATAACTAGTGTCACAGGAATGGTTCAAAACATAGACAGTAGTAAGAGTCAGTCTTCTTGTACTTAAGTCGTCATTGTGCCTTCTCTATTTAATTCCGATGCAATTTCTGTGTTTCATCGTCAATAAGAAGGTCAGAGGGATACAGTAAACCAGAAGTGAAGCATCGGAATATATAACTAGTGTCACAGGAATGGTACAAAACGTAGTCAGTAAGAAGAGTCAGACTTCTTGTACTTTAGTCGGCATTGTGCCTTTTCTATTTACTTCCGATGCAATATCTGTGTTTCATCGTCATTAAGAAGGTCAGAGGGATACAGTAAACCTGCAGTGAAGCATCGGAATATATAACTAGTGTCACAGGAATGGTTCAAAACATAGGCAGTAAGAAGGGTCAGGCTTCTTGTACTTAAGTCGGCATTGTGCCTTTTGTATTTATTTCCGATGCAATTTCTGTGTTTCATCGTCAATAAGAAGGTCAGGACGATACAGTAAACCTTAAGTGAAGCATCGGAATCTATAACTAGTGTCACAGGAATGGTTCAAAACATAGACAGTAAGAAGAGTCAGTCTTCTTGTACTTAAGTCGGCATTGTGCCTTTTGTATTTAATTCCGATGCAATTTCTGTGTTTCATCGTCAATAAGAAGGTCAGATTAATAAAGTAACACTGAACTGAAGCATCGGAATCTGTAACTAGAGTGACAGGAATGATTCAAAGCATAGACAGTAAGAAGAGTCGGTCATCTTGTACTTAAGTCGGCATTGTACGTTTTCTATTTATTTCCGATGCAATTTCTGTGTTTCATCGCCAACAAGAGGGTACAAGGGATACAGTAAACCTAAAGTGAAGCATCGGAATATAAAACTAGTGTCACAGGAATGGTTGAAAACATAGACAGTAGTAAGAGTCAGTCTTCTTGTACTTAAATCGGCATTGTGCCTTTTCTATTTAATTCCAATGCAATATCTGTGTTTCATCGTCAATAAGAAGGTCCAAGAAATACAGTAAACATGAAGTGAAGCATCGGAATCTATAACTAGTGTCACAGGAATGGTTCAAAGCAGTCAGTAAGAAGCGTCAGTCTTCTTGTACTTAAGTCGGCATTGTGCCTTTTGTATTTAATTCCAATGCATTTGCTGTGCTTCATCGTCAATGAGAAGGTCCAGGGGATACTGTAGACCTGAAGTGAAGGATCGGAATCTATAACTAGTGTCACAGGAATGGTTCAAAACATAGACAGTAAGAAGAGTCAGTCTTCTTGTACTTAAGTCGGCATTGTGCCTTTTGTATTTAATTCCAATGCGTTTGCTGTGCTTCATCGTCAATGAGAAGGTCCAAGGGATACTGTAGACCTGAAGTGAAGCATCGGAATCTATAACTAGTGTCACAGGAATGGTTCAAAACATAGACAGTAAGAAGAGTCAGTCTTCTTGTACTTAAGTTGGCATTTTGCTTTGTATTTAATTCCGATGCAAATTCTGTGTTTCATCATCAATAAGTAGGTCAGAGGGATACAGTAAACCGGAAGTGAAGCATCGGAATCTATAACTAGTGTCACAGGAATGGTTCAAAACTGTCAGTAAGAAGAGTAAGTCTTCTTGTACTTAAGACGGCATTGTGCCTTTGCTATTTAATTCCGATGCAATTTCTGCTTTTCATCGTCAAAAAGAAGGTCAGGGGGATACAGTAATCCTTTAGTGAAGCATCGGAATCTATAACTAGTGTCACAGGAATGGTTCAAATCATAGATAGTGGGAAGCGTCAGTTTTCTTGTACTTAAGTCGGCATTGAGCTTTTTCTATTTAATTCCGATGCAATTTCTTTATTTCGTCGCCAATAAGATGGTCCAAAGGGTACAGTAAACCTGATGTGAAGCATCGGAATCTATAACTAACGTCACAGGAATCGTTCAAAACATAGACAGTAGTAAGAGTCAGTCTTCTTGTACTGAAGTCGGCATTGTGCCTTTTGTATTTAGTTCCGATGCAATTTCTGTGATTCATCGTCAATACGAAGGTCCAAGGGATACAGTAAACCTGAAGTGAAGCATCGGAATCTATAACTAGTGTCACAGGAATGGTTCAAAACGTAGTCAGTAAGAAGAGTCACTTTTATTGTACTTAAGTTGGCTCTGTGCCTTTTGTATGTAATTCCGATGCAAATTCTGTGTTTCATCGTCAATAAGAAGGTCAGAGGGATACAGTAAACCGGAAGTGAAGCATCGGAATCTATAACTAGTGTCACAGGAATGGTTCAAAGCAGTCAGTAAGAAGCGTCAGTCTTCTTCTACTTATGTCGGCATTGTGCCTTTTCTATTTAATTCCGATGCAATTTCTGTGTTTCATCGTCAATAAGAAGGTCAAAGGGAAGCAGTAAACCTGAAGTGAAGCATCGGAATCTATAACTAACGTCACAGGAATCGTTCAAAACATAGACAGTAGTAAGAGTCAGTCTTCTTGTACTTAAGTCGGCATTGTGCATTTGTATTTAGTTCCGATGCAATTTCTGTGCTTCATCGTCAATACGAAGGTCCAAGGGATACAGTAAACCTGAAGTGAAGCATCGGAATCTATAACTAGTGTCACAGGAATGGTTCAAAACGTAGTCAGTAAGAAGAGTCACTTTTCTTGTACTTAAGTTGGCACTGTGCCTTTTGTATGTAATTCCGATGCAAATTCTGTGTTTCATCGTCAATAAGAAGGTCAGAGGGATACAGTAAACCGGAAGTGAAGCATCGGAATCTATAACTAGTGTCACAGGAATGGTTCAAAGCAGTCAGTAAGAAGCGTCAGTCTTCTTCTACTTAAGTCGGCATTGTGCCTTTTCTATTTAATTCCGATGCAATTTCTGTGTTTCATCGTCAATAAGAAGGTCAAAGGGAAGCAGTAAACCTGAAGTGAAGCATCGGAATCTATAACTAGTGTCACAGGAATTGTTCAAACATAGACAATAAGAAGAGTCAGTCTTCTTGTGCTCAAGTCGGCATTGTGCCTTTTGTATTTAGTTCCGTTGCAATTTCTGTGCTTCATCGTCAATAAGAAGGTCCTAGGGATAGGGTAAACCTGAAGTGAAGCATCGGAATCTATAACTAGTGTCACAGGAATGGTTCAAAACATAGACAGTAGGAAGAGTCAGTCTTCTTGTACTTAAGTCGGCATTGTGCCTTTTCTATTTAATTCCGATGCAATTTCTGTGTTTCATCGTCAATAAGAAGGTCAGATTAATACAGTAACCCTGATGTGAAGCATCGGAATCTGTAACTAGCGTCACAGGAATGGTTCAAAACATAGACAGTAACAAGTGTCGATCTTATTGTACTTAAGTCGGCATTGTGCCTCTTCTATTAAATTCCGATGCAATTTCTGTGTTTCATCGTCAACAAGAAGGTCCAAGGGATACAGTAAACCTGAAGTGAAGCATCGGAATCTATAACTAGTGTCACAGGAATGGTTCAAAACATAGACAGTAGTAAGAGTCAGTCTTCTTGTACTTGAGTCGTCATTGTGTCTTCTCTATTTAATTCCGATGCAATTTCTGTGTTTCATCGTCAATAAGAAGGTCAGAGGGATACAGTAAACCAGAAGTGAAGCATCGGAATATATAACTAGTGTCACAGGAATGGTACAAAACGTAGTCAGTAAAAGAGTCAGACTTCTTGTACTTAAGGGGATACGGAATCGGATTTTGGGTTAAAAAATCGAATTTTTTTTTATTGGCGTATTATATTCTGCCATGTTTCCTCTTTAAAATGACGTATCATACATAGCTCTACTACAATTATAACTATTTTATTTTTATATATTTGTGAGATCGGGTATTGCGCTTTAGTTATACACGTCTCTCGTGGCTGACCATGAACTTTTTGGCAGTACCTTTAAAGTGACATGAATTCAAATATCCCGGTTTCCAGCGACTATTTATACACTAGTTGCCCGAAAATGTTTCTCTCTGGTTTCCTCAAGTTACTCTTTGACTTTGTGGCGGGACTGTTTTGTAAACAGTGTGATATAAGAAAGTAGTTGTTGTTGAGTTATTTCGTAATTAGTGCTTCATTTTTCGCAGTGAAAATGCCTAGAGCTAAAGCAAAAGTATTTAAAAAGCGTGTGAACTGGCAAAAGAAAAGAAATAATGATTCATTAGCAAAGCAAAGCAGTTCATCATCATCACTGTTGGAAAATGTGAATCCACTTATTACTGATTTGCCGAACGAACTTACACCAAATGAAAACACTGCTTCTCATAAAAAACTAAGAGATTTGGAAGAGAAATATAATTTACTTGATAGAGGGAATGAAGTTTTTGAACTCATTGATACGAATATATTGTGTGAAGCTCTTGAAAACAGTTTGTGCTGCAAAAAATGTCATGGAAACGTTTCTCTGAAAGTAGAATCCCATGTTGGCCTGGCTGCCCAGTTTAATTTAATATGCAGTGTTTGTAAATACAGCTGTAAGTTTCCAAGTTCGGTTTCAGTAACTGTAAATAATGGATACAAGAAAACTGAACTTTATAGTGTAAATATTAGGTTAGTTTATGGATTGCGAGCAATTGGTAAGGGCAAAGCAGCTGGTGATATGCTATGTGGTGTTCTAAATCTTCCAAGTGCACCTTCAAAGTTTGAAGCTTACAATTATGTACTAGGATCTGCAGTTGAAGATGTAGCACAGAAGTCAATGCAGGTTGCTGTGGAAGAAGCAGTGGAAGAAAATGACGGCAGTCGTGACCTCACAGTGGCGTTTGATGGCACGTGGTAGAAAAGGGGCCACACCTCCAACAATGGTGTTGTAACAGCAACTAGTGTTGATACTGGCAAGGTTATTGATGTTGCAATAATGTCTAAATACTGTAGGTGCACAGGCGGGCTGAAAAATGAACACAGTGATGACTGTATTGCTAATTATTATGGTAGTAGTGGTGGCATGGAGGTTGCTGGGGTGAAGAAAATTTTTCATCGCTCTTCACAGTGGTATAATGTTCGCTATGTCAAATATCTGGGAGATGGTGACTCTAAAGCATTCAAAGAAGTTTTGGAAAGCAAACCATATGGGAACAGTGTAAATATAAGCAAACTTGAATGTATAGGACATGTGCAGAAGAGAATGGGTGCCAGGCTGAGAAGGTTAAAATCAGTTATGAAAGGGAAAAAACTAGATGATGGGAAAACCTTGGATGGCAGAGGAAGATTGACTGATTCCATAATAGACCACATTCAGAACTGCTATGGCCTTGCAATCAGACAAAATACAGGCAATCTTGAAGAAATGAGGAGAGCTATATGGGCTTTATATTTCCACACCGCATCCACGGATGAGCATCCACAACATGGTTTGTGCCCCGAAGGTGAAAACAGCTGGTGTAAATACAATAGGGGACTAACAACAGGAGAGAAATACATTCACCACCACAGTCTACCATCAGCCATCATGGCAGAAATAAAGCCCATTTTCAGAGATCTGGCTGACAGAAGTCTTCTGATGAAATGTCTTCACGGAAAAACGCAGAACCCCAACGAGTGCTTGAATAGTGTGATGTGGCATCGTCTCCCAAAAACAGTGTTTGTCGGAATTAATACACTACATTTTGGTGTGTATGATGCTGTGGCAACCTTCAATCTTGGAAATATAACTAAATGCCAGGTCCTTCAAAAGTTGGGTATGTGTGTTGGTTCCCGTACGGTACGTGCTATGTTCTTTTTAGATCAGCACAGACTAAGGCATGCTGATAATATAATCAAGACATTAGTGAAAAAAGCAAGACAGGTGCAGAGGGGTGCCAAAAGAAGACTTGAAGATGATTATGAAGACTGTGAAAGGGGTATTAGCTACGGATCAGGAATGTTTTAATCTTCTTTCTAAGTTTCCCGTAAGTTTACTTTTTACTTCATCTAGGAACATTATCTCAGGTACTGGTCAACCTAGAAGTCTGAAATTTTTATGACGTAGTGACATAGGTCCCTATTACATACTGAAACAACGATTTTTTAATTACTTGATTTACAAAAGACTTAGAGGTGATAGTCTAGTAAAAAGCGATGGAAAAAATTTACTTAAAAATAAATGTACAATATCTCTGTAAGAAAATACTTTGACAATAAACTGTTGTTTCAGTATTGTTGTAACATATGAATGCACATACAGTAAAATTTTTACCTCTCTGTCTCCAGTAGTTTGTGAGAAAATGTTCCCTATAGTAGGCATATATTAACATTGCGGGGATAGGTGATTCCGTATCCCCTTAAGTCGGCATTGTGCCTTTTCTATTTACTTCCGATGCAATATCTGTGTTTCATCGTCATGAAGAAGGTCAGAGGGATACAGTAAACCTGAAGTGAAGCATTGGAATCTATAAATAGTGTCACAGGAATGGTTCCAAACATAGTCAGTAAGAAGAGTCAGTCTTCTTGTACTTAAGTCGGCATTGTGCCTTTTCTATTTAATTCCGATGCAATTTCTGTGTTTCATCGTCAGTAAGAAGGTCAGAACGATAGAGTAAACCTGAAGTGAAGCATCGGAATCTATAACTAGTGTCACAGGAATGGTTCAAAACATAGACAGTAAGAAGAGTCAGTCTTCTTGTACTTAAGTCGGCATTGTGCCTTTTCTATTTAATTCCGATGCAATTTCTGTGTTTCATCGTCAATAAGAAGGTCAGATTAATAAAGTAACACTGAAGTGAAGCATCGGAATCTATAACTAGTGTCACAGGAATGGTTCAAATCATAGTCAGTACGAAGAGTCAGTCTTCATGTACTTAAGTCGGCATTTTGCCTTTTGTATTTAATTCCGATGCAATTTCTGTGTTTCATCGTCAATAGAAGGTCAGAGGGATAGAGTGAACCTGAAGTGAAGCATCGGAACCTATAACTACTGTCACAGCAATGGTTCAAAACATAGGCAGTAAGAAGGGTAAGTCTTCTTATACTTAAGTCGGCATTGTGCCTTTTGTATTTAATTCCAATGCAATATCTGTGTTTCATCGTCAATAAGATAGTCAGAGGAATACAGTAAACCAGAAGTGAAGCATCGGAATCTATAACTAGTCACAGGAACGGTTCAAAACAGTCAGTAAGAAGAGTCAGTCTTCTTGTACTTAAGTCGGCATTGTGCCTTTTGTATTTAATTCCAATGCATTTGCTGTGCTTCATCGTCAATGAGAAGGTCCAAGGGATACTGTAGACCTGAAGTGAAGCATCGGAATCTATAACTAGTGTCACAGGAATGGTTCAAAACATAGACAGTAAGTAGAGTCAGTCTTCTTGTACTTAACTCG
This sequence comes from Schistocerca piceifrons, assembly GCF_021461385.2. NCBI lineage: Eukaryota > Metazoa > Arthropoda > Insecta > Orthoptera > Acrididae > Schistocerca > Schistocerca piceifrons. The sequence continues at coordinate 2,700,749 of NC_060146.1, read as the reverse complement.
GCATTGTGCCTTTTCTAATTAGTTCCGATGTAATTTCTGTATTTCGTCGCCAATAAGGTGGTCCAAAGGATACAGTATACCTGAAGTGAAGCATCGGAATCTATAAGTAGTCACAGGAATGGTTCAAAACATAGTCAGTAATAAGAGTATGTCTTCTTGTACTTAAGTCGGCATTGTGCCTTTTGTATTTAGTTCCGTTGCAATATCTGTGTTTCATCGTCAATATGAAGGTCCTAGGGATAGAGTAAACCTGAAGTGAAGCATCAGAATGGTTCAAAACGCAGTCGGTAAGAAGAGTCAGCCTTCTTGTACTTAAGTCGGCATTGTGCCTTTTGTATTTAATTCCGATGCAATTTCTGTGTTTCATCGTCAATACGAAGCTCCAAGGGAGACAGTAGACCTGAAATGAAGCATCGGAATCTATAACTAGTGTCATAGGAATGGTTCAAAACATAGTCAGTAAGAAGAGTCACTTTTCTGGTACTTAAGTTGGCACTGTGCCTTTTGTATGTAATTCCGATGCAAATTCTGTGTTTCATCGTCAATAAGAAGGTCAGAGGGATACAGTAAACCGGAAGTGAAGCATCGGAATCTATAACTAGTGTCACAGGAATGGTTCCAAACATAGTCAGTAAGAAGAGTCAGTCTTCTTGTACTTAACTCGGCATTCAGCCTTTTCTATTTAATTCCGATGCAATTTCTGTGTTTCATCGTCAATAAGAAGGTCAGATTAATAAAGTAACACTGAAGTGAAGCATCGGAATCTATAACTAGTGTCACAGGAATGGTTCAAATCATAGTCAGTACGAAGAGTCAGTCTTCTTGTACTTAAGTCGGCATTTTGCCTTTTGTATTTAATTCCGATGCAATTTCTGTGTTTCATCGTCAATAGAAGGTCAGAGGGATAGAGTGAACCTGAAGTGAAGCATCGGAACCTATAACTACTGTCACAGGAATGGTTCAAAACATAGGCAGTAAGAAGGGTAAGTCTTCTTGTACTTAAGTCGGGATTGTGCCTTTTGTATTTAATTCCAATGCAATATCTGTGTTTCATCGTCAATAAGATAGTCAGAGGGATACAGTAAACCAGAAGTGAAGCATCGGAATCTATAACTAGAGTCACAGGAACGGTTCAAAACAGTCAGTAAGAAGAGTCAGTCTTCTTGTACTTAAGTCGGCATTGTGCCTTTTGTATTTAATTCCAATGCATTTGCTGTGTTTCATCGTCAATGAGAAGGTCCAAGGGATACTGTAGACCTGAAGTGAAGCATCGGAATCTATAACTAGTGTCACATGAATGGTTCAAAACACAGTCAGTAAGAAAAGTCAGCCTTCTTGTACTTAAGTCGGCATTGTGCACTTTGTATTTAATTCCGATGCAAATTCTGTGTTTCATCGTCAATAAGTAGGTCAGAGGTATACAGTAAACCGGAAGTGAAGCATCGGAATCTATAACTAGTGTCACAGCAATGGTTCAAAACGTAGTCAGTAAGAAGAGTCACTTTTCTTGTACTTAAGTTGGCACTGTGCCTTTTGTATGTAATTCCGATGCAAATTCTGTGTTTCATCGTCAATAAGAAGGTCAGAGGGATACAGTAAACCGGAAGTGAAGCATCGGAATCCGTAACTAGTGTCACAGGAATGGTTCAAAGCAGTCAGTAAGAAGAGTCAGTCTTCTTGTACTTAAGTCGGCATTGTGCCCTTTCTATTTAATTCCGATGCAATTTCCGTGTTTCATCGTCAATAAGAAGGTCAAAGGGAAGCAGTTAACCTGAAGTGAAGCATCGGAATCTATACCTAGTGTCACAGGAATGGTTCAAACATAGACAGTAAGAAGAGTCAGTCTTCTTGTACTTAAGGCAGCATTGTTCTTTTTCTATTTCATTCCGATGCAATTTCTGTGTTTCATCGTCAAAAAGAAGGTCAGATTAATACAGTAACCCTGATGTGAAGCGTCGGAATCTGTAACTAGCGTCACCGGAATGGTTCAAATATAGACAGTAGGAAGGGTCAGTCTTCTTGTACTTAAAACGGCATTGTGCCTTTTCTATTTAATTCCGATGCAATTTCTGTGTCTCATCGTCATTATGATGGTCAGAGGGATACAGTAAACCTGAAGTGAAGCATCGGAATCTATAACTAGAGTCACAGGAACGGTTCAAAACAGTCAGTAAGAAGAGTCAGTCTTCTTGTACTTAAGTCGGCATTGTGCCTTTTGTATTTAATTCCAATGCATTTGCTGTGTTTCATCGTCAATGAGAAGGTCCAAGGGATACTGTAGACCTGAAGTGAAGCATCGGAATCTATAACTAGTGTCACAGGAATGGTTCAAAACATAGACAGTAAGTAGAGTCAGTCTACTTGTACTTAACTCGGCATTGTGCCTTTTCTAATTAATTCCGATGTAATTTCTGTATTTCGTCGCCAATAAGGTGGTCCAAAGGATACAGTATACCTGAAGTGAAGCATCGGAATCTATAACTAAAGTCACAGGAAACGTTCAAAACATAGACAGTACGAAGAGTCGGTCTTCTTGTACTTAAGTCGGCATTGTGCCTTTTGTATTTAGTTCCGTTGCAATATCTGTGTTTCATCGTCAATATGAACGTCCTAGGGATAGAGTAAACCTGAAGTGAAGCATCAGAATCTATAACTAGTGTCACAGGAATGGTTCAAAACACAGTCAGTAAGAAAAGTCAGCGTTCTTGTACTGAAGTCGGCATTGTGCACTTTGTATTTAATTCCGATGCAATTCTGTGTTTCATCGTCAATAAGAAGGTCAGAGGGATACAGTAAACCGGAAGTGAAGCATCGGAATCTATTACTAGTGTCACAGGAATGGTTCAAAACAGTCAGTATGTAGAGTCAGTCTTCTTGTACTTAAGTCGGTATTGTGCCTTTTGTATTTAATTCCGATGCAATTTCTGTGTTTCATCGTCAATACGAAGGTCCAAGGGATACAGTAAACTTGAAGTGAAGCATCGTAATCTATAACTAGTGGCACAGCAATGGTTCAAAACGTAGTCAGTAAGAAGGGTCACTTTTCTTGTACTAAAGTTGGCACTGTGCCTTTTGTATGTAATTCCGATGCAAATTCTGTGTATCATCGTCAATAAGAAGGTCAGAGGGATACAGTAAACCGGAAGTGAAGCATCGGAATCCGTAACTAGTGTCACAGGAATGGTTCAAAGCAGTCAGTAAGAAGAGTCAGTCTTCTTGTACTTAAGTTGGCATTGTGCCCTTTCTATTTAATTCCGATGCAATTTCCGTGTTTCATCGTCAATAAGAAGGTCAAAGGGAAGCAGTTAACCTGAAGTGAAGCATCGGAATCTATAGCTAGTGTCACAGGAATGGTTCAAACATAGACAGTAAGAAGAGTCAGTCTTCTTGTACTTAAGGCAGCATTGTTCTTTTTCTATTTCATTCCGATGCAATTTCTGTGTTTCATCGTCAAAAAGAAGGTCAGAGGGATACAGTAAACCTGAAGTGAAGCATCGGAATCTGTAACTAGTGTGACAGGATTGGTTGAAAACATAGACAGTTGGAAGAGTCAATCTTCTTGTACTTAAGTCGGCATCGTGCCTTTTGTATTTAGTTCCGTTGCAATTTCTGTGCTTCATCGTCAATAAGAAGGTCCTAGCGATATGGTAAACCTGAAGTGAAGCATCGGAATCATAACTAGTGTCACAGGAATGATTCAAAAACATAGACAGTAGGAAGAGTCAGTCTTCTTGTATTTAAGTCGGCATTGTGCCTTTTCTATTTAATTCCGAAGCAATTTCTTTGTTTCATCGTCAATAAGAAGGTCAGATTAATACAGTAACCCTGATGTGAAGCGTCGGAATCTGTAACTAGCGTCACCGGAATGGTTCAAATATAGACAGTAGGAAGGGTCAGTCTTCTTGTACTTAAAACGGCATTGTGCCTTTTCTATTAAATTCCGAAGCAATTTCTGTGTCTCATCGTCATTATGATGGTCAGAGGGATACAGTAAACCTGAAGTGAAGCATCGGAATCTATAACTAGTGTCACAGGAATGGTTCAAAACATAGACAGTAGTAAGAGTCAGTCTTCTTGTACTTAAGTCGTCATTGTGCCTTCTCTATTTAATTCCGATGCTATTTCTGTGTTTCATCGTCAATAAGAAGGTCAGAGGGATACAGTAAACCGGAAGTGAAGCATCGGAATCTATAACTAGTGTCACAGGAATGGTTCAAAGCAGTCAGTAAGAAGCGTCAGTCTTCTTGTACTTAAGTCGGCATTGTGCCTTTTGTATTTAATTCTAATGCATTTGCTGTGCTTCATCGTCAATGAGAAGGTCCAGGGGATACTGTAGACCTGAAGTGAAGCATCGGAATCTATAACTAGTGTCACAGGAATGGTTCAAAACATAGACAGTAAGAAGAGTCAGTCTTCTTGTACTTAAGTCGGCATTGTGCCTTTTGTATTTAATTCCAATGCATTTGCTGTGCTTCATCGTCAATGAGAAGGTCCAAGGGATACTGTAGACCTGAAGTGAAGCATCGGAATCTATAACTAGTGTCACAGGAATGGTTCAAAACATAGACAGTAAGAAGAGTCAGTCTTCTTGTACTTAAGTTGGCATTGTGCTTTGTATTTAATTCCGATGCAAATTCTGTGTTTCATCATCAATAAGTAGGTCAGAGGGATACAGTAAACCGGAAGTGAAGCATCGGAATCTATAACTAGTGTCACAGGAATGGTTCAAAACGTAGTCAGTAAGAAGAGTCACTTTTCTTGTACTTAAGTTGGCTCTGTGCCTTTTGTATGTAATTCCGATGCAAATTCTGTGTTTCATCGTCAATAAGAAGGTCAGAGGGATACAGTAAACCGGAAGTGAAGCATTGGAATCTATAACTAGTGTCACAGGAATGGTTCAAAGCAATCAGTAAGAAGCGTCAGTCTTCTTCTACTTAAGTCGGCATTGTGCCTTTTCTATTTAATTCCGATGCAATTTCTGTGTTTCATCGTCAATAAGAAGGTCAAAGGGAAGCAGTAAACCTGAAGTGAAGCATCCGAATCTATAACTAACGTCACAGGAATCGTTCAAAACATAGACAGTAGTAAGAGTCAGTCTTCTTGTACTTAAGTCGGCATTGTGCATTTGTATTTAGTTCCGATGCAATTTCTGTGCTTCATCGTCAATACGAAGGTCCAAGGGATACAGTAAACCTGAAGTGAAGCATCGGAATCTATAACTAGTGTCACAGGAATGGTTCAAAACGTAGTCAGTAAGAAGAGTCACTTTTCTTGTACTTAAGTTGGCACTGTGCCTTTTGTATGTAATTCCGATGCAAATTCTGTGTTTCATCGTCAATAAGAAGGTCAGAGGGATACAGTAAACCGGAAGTGAAGCATCGGAATCTATAACTAGTGTCACAGGAATGGTTCAAAGCAGTCAGTAAGAAGCGTCAGTCTTCTTCTACTTAAGTCGGCATTGTGCCTTTTCTATTTAGTTCCGATGCAATTTCTGTGTTTCATCGTCAATAAGAAGGTCAAAGGGAAGCAGTAAACCTGAAGTGAAGCATCGGAATCTATAACTAGTGTCACAGGAATTGTTCAAACATAGACAGTAAGAAGAGTCAGTCTTCTTGTGCTCAAGTCGGCATTGTGCCTTTTGTATTTAGTTCCGTTGCAATTTCTGTGCTTCATCGTCAAAAAGAAGGTCCTAGGGATAGGGTAAACCTGAAGTGAAGCATCGGAATCTATAACTAGTGTCACAGGAATGGTTCAAAACATAGACAGTAGGAAGAGTCAGTCTTCTTGTACTTAAGTCGGCATTGTTCCTTTTCTATTTAATTCCGATGCAATTTCTGTGTTTCATCGTCAATAAGAAGGTCAGATTAATACAGTAACCCTGATGTGAAGCATCGGAATCTGTAACTAGCGTCACAGGAATGGTTCAAAACATAGACAGTAACAAGTGTCGATCTTCTTGTACTGAAGTCGGCATTGTGCCTCTTCTATTAAATTCCGATGCAATTTCTGTGTTTCATCGTCAACAAGAAGGTCCAAGGGATACAGTAAACCTGAAGTGAAGCATCGGAATCTATAACTAGTGTCACAGGAATGGTTCAAAACATAGACAGTAGTAAGAGTCAGTCTTCTTGTACTTGAGTCGTCATTGTGTCTTCTCTATTTAATTCCGATGCAATTTCTGTGTTTCATCGTCAATAAGAAGGTCAGAGGGATACAGTAAACCAGAAGTGAAGCATCGGAATATATAACTAGTGTCACAGGAATGGTACAAAACGTAGTCAGTAAAAGAGTCAGACTTCTTGTACTTAAGGGGATACGGAATCGGATTTTGGGTTAAAAAATCGAATTTTTTTTTATTGGCGTATTATATTCTGCCATGTTTCCTCTTTAAAATGACGTATCATACATAGCTCTACTACAATTATAACTATTTTATTTTTATATATTTGTGAGATCGGGTATTGCGCTTTAGTTATACACGTCTCTCGTGGCTGACCATGAACTTTTTGGCAGTACCTTTAAAGTGACATGAATTCAAATATCCCGGTTTCCAGCGACTATTTATACACTAGTTGCCCGAAAATGTTTCTCTCTGGTTTCCTCAAGTTACTCTTTGACTTTGTGGCGGGACTGTTTTGTAAACAGTGTGATATAAGAAAGTAGTTGTTGTTGAGTTATTTCGTAATTAGTGCTTCATTTTTCGCAGTGAAAATGCCTAGAGCTAAAGCAAAAGTATTTAAAAAGCGTGTGAACTGGCAAAAGAAAAGAAATAATGATTCATTAGCAAAGCAAAGCAGTTCATCATCATCACTGTTGGAAAATGTGAATCCACTTATTACTGATTTGCCGAACGAACTTACACCAAATGAAAACACTGCTTCTCATAAAAAACTAAGAGATTTGGAAGAGAAATATAATTTACTTGATAGAGGGAATGAAGTTTTTGAACTCATTGATACGAATATATTGTGTGAAGCTCTTGAAAACAGTTTGTGCTGCAAAAAATGTCATGGAAACGTTTCTCTGAAAGTAGAATCCCATGTTGGCCTGGCTGCCCAGTTTAATTTAATATGCAGTGTTTGTAAATACAGCTGTAAGTTTCCAAGTTCGGTTTCAGTAACTGTAAATAATGGATACAAGAAAACTGAACTTTATAGTGTAAATATTAGGTTAGTTTATGGATTGCGAGCAATTGGTAAGGGCAAAGCAGCTGGTGATATGCTATGTGGTGTTATAAATCTTCCAAGTGCACCTTCAAAGTTTGAAGCTTACAATTATGTACTAGGATCTGCAGTTGAAGATGTAGCACAGAAGTCAATGCAGGTTGCTGTGGAAGAAGCAGTGGAAGAAAATGACGGCAGTCGTGACCTCACAGTGGCGTTTGATGGCACGTGGCAGAAAAGGGGCCACACCTCCAACAATGGTGTTGTAACAGCAACTAGTGTTGATACTGGCAAGGTTATTGATGTTGCAATAATGTCTAAATACTGTAGGTGCACAGGCGGGCTGAAAAATGAACACAGTGATGACTGTATTGCTAATTATTATGGTAGTAGTGGTGGCATGGAGGTTGCTGGGGTGAAGAAAATTTTTCATCGCTCTTCACAGTGGTATAATGTTCGCTATGTCAAATATCTGGGAGATGGTGACTCTAAAGCATTCAAAGAAGTTTTGGAAAGCAAACCATATGGGAACAGTGTAAATATAAGCAAACTTGAATGTATAGGACATGTGCAGAAGAGAATGGGTGCCAGGCTGAGAAGGTTAAAATCAGTTATGAAAGGGAAAAAACTAGATGATGGGAAAACCTTGGATGGCAGAGGAAGATTGACTGATTCCATAATAGACCACATTCAGAACTGCTATGGCCTTGCAATCAGGCAAAATACAGGCAATCTTGAAGAAATGAGGAGAGCTATATGGGCTTTATATTTCCACACCGCATCCACGGATGAACATCCACAACATGGTTTGTGCCCCGAAGGTGAAAACAGCTGGTGTAAATACAATAGGGGACTAACAACAGGAGAGAAATACATTCACCACCACAGTCTACCATCAGCCATCATGGCAGAAATAAAGCCCATTTTCAGAGATCTGGCTGACAGAAGTCTTCTGATGAAATGTCTTCACGGAAAAACGCAGAACCCCAACCAGTGCTTGAATAGTGTGATGTGGCATCGTCTCCCAAAAACAGTGTTTGTCGGAATTAATACACTACATTTTGGTGTGTATGATGCTGTGGCAACCTTCAATCTTGGAAATATAACTAAATGCCAGGTCCTTCAAAAGTTGGGTATGTGTGTTGGTTCCCGTACGGTACGTGCTATGTTCTTTTTAGATCAGCACAGACTAAGGCATGCTGATAATATAATCAAGACATTAGTGAAAAAAGCAAGACAGGTGCAGAGGGGTGCCAAAAGAAGACTTGAAGATGATTATGAAGACTGTGAAAGGGGTATTAGCTACGGATCAGGAATGTTTTAATCTTCTTTCTAAGTTTCCCGTAAGTTTACTTTTTACTTCATCTAGGAACATTATCTCAGGTACTGGTCAACCTAGAAGTCTGAAATTTTTATGACGTAGTGACATAGGTCCCTATTACATACTGAAACAACGATTTTTTAATTACTTGATTTACAAAAGACTTAGAGGTGATAGTCTAGTAAAAAGCGATGGAAAAAATTTACTTAAAAATAAATGTACAATATCTCTGTAAGAAAATACTTTGACAATAAACTGTTGTTTCAGTATTGTTGTAACATATGAATGCACATACAGTAAAATTTTTACCTCTCTGTCTCCAGTAGTTTGTGAGAAAATGTTCCCTATAGTAGGCATATATTAACATTGCGGGGATAGGTGATTCCGTATCCCCTTAAGTCGGCATTGTGCCTTTTCTATTTACTTCCGATGCAATATCTGTGTTTCATCGTCATGAAGAAGGTCAGAGGGATACAGTAAACCTGAAGTGAAGCATTGGAATCTATAAATAGTGTCACAGGAATGGTTCCAAACATAGTCAGTAAGAAGAGTCAGTCTTCTTGTACTTAAGTCGGCATTGTGCCTTTTCTATTTAATTCCGATGCAATTTCTGTGTTTCATCGTCAGTAAGAAGGTCAGAACGATTGAGTAAACCTGAAGTGAAGCATCGGAATCTATAACTAGTGTCACAGGAATGGTTCAAAACATAGACAGTAAGAAGAGTCAGTCTTCTTGTACTTAAGTCGGCATTGTGCCTTTTCTATTTAATTCCGATGCAATTTCTGTGTTTCATCGTCAATAAGAAGGTCAGATTAATAAAGTAACACTGAAGTGAAGCATCGGAATCTATAACTAGTGTCACAGGAATGGTTCAAATCATAGTCAGTACGAAGAGTCAGTCTTCTTGTACTTAAGTCGGCATTTTGCCTTTTGTATTTAATTCCGATGCAATTTCTGTGTTTCATCGTCAATAGAAGGTCAGAGGGATAGAGTGAACCTGAAGTGAAGCATCGGAACCTATAACTACTGTCACAGCAATGGTTCAAAACATAGGCAGTAAGAAGGGTAAGTCTTCTTATACTTAAGTCGGCATTGTGCCTTTTGTATTTAATTCCAATGCAATATCTGTGTTTCATCGTCAATAAGATAGTCAGAGGGATACAGTAAACCAGAAGTGAAGCATCGGAATCTATAACTAGTCACAGGAACGGTTCAAAACAGTCAGTAAGAAGAGTCAGTCTTCTTGTACTTAAGTCGGCATTGTGCCTTTTGTATTTAATTCCAATGCATTTGCTGTGCTTCATCGTCAATGAGAAGGTCCAAGGGATACTGTAGACCTGAAGTGAAGCATCGGAATCTATAACTAGTGTCACAGGAATGGTTCAAAACATAGACAGTAAGTAGAGTCAGTCTTCTTGTACTTAACTCGGCATTGTGCCTTTTCTAATTAGTTCCGATGTAATTTCTGTATTTCGTCGCCAATAAGGTGGTCCAAAGGATACAGTATACCTGAAGTGAAGCATCGGAATCTATAAGTAGTCACAGGAATGGTTCAAAACATAGTCAGTAATAAGAGTATGTCTTCTTGTACTTAAGTCGGCATTGTGCCTTTTGTATTTAGTTCCGTTGCAATATCTGTGTTTCATCGTCAATATGAAGGTCCTAGGGATAGAGTAAACCTGTAGTGAAGCATCAGAATGGTTCAAAACGCAGTCGGTAAGAAGAGTCAGCCTTCTTGTACTTAAGTCGGCATTGTGCCTTTTGTATTTAATTCCGATGCAATTTCTGAGTTTCATCGTCAATAATAAGGTCAGATTAATAAAGTAACACTGAAGTGAAGCATCGGAATCTATAACTAGTGTCACAGGAATGGTTCAAATCATAGTCAGTACGAAGAGTCAGTCTTCTTGTACTTAAGGGGATACGGAATCGGATTTTGGGTTAAAAAATCGAATTTTTTTTTATTGGCGTATTATATTCTGCCATGTTTCCTCTTTAAAATGACGTATCATACATAGCTCTACTACAATTATAACTATTTTATTTTTATATATTTGTGAGATCGGGTATTGCGCTTTAGTTATACACGTCTCTCGTGGCTGACCATGAACTTTTTGGCAGTACCTTTAAAGTGACATGAATTCAAATATCCCGGTTTCCAGCGACTATTTATACACTAGTTGCCCGAAAATGTTTCTCTCTGGTTTCCTCTAGTTACTCTTTGACTTTGTGGCGGGACTGTTTCGTAAACAGTGTGATATAAGAAAGTAGTTGTTGTTGAGTTATTTCGTATTTAGTGCTTCATTTTTCGCAGTGAAAATGCCTAGAGCTAAAGCAAAAGTATTTAAAAAGCGTGTGAACTGGCAAAAGAAAAGAAATAATGATTCATTAGCAAAGCAAAGCAGTTCATCATCATCACTGTTGGAAAATGTGAATCCACTTATTACTGATTTGCCGAACGAACTTACACCAAATGAAAACAGTGCTTCTCATAAAAAACTAAGAGATTTGGAAGAGAAATATAATTTACTTGATAGAGGGAATGAAGTTTTTGAACTCATTGATACGAATATATTGTGTGAAGCTCTTGAAAACAGTTTGTGCTGCAAAAAATGTCATGGAAATGTTTCTCTGAAAGTAGAATCCCATGTTGGCCTGGCTGCCCAGTTTAATTTAATATGCAGTGTTTGTAAATACAGCTGTAAGTTTCCAAGTTCGGTTTCAGTAACTGTAAATAATGGATACAAGAAAACTGAACTTTATAGTGTAAATATTAGGTTAGTTTATGGATTGCGAGCAATTGGTAAGGGCAAAGCAGCTGGTGATATGCTATGTGGTGTTCTAAATCTTCCAAGTGCACCTTCAAAGTTTGAAGCTTACAATTATGTACTAGGATCTGCAGTTGAAGATGTAGCACAGAAGTCAATGCAGGTTGCTGTGGAAGAAGCAGTGGAAGAAAATGACGGCAGTCGTGACCTCACAGTGGCGTTTGATGGCACGTGGCAGAAAAGGGGCCACATCTCCAACAATGGTGTTGTAACAGCAACTAGTGTTGATACTGGCAAGGTTATTGATGTTGCAATAATGTCTAAATACTGTAGGTGCACAGGCAGGCTGAAAAATGAACACAGTGATGACTGTATTGCTAATTATTATGGTAGTAGTGGTGGCATGGAGGTTGCTGGGGTGAAGAAAATTTTTCATCGCTCTTCACAGTGGTATAATGTTCGCTATGTCAAATATCTGGGAGATGGTGACTCTAAAGCATTCAAAGAAGTTTTGGAAAGCAAACCATATTGGAACAGTGTAAATATAAGCAAACTTGAATGTATAGGACATGTGCAGAAGAGAATGGGTGCCAGGCTGAGAAGGTTAAAATCAGTTATGAAAGGGAAAAAACTAGATGATGGGAAAACCTTGGATGGCAGAGGAAGATTGACTGATTCCATAATAGACCACATTCAGAACTGCTATGGCCTTGCAATCAGGCAAAATACAGGCAATCTTGAAGAAATGAGGAGAGCTATATGGGCTTTATATTTCCACACCGCATCCACGGATGAGCATCCACAACATGGTTTGTGCCCCAAAGGTGAAAACAGCTGGTGTAAATACAATAGGGGACTAACAACAGGAGAGAAACACATTCACCACCACAGTCTACCATCAGCCATCATGGCAGAAATAAAGCCCATTTTCAGAGATCTGGCTGACAGAAGTCTTCTGATGAAATGTCTTCACGGAAAAACGCAGAACCCCAACGAGTGCTTGAATAGTGTGATATGGCATCGTCTCCCAAAAACAGTGTTTGTCGGAATTAATACACTACATTTTGGTGTGTATGATGCTGTGGCAACCTTCAATCTTGGAAATATAACTAAATGCCAGGTCCTTCAAAAGTTGGGTATGTGTGTTGGTTCCCGTACGGTACGTGCTATGTTCTTTTTAGATCAGCACAGACTAAGGCATGCTGATAATATAATCAAGACATTAGTGAAAAAAGCAAGACAGGTGCAGAGGGGTGCCAAAAGAAGACTTGAAGATGATTATGAAGACTGTGAAGGGGGTATTAGCTACGGATCAGGAATGTTTTAATCTTCTTTCTCCGTTTCCCGTAAGTTTACTTTTTACTTCATCTAGGAACATTATCTCAGGTACTGGTCAACCTAGAAGTCTGAAATTTTTATGACGTAGTGACATAGGTCCCTATTAAATACTGAAACAACGATTTTTTAATTACTTGATTTACAAAAGACTTAGGGGTGATAGTCTAGTAAAAAGCGATGGAAAAAATTTACTTAAAAATAAATGTACAATATCTCTGTAAGAAAATACTTTGACAATAAACTGTTGTTTCAGTATTGTTGTAACATATGAATGCACATACAGTAAAATTTTTACCTCTCTGTCTCCAGTAGTTTGTGAGAAAATGTTCCCTATAGTAGGCATATATTAACATTGCGGGGATAGGTGATTCCGTATCCCCTTAAGTCGGCATTTTGCCTTTTGTATTTAATTCCGATGCAATTTCTGTGTTTCATCGTCAATAGAAGGTCAGAGGGATAGAGTGAACCTGAAGTGAAGCATCGGAACCTATAACTACTGTCACAGGAATGGTTCAAAACATAGGCAGTAAGAAGGGTAAGTCTTCTTGTACTTAAGTCGGCATTGTGCCTTTTGTATTTAATTCCAATGCAATATCTGTGTTTCATCGTCAATAAGATAGTCAGAGGGATACAGTAAACCAGAAGTGAAGCATCGGAATCTATAACTAGAGTCACAGGAACGGTTCAAAACAGTCAGTAAGAAGAGTCAGTCTTCTTGTACTTAAGTCGGCATTGTGCCTTTTGTATTTAATTCCAATGCATTTGCTGTGTTTCATCGTCAATGAGAAGGTCCAAGGGATACTGTAGACCTGAAGTGAAGCATCGGAATCTATAACTAGTGTCACAGGAATGGTTCAAAACATAGACTGTACGAAGAGTCAGTCTTCTTGTACTTAAGTCGGCATTGTGCCTTTTGTATTTAGTTCCGTTGCAATACCTGTGTTTCTTCGTCAATATGAACGTCCTAGGGATAGAGTAAACCTGAAGTGAAGCATCAGAATCTATAACTAGTGTCACATGAATGGTTCAAAACACAGTCAGTAAGAAAAGTCAGCCTTCTTGTACTTAAGTCGGCATTGTGCACTTTGTATTTAATTCCGATGCAAATTCTGTGTTTCATCGTCAATAGAAGGTCAGAGGGATAGAGTGAACCTGAAGTGAAGCATCGGAACCTATAACTACTGTCACAGGAATGGTTCAAAACATAGGCAGTAAGAAGGGTAAGTCTTCTTGTACTTAAGTCGGCATTGTGCCTTTTGTATTTAATTCCAATGCAATATCTGTGTTTCATCGTCAAAAAGAAGGTCAGAGGGATACAGTAAACCTGAAGGGAAGCATCGGAATCTATAACTAGTGTCACAGGAATGGTTCAAAACATAGACAGTAGTAAGAGTCAGTCTTCTTGTACTTAAGTCGTCATTGTGCCTTCTCTATTTAATTCCGTTGCAATTTCTGTGTTTCATCGTCAATAAGTAGGTCAGAGGGATACAGTAAACCAGAAGTGAAGCATCGGAATATATAGCTAGTGTCACAGGAATGGTACAAAACGTAGTCAGTAAGAAGAGTCAGACTTCTTGTACTTAAGTCGGCATTGCGCCTTTTCTATTTACTTCCGATGCAATATCTGTGTTTCATCGTCATTAACAAGGTAAGAGGGATACAGTAAACCTGAAGTGAAGCATCGGAATCTATAAATAGTGTCACAGGAATGGTTCCAAACATAGTCAGTAAGAAGAGTCAGTTTTCTTGTACTTAAGTCGGCATTGTGCCTTTTCTATTTAATTCCGATGCAATTTCTGTTTTTCATCGTGAGTAAGAAGGTCCAAGGGATACAGTAAACCTGAAGTGAATCATCGTAATCTATAACTAGTGTCACAGGAATGGTTCAAATCATAGTCAGTACTAAGAGTCAGTCTTCTTATACTTAAGTCCGCATTTTGCCTTTTGTATGTAATTCCGATGCAATTTCTGTGTTTCATCGTCAATAAGAAGGTCAGAGGGATACAGTGAACCTGAAGTGAAGCATCGGAACCTATAACTAGTGTCACAGGAATGGTTCAAAAAGTAGGCAGTAAGAAGGGTCAGTCTTCTTGTACTTAAGTCGGCATTGTGCCTTTTGTATTTAATTCCGATGCAATTTCTGTGTTTCATCGTCAATAAGAAGGTCAGATTAATACAGTAACCCTGATGTGAAGCGTCGGAATCTGTAACTAGCGTCTCAGGAATGGTTCAAAACATAGACACTAAGAAGAGTCGATCTTCTTGTACTTAAGTCGGCATTGTGCCTCTTTTATTTAATTCCGATGCAATTTCTGTGTTTCATCGTCAACAAGAGAGTACAAGGGATACAGTAAACCTAAAGTGAAGCATCGGAATATAAAACTAGTGTCACAGGAATGGTTCAAAACATAGACAGTAGTAAGAGTCAGTCTTCTTGTACTTATGTCGGCATTATGCCTTTTCTACTTATATCCGATGCAATTTCTGTGTTTCATCGTCAATAAGAAGTGAAGCATCGGAATCTATAACTAGAGTCACAGGAATGGTTCAAAACATTGTCAGTAAGAAGAGTCGGACTTCTTGTACTTAAGTCGGCATTTGCCTTTTCTATTTAATTCCAATGCAATATCTGTGTTTCATCGTCAATAAGTGGGTCAGAGGGATACAGTAAACCAGTAGTGAAGCATCGGAATCTATAACTAGTGTCACAGGAATGGTTCACAACATAGACAGTAAGAAGGGTCAGTCTTCTTGTACTTAAGGCGGCATTGTGCCTTTTGTATTTAATTCCGATGCAATTTCTGTGTTTCATCGTCAATAAGAAGGTGCAACAGATCCAGTAAACCTGAAGTGAAGCATCGGAATCTATAACTAGAGTCACAGGAACGGTTCAAAACAGTCAGCAAGAAGAGTCAGTCTTCTTGCCCTTAAGTCGGCATTGTGCCTTTTGTATTTAATTCCAAAGCATTTGCTGTGCTTCATCGTCAATGAGAAGGTCCAAGGGATACTGTAGACCTGAAGTGAAGCATCGGAATCTATAACTAGTGTCACAGGAATGGTTCAAAACATAGACAGTAAGAAGAGTCAGTCTTCTTGTACTTAAGTCGGCATTGTGCCTTTTGTATTTAATTCCAATGCAATATCTCTGTTTCATCGTCAATAAGATAGACAGAGGGGTACAGTAAACCAGAAGTGAAGCACCGGAATCTATATCTAGTGTCACAGGAATGGTTCAAAACTGTCAGTAAGAAGAGTAAGTCTTCTTGTACTTAAGTTGGCACTGTGCCTTTTGTATATAATTCCGATGTAAATTCTGTGTTTCATCGTCAATATGAAGGTCAGAGGGATACAGTAAACCGGAAGTGAAGCATCGGAATCTATAACTAGTGTCACAGGAATGGTTCAAAGCAGTCAGTAAGAAGAGTCAGTCTTCTTGTACTTAAGTCGGCATTGTGCCTTTTCTATTTAATTCCGATGCAATTTATGTGTTTCATCGTCAATAAGAAGGTCAAAGTGATGCAGTAAACCTGAAGTGAAGCATCGGAATGTATAACTAGTGTCACAGGAATGGTTCAAACATAGACAGTAAGAAGAGTCAGTCTTCTTGTACTTAAGGCAGCATTGTTCTTTTTCTATTTCATTCCGATGCAATTTCTGTGTTTCATCGTCAAAAAGAAGGTCAGAGGGATACAGTAAACCTGAAGTGAAGCATCGGAATCTATAACTAGTGTCACAGGAATGGTTCAAAACATAGACAGTAGTAAGAGTCAGTCTTCTTGTACTTAAGTCGTCATTGTGCCTTCTCTATTTAATTCCGTTGCAATTTCTGTGTTTCATCGTCAATAAGTAGGTCAGAGGGATACAGTAAACCAGAAGTGAAGCATCGGAATATATAGCTAGTGTCACAGGAATGGTACAAAACGTAGTCAGTAAGAAGAGTCAGACTACTTGTACTTAAGTCGGCATTGCGCCTTTTCTATTTACTTCCGATGCAATATCTGTGTTTCATCGTCATTAACAAGGTAAGAGGGATACAGTAAACCTGAAGTGAAGCATCGGAATCTATATATAGTGTCACAGGAATGGTTCCAAACATAGTCAGTAAGAAGAGTCAGTCTTCTTGTACTTAAGTCGGCATTGTGCCTTTTCTATTTAATTCCGATGCAATTTCTGTGTTTCATCGTGAGTAAGAAGGTCCAAGGGATACAGTTAACCTGAAGTGAATCATCGTCATCTATAACTAGTGTCACAGGAATGGTTCAAATCATAGTCAGTACTAAGAGTCAGTCATCTTATACTTAAGTCGGCATTTTGCCTTTTGTATTTAATTCCGATGCAATATCTGTGTTTCATCGTCGATAAGATAGGGGATATTGCTGCCTCGGGAAACTTATGATCCGTCTCCTGTGAGTCTAGATTTTCCAATCCGCCGCATAACTGATTTTCGAATCCGACGCAAAGCTGACAGTTAATTGTAACGTTCATGACCTCCTGATGACGATGGAACACTCAAATTGCGTCGAGATGCAATATATCGACCTCCAGCCGACTTGTCTCCAAGGGTCTATTGATGCCTCGGGCACCTTATGGTCGTTCTCCTATGAGTCTAAATTTTCGAATCAGACGAAAAACTGATAGTTAATTGTAACGTTAAGGGCCTCCTAATGATGATGGAACACTCAAATTGCATCGAGATTCAATACATCGTCCTCCAGCCGCCTTGTCTCCAAGTGGATGTTGCTGACTCGGGCTCCATATGGTCCGTCTCCTGTGAGTCTAGATTTTCGTATCCGACGCAAAACTGATAGCTAATTGTTACGTTCAGCGCCTCCTAATTACGATGGAACACTCAAATTCCGTCGAGATTCAATACATCGTCCTCCAGCCGACTTATCTACAAGGGATATTGCTACCTCGGGCAACTTATGATCCGTCTCCTGTGAGTCTAAATTTTCGAATCCGACGTAAAACTGTTGGTTAATCGTAACGTTAATGGCCTCCTAATGACGGTGGAACACTCATATTGTGTCTAAATTCAATACATCGTCATTCTGCCGACTTGTCCGCAAGGGTCTATTGCTGCCTCGGGCACCTTATGGTCGTTCTCCTGTGAGTCTAGTTTTTTGTATCCGACGCTAAACTGATTGTTAATTGTAGCGTTCAGGGCCTGCTAATGACGATGGAACACTCAAATTGCGTCTAGTTTCAATACATCGTCATTCAGCCGACTTGTCTCCAAGGGGATATTGCTGCCTTGGGTACCATATGGTCCGTCTCCTGTGAGTGGAGATTTTCGAATCCGACGCGAAACTGCAAGTTAATTGTAACGTTCAGTGCCTCCTAATGACGTTGGAAGATTCAAACTGCGTCGAGATGCAATACATCGTCCTTCAGCCGACTTGTCTCCAAGAGTCTCTTGCTGCCTCTGGCACCTTATGGTGGTTCTCCTGTGAGTCTAGATTTTCAATCCGACGCAAAGCTGATTGTTAATTGTATCGTTCTTGACCTCCTAATGACGATGGAACACTCAAATTGCGTCGAGACTCAATACATCGTCCTCGAGCCGACTTGTCTCCAAGGGTATATTGCTGCCTTGGGCACCATATGGGCCGTTTCTGTGAGTCAAGATTTTCGGGTCCGACGCGAAACTGCTAGTTAATTGTAACGTTCAGGGCCTGCTAATGACGCTGGAACACTCAAATTGCGCCGAGATTCAAAACATCGTTATTCAGCCGACTTGCCTCCAAGAGTCTATTGCTGCCTCGGGCACCTTATGGTGGTTCTCCTGTGAGTCTAGATTTTCGCATCCAACGCAAATCTGATAGTTAATTCTAACGTTCATGGCCTCCTAATGACGATGGAACACTCAAATTGCGTCGAAATTCAATACATCTTCCTTCAGCCGCCTTGTCTCCAAGGGGATGTTGCTGCCTCGGGCTCAACATGTTCCGTCTCCTGTGTGTCTAGATTTTCGTATCCGACGCAAAACTGATACTTAATTGTTACGTTCAGCGCCTCCTAATGACGATGGAACACTCACATTGCGTCGAGATTCAATACATCGTCCTTCAGTCGACTTGTATCCAAGGCTTTATTGCTGCCTCGGGCGCCTTATGGTGGTTCTCCTGTTAGTCCAGGTTTTCGAAACCGACGCAAAACTGATTGTTAATTGTAACGTCAGGGACTCCTAATGACGATGGAACACTCAAATTGCGTCGAGATGCAATATATCGACCTCCGGCCGACTTGTCTTCAAGGGTCTATTGATGCCTCGGGCACCTAATGGTCGTTCTCCTATGAGTCTAAATTTTCGAATCAGACGCAAAACTGATAGTTAATTGTAACGTTAAGGGCCTCCAAATGATGATGGAACACTCAAATTGCGTCGAGATTCAATACATCGTCCTCCAGCCGCCTTGTCTCCAAGGGGATGTTGCTGCCTCGGGCTCCATATGGTCCGTCTCCTGTGAGTCTAGATTTATGCATTAGACGCAAAACTGATAGTTAATTGTTACGTTCAGCGCCTCCAAATTACGATGGAACACTCAAATTCCGTCGAGATTCAATACATCGTCCTCCAGCCGACTTATCTACAAGGGGATATTGCTGCCTCGGCCAACTTATGATTCCTCTCCTGTGAGTCTAGATTTTCGAATCCGACGCATAACTGATACTTAATTGTAATGTTAATGGCCTCCTATTGACGATGGAACACTCAAATTGCGTCTAGTTTCAATACATCGCCATTCAGCCGACTTGTCTCGACTGCCTTGGGCACCTTATGGTAGTTCTCCTGTGAGTCTACTTTTTCAAATCCGACGCTAAACTGATTGTTAATTGTAACGTTCAGCGCCTCCTAATGACGATGGAACACTCAAATTGCGTCGAGATGCAATACATCTACCTCCAGCCGACTTGTCTCCAAGGGTCTATTGCTGCCTCGGGCACCTTATGGTCGTTCTCCTGTGAGTCTACATTTTCGAATCCGACGCATAACTGATACTTAATTGTAATGTTAATTTCCTCCTATTGACGATGGAACCCTCAAATTGCGTCTAGTTTCAATACATCGCCATTCAGCCGTCTTGTCTCGAAGGGTCTCTTGCTGCCTCGGGCACCTTATGGTCGTTCTCCTGTGAGTCTACTTTTTCGAATCCGACGCTAAACTGATTGTTAATTGTAACGATCAGCTCCTCCTAATGACGATGGAACACTCAAATTGCGTCGAGATTCAATACATCGTCCTCCAGCCGACTAGTCTCCAAGGGTCTATTGCAGCCTCGGGCACCTTAAGGTCGTTCTCCTGTGAGTCTAGATTTTCGAATCCGACGCATTGCTGATAGTTAATTGTAACGTTCAGCGCCTCCTAATGACAATGGAACACTAAAATTTTGTCGAGATTCAATACATCGTCATTCAGCCGAATTGTCTACAAGGGGATTTTACTGCCTCGGGCAACTTATGATCCGTCTCCTGTGAGTCTAGATTTTCGAATCCGACGCATAACTGATGCTTAATTGTAATGTTAATGGCCTCCTAATGACGATGGAACACTCAAATTGCGTCTAGTTTCAATACATCGTCATTCAGCCGACTTGTCTCCATGGGTCTATTGCTGCCTCGGGCACCTTATGGTCGTTCTCCTGTGAGTCTACTTTTTCGAATCCGACGCTAAACTGATAGTTAATTTTAACGTTCAGGGCCTCCTAATGACGATGGAACACTCAAATTACGTCCAGAATCAATACATCATCCTCCAGCCGACTTGTCTCCAAGGGGATATTTCTGCATCGGTCACCATATGATTCGTCTCCAGTGAGTCTAGATTTTCGTATCCGACGCAAAACTGATAGTTAATCGTAACGTTCATGTTTCGTAATGACGATGGAACAGTCAAATTGCGTCGAGATTCAATACATCGTCATTCAGCCGAATTGTCTCCAAAGGTCAATAGCTGCCCCGGGCACCTTATGGTCGTTCTCCTGTGAGTCTAGATTTTCGTATCCGACGCAAGACTGATAGTTAATTGTAACGTTCAGGGTCTCATAATGACGATTGCTGCCTTGGGTACCATATGGTCCGTCTCCTGTGAGTGTAGATTTTCGAATCCGACGCGAAACTGCAAGTTAATTGTAACGTTCAGTGCCTCCTAATGACGTTGGAACACTCAAATTGCGTGCAAATTCAATATATCGTCCTCCAGCCGACTTGTCTCCAAGAGTCTCTTGCTGCCTCTGGCACCTTATGGTGGTTCTCCTGTGAGTCTAGATTTTCAAATCCGACGCAAAGCTGACAGTTAATTGTAACGTTAATGGCCTCCAAATGATGATGGAACACTCAAATTGCGTCGAGATTCAATACATCGTCCTCCAGCCGACTTGTCTCCAAGGGGATGTTGCTGCCTCGGGCTCCATATGGTCCGTCTCCTGTGAGTCTAGATTTATGCATTAGACGCAAAACTGATAGTTAATTGTTACGTTCAGCGCCTCCAAATTACGATGGAACACTCAAATTCCGTCGAGATTCAATACATCGTCCTCCAGCCGACTTATCTCCAAGGGGATATTGCTGCCTCGGCCAACTTATGATTCCTCTCCTGTGAGTCTAGATTTTCGAATCCGACGCATAACTGATACTTAATTGTAATGTTAATGGCCTCCTATTGACGATGGAACACTCAAATTGCGTCTAGTTTCAATACATCGCCATTCAGCCGACTTGTCTCGACTGCCTTGGGCACCTTATGGTAGTTCTCCTGTGAGTCTACTTTTTCAAATCCGACGCTAAACTGATTGTTAATTGTAACGTTTAGCGCCTCCTAATGACGATGGAACACTCAAATTGCGTCGAGATGCAATACATCTACCTCCAGCCGACTTGTCTCCAAGGGCCTATTGCTGCCTCGGGCACCTTATGGTCGTTCTCCTGTGAGTCTACATTTTCGAATCCGACGCATAACTGATACTTAATTGTAATGTTAATTTCCTCCTATTGACGATGGAACTCTCAAATTGCGTCTAGTTTCAATACATCGCCATTCAGCCGTCTTGTCTCGAAGGGTCTATTGCTGCCTCGGGCACCTTATGGTCGTTCTCCTGTGAGTCTACTTTTTCGAATCCGACGCTAAACTGATTGTTAATTGTACCGATCAGCTCCTCCTAATGACGATGGAACTCTCAAATTGCGTCGAGATTCAATACATCGTCCTCCAGCCGACTAGTCTCCAAGGGTCTATTGCAGCCTCGGGCACCTTAAGGTCGTTCTCCTGTGAGTCTAGATTTTCGAATCCGACGCATTGCTGATAGTTAATTGTAACGTTCAGCGCCTCCTAATGACAAAGGAACACTAAAATTTTGTCGAGATTCAATACATCGTCATTCAGCCGACTTGTCTCCAAGGGTTTATTGCTGCCTCTGGCGCCTTATGGTGGTTCTCCTGTGAGTCTAGGTTTTCGAAACCGACGCAAAACTGATAGTTAATTGTAACGTTCAGGGACTCTAATGACGATGGAACACTCAAATTGCGTCGAGATGCAATATATCGACCTCCAGCCAACTTGTCTCCAAGGGTCTATTGCTGCCTCGAGCACCTGATGGTCGTTCTCCTCAGAGTCTAGATTTTCGAATCCGACGCAAAACTGATAGTTAATTGTAAAGCTCAGGGCCTCCTAATGACGATGGAACACTCAAATTACGTCGAGATTCAATACATCGTCCTCCAGCCGACTTGTCTCCAAGCGCATATTGCTGCCTCGGGCACCATATGGTCCGTCTCCTATGACTCTAGGTTTTCGTATCCGACCCAAAACTGATAGTTAATTGTAACGTTCAGCGCCTCCTAATTACGATGCAACACTCAAATTGCGTCGAGATTCAATACATCGTCCTCCAGCCGACTTATCTACAAGGGGATTTTGCTGCCTCGGGCAACTTATGATCCGTCTCCTGTGAGTCTAGATTTTCGAATCCGACGCATAACTGATGCTTAATTGTAATGTTAATGGCCTCCTAATGACGATGGAACACTCAAATTGCGTCTAGTTTCAATACATCGTCATTCAGCCGACTTGTCTCCATGGGTCTATTGCTGCCTCGGGCACCTTATGGTCGTTCTCCTGTGAGTCTACTTTTTCGAATCCGACGCTGAACTGATTGTTAATTTTAACGTTCAGGGCCTCCTAATGACGATGGAACACTCAAATTACGTCCAGAATCAATACATCATCCTCCAGCCGACTTGTCTCCAAGGGGATATTGCTGCATCGGTCACCATATGATTCGTCTCCAGTGAGTCTAGATTTTCGTATCCGACGCAAGACTGATAGTTAATTGTAACGTTCAGGGTCTCATAATGACGATTGCTGCCTTGGGTACCATATGGTCCGTCTCCTGTGAGTGTAGATTTTCGAATGCGACGCGAAACTGCAAGTTAATTGTAACGTTCAGCGCCTCCCAATGACGTTGGAACACTCAAATTGCGTGCAAATTCAATATATCGTCCTCCAGCCGACTTGTCTCCAAGAGTCTCTTGCTGCCTCTGGCACCTTATGGTGGTTCTCCTGTGAGTCTAGATTTTCGAATCCGACGCAAAGCTGACAGTTAATTGTAACGTTCATGACCTCCTAGTGACGATGGAACACTCAAATTGCGTCGACATGAAATACATCGACCTCCAGCCGACTTGTCTCCAAGGGTCTATTGCTGCCTCGGGCACCTTATGGTCGTTCTCCTGTGAGTCTAAATTTTCGAATCCGACGCATAACTGATAGTTAATTGTAACGTTAAGGGCCACCTAATGATGATGGAACACTCAAATTCCGTCGAGATTCAATACATCGTCCTCCAGCCGCCTTGTCTCCAAGGGGATGTAGCTGCCTCGGCCTCCATATGTTCCGTCTCCTGTGAGTGTAGATTTTCGTATCCGACGCAAAACTGATAGTTAATTGTTACGTTCAGCGCTTCTTGATGACGATGGAACACTCAAATTGTGTCGATATTCAATACATCGGCCTCCAGCCGACTAGTCTCCAAGGGTCTATTGCTGCCTCGGGCACCTTAAGGTCGTTCTCCTGTGAGTCTAGATTTTCGAATCCGACGCATTGCTCATAGTTAATTGTAACGTTCAGCGCCTCGTAATGACGATGGAACACTAAATTTTTGTCGAGATTCAATACATAGTCATTTAGCCGACTTTTCTCCAAGGGTCTATTGCTGCCTCGGGCACCTTATGGTCGTTCTCCTGTTAGTCTAGATTTTAGAATCCAACGCAAAACTGATAGTTAATTGTAACGTTCAGGGCCTCCAATCGACGATGGAACACTCAAATTGCGTCGATATTCAATACATGTCCTCCAGCCGTCTTGCCTTGGGCACTATATGGTCCATCTCCTGTGAGTCTAAATTTTCGAATCCGACGCGAAACTGCTAGTTAATTGTACCGTTCAGTGCCTCTTAATGACTTTGGAACTCTCAAATTGCGTCGAGATTCAATACATCGTCCTTCAGTCGACTTGTCTCCAAGGGTTTACTGCTGCCTCGGGCGCCTTATGGTGGTTCTCCTGTGAGTCTAGGTTTTCGAAACCGACGCAAAACTTATAGTTAATTGTAACGTTCAGGGACTCTAATGACGATGGAACACTCAAATTGCGTCGAGATGCAATATATCGACCTCCAGCCGACTTGTCTCCAAGGGTCTATTGCTACCTAGGGCACCTTATGGTCGTTCTCCTCAGAGTCTAGATTTTCGAATCCGACGCAAAACTGATAGTTAATTGTAAAGCTCAGGGCCTCCTAATTACGATGAAACACCCAAATTACGTCGGGATTCAATACATCGTCCTCCAGCCGACTTGTCTCCAAGCGCATATTGCTGCCTCGGGCACCATATGGTCCGTCTCCTATGACTCTAGATTTTCGTATCCGACCCAAAACCGATAGTTAATTGTAACGTTCAGCGCCTCCTAATGACGATGCAACACTCAAATTGCGTCGAGATTCAATACATCGTCCTCCAGCCGACTTATCTACAAGATGATATTGCTGCATCGGTCACCATATGATTCGTTCCTGTGAGTCAAGATTTTCGTATCCGACGCAAAACTGATAGTTAATTGTAACGTTCAGTGCCTCGTAATGACGATGGAACACTCAAATTGCGTCGATATTCAATACATCGTCATTCAGCCGAC
Source organism: Schistocerca piceifrons (assembly GCF_021461385.2). Lineage (NCBI taxonomy): Eukaryota > Metazoa > Arthropoda > Insecta > Orthoptera > Acrididae > Schistocerca > Schistocerca piceifrons. The sequence goes on along the minus strand of NC_060146.1, from coordinate 2,675,972 downwards.
TTGTCTCCAAGGGTCAGTTGCTGCCCCGGGCACCTTATGGTCGTTCTCCTGTGAGTCTAGATTTTCGAATCCGACGCAAAACTGATAGTTAATTGTAACGTTCAGGACGTCCTAATGACGATGGAACACTCAAATCACGTCGAGATTCAATACATCGTCCTCCAGCCGACTTGTCTCCAAGGGTCTATTGCTGCCTCGGGCACCTTATGTTCGTTCTGCTGTGAGTCTAGATTTACGGATCCGACGCATAACTGATAGTTAATAGTTGCGTTCAGCGCCTCCTAATGACGATGGAACACTCAAATTGCGTCGAGATTCAAAACATCGACATCAGCCGACTTGTCTCCAAGGGTCTATTGTTGCTTCGGGCACATTATGGTCGTTCCCCTGTGAGTCAAAATTTTCCAATCAGACACAAAACTGATAGTTAATTGAACGTTAAGGGCCTCCTAATGACGATGGAACACTCAAATTGCGCCGGGATTCAATACATCGTCCTCCAGGGGACTTGTCTCAAAGGGGATATTGCTGCCTCGGGCACCATATGGTCCGTCTCCTATGACTCTAGATTTTCGTATCCGACCCAAAACTGATAGTTAATTGTAACGTTCACCGTCTCCTAATGACGATGCAACACCCAAATTGCGTCGAGATTCAATACATCGTCCTCCAGCCGACTTATCTACAAGGGGATATTGCCGCCTCGGGCAACTTATGATCCGTCTCCTGTGAGTCTAGATTTTCGAATCCGACGCATAACTGGTGCTTAATTGTAATTTCAATGGCCTCCTAAAGACGATGGAGCACTCAAATTGCGTCTAGTTTCAATACATCGTCCTCCAGCCGACTTGTCTCCAAGGGTCTATTGCTGCCTCGGGCACCTTATGGTCTTTCTCCTGTGAGTATAAATTTTCGATTGAGACGCAAAACTTTTAGTTAATTCTAACGTTAAGAGCCTCATAATGACGATGGAACACTCTAATTGCGTCGAGACTCAATACATCGTCCTCGAGCCGACTTGTCTCCAAGAGGATATTGCAGCCTTGGGCACCATATGGGCCGTTTCTGTGAGTCAAGGTTTTCGGATCCGACGCGAAACTGCTAGTTAATAGTAACGTTCAGGGTCTCCTAATGACGATGGAACACTCAATTTGCGTCGCGATTCAATACATCGTCCTCCAGCCACCTTGTCTCCAAGGGGATGTTGCTGCCCCGGGCTCCATATGGTCCGTCTCCTGTGAGTGTAGATTTTCGAATCCGACGCGAAACTGCAAGTTAATTGTATCGGTCAGTGCCTCCGAATGACGTTGGAACACTCAAATTGCGTCGAAATTCAATACATCGTCCTCCAGCCGCCTTGTCTCCAAGGGGATGTTGCTGCCTCGGGCTCCATATGGTCCGTCTCCTGTGGGTCTAGATTTTTGTATCCGACGCAAAACTGATAGTTAATTGTTACGTTCAGCGCCTCCTAATGACGATGGAACACTTAAATTCCGTCGAGATTCAACACATCGTCCTCCAGCCGATTTATCTACAAGGGGATACTGCTACCTCGGGCAACTTATGATCCGTCTCCTGTGAGTCTAAATTTTCGAATCCGACGTAAAACTGATGGTCAATTGTAACGTTAATGGCCTCCTAATGACGATGGAACACTCAAATTGCGCCTAGATTCAATACATCGTCATTCAGCCGACTTGTCTCCAAGGGTCTATTGCTGCCTCGGGCACCTTAAGGTCGTTCTCCTTTGAGTCTAGATTTTCGAATCCGACGCATTGCTGATAGTTAATTGTAACGTTCAGCGCCTCCTAATGACGATGGAACACTAAAATTTTGTCCAGATTCAATACATCGTCATTCAGCCGACTTGCCTACAAGGGGATATTGCTGCCTCGGGCAACTTATGATCCGTCTCCTGTGAGTCTAGATTTTCGAATCCGACGCAAAACTGATGGTTAATATTAACGTTTATGGCCTCCGAATGATGGTGGAACACTCAAATTGCGTCGAGTTTCAATACATCGTCCTCCAGCCGACTTGTCTCCAAGGGTCTATTGCTGCCTCGGGCACCTTATGGTCGTTCTCCTGTGAGTCTAAATTTTCGAATCCGACGCATTGCTCATAGTTAATTGTAACGTTCAGCGTCTCGTAATGACGATGGAACACTCAAATTACGTCGAGATTCAATACTTCGTCCTCCAGCCGACTTGTCTCCAAGCGCATATTGCTGCCTCGGGCACCATATGGTCCGTCTCCTATGACTCTAGATTTTCGTATCCGACCCAAAACCGATAGTTAATTGTAACGTTCAGCGCCTCCTAATTACGATGCAACACTCAAATTGCGTCGAGATTCAATACATCGTCCTCCAGCCGACTTATCTACAAGGGGATTTTGCTGCCTCGGGCAACTTATGATCCGTCTCCTGTGAGTCTAGATTTTCGAATCCGACGCATAACTGATGCTTAATTGTAATGTTAATGGCCTCCTAATGACGATGGAACACTCAAATTGCGTCTAGTTTCAATACATCGTCATTCAGCCGACTTGTCTCCATGGGTCTATTGCTGCCTCGGGCACCTTATGGTCGTTCTCCTGTGAGTCTACTTTTTCGAATCCGACGCTAAACTGATTGTTAATTTTAACGTTCAGGGCCTCCTAATGACGATGGAACACTCAAATTAAGTCCAGAATCAATACATCATCCTCCAGCCGACTTGTCTCCAAGGGGATATTGCTGCATCGGTCACCATATGATTCGTCTCCAGTGAGTCTAGATTTTCGTATCCGACGCAAAACTGATAGTTAATCGTAACGTTCAGTGCTTCGTAATGACGATGGAACAGTCAAATTGCGTCGAGATTCAATACATCGTCATTCAGCCGAATTGTCTCCAAAGGTCAATAGCTGCCCCGGGCACCTTATGGTCGTTCTCCTGTGAGTCTAGATTTTCGTATCCGACGCAAGACTGATAGTTAATTGTAACGTTCAGGGTCTCATAATGACGATTGCTGCCTTGGGTACCATATGGTCCGTCTCCTGTGAGTGTAGATTTTCGAATCCGACGCGAAACTGCAAGTTAATTGTAACGTTCAGTGCCTCCTAATGACGTTGGAACACTCAAATTGCGTGCAAATTCAATATATCGTCCTCCAGCCGACTTGTCTCCAAGAGTCTCTTGCTGCCTCTGGCACCTTATGGTGGTTCTCCTGTGAGTCTAGATTTTCAAATCCGACGCAAAGCTGACAGTTAATTGTAACGTTCATGACCTCCTAATGACGATGGAACACTCAAATTGCGTCGACATGAAATACATCGATCTCCAGCCGACTTGTCTCCAAGGGTCTATTGCTGCCTCGGGCACCTTATGGTCGTTCTCCTGTGAGTCTAAATTTTCGAATCCGACGCATAACTGATAGTTAATTGTAACGTTAAGGGCCACCTAATCATGATGGAACACTCAAATTACGTCGAGATTCAATACATCGTCCTCCAGCCGCCTTGTCTCCAAGGGGATGTAGCTGCCTCGGCTCCATATGTTCCGTCTCCTGTGAGTGTAGATTTTCGTATCCGACGCAAAACTGATAGTTAATTGTTACGTTCAGCGCTTCTTGATGACGATGGAACACTCAAATTGTGTCGAGATTAAATACATCGGCCTCCAGCCGACTAGTCTCCAAGGGTCTATTGCTGCCTCGGGCACCTTAAGGTCGTTCTCCTGTGAGTCTAGATTTTCAAATCCGACGCATTGCTCATAGTTAATTGTAACGTTCAGCGCCTCGTAATGACGATGGAACACCAAATTTTTTGTCGAGATTCAATACATAGTCATTTAGCCGACTTTTCTCCAAGGGTCTATTGCTGCCTCGGGCACCTTATGGTTGTTCTCCTGTGAGTCTAGATTTTAGAATCCAACGCAAAACTGATAGTTAATTGTAACGTTCAGGGCCTCCAATCGACGATGGAACACTCAAATTGCGTCGAGATTCAATACATGTCCTCCAGCCGTCTTGCCTTGGGCACTATATGGTCCATCTCCTGTGAGTCTAAATTTTCGAATCCGACGCGAAACTGCTAGTTAATTGTACCGTTCAGTGCCTCTTAATGACTTTGGAACTCTCAAATTGCGTCGAGATTCAATACATCGTCCTTCAGTCGACTTGTCTCCAAGGGTTTACTGCTGCCTCGGGCGCCTTATGGTGGTTCTCCTGTGAGTCTAGGTTTTCGAAACCGACGCAAAACTTATAGTTAATTGTAACGTTCAGGGACTCTAATGACGATGGAACACTCAAATTGCGTCGAGATGCAATATATCGACCTCCAGCCGACTTGTCTCCAAGGGTCTATTGCTACCTCGGGCACCTTATGGTCGTTCTCCTCAGAGTCTAGATTTTCGAATCCGACGCAAAACTGATAGTTAATTGTAAAGCTCAGGGCCTCCTAATTACGATGAAACACCCAAATTACGTCGGGATTCAATACATCGTCCTCCAGCCGACTTGTCTCCAAGAGCATATTGCTGCCTCGGGCACCATATGGTCCGTCTCCTATGACTCTAGATTTTCGTATCCGACCCAAAACTGATAGTTAATTGTAACGTTCAGCGGCTCCTAATGACGATGCAACACTCAAATTGCGTCGAGATTCAATACATCGTCCTCCAGCCGACTTATCTACAAGATGATATTGCTGCATCGGTCACCATATGATTCGTTCCTGTGAGTCAAGATTTTCGTATCCGACGCAAAACTGATAGTTAATTGTAACGTTCAGTGCCTCGTAATGACGATGGAACACTAGAATTGCGTCGAGATTCAATACATCGTCATTCAGCCGACTTGTCTCCAAGGCCCGGGCACCTTATGGTCGTTCTCCTGTGAGTCTAGATTTTCGTATCCGACGCAAAACTGATAGTTAATTGTAACGTTCAGCGCCTCCTAATGGCGAATCAACACTCAAATTGCGTCGAGATTCAATACATCGTCCTCCAGCCGACTTGTCTCCAAGGGTCTATTGCTGCCTCGGGCACCTTATGGTCGTTCTCCTGTGAGTCTAAATTTTCGAATCCGACGCATTGCTCATAGTTAATTGTAACGTTCAGCGCCTCGTAATGACGATGGAACACTCAAATTGCGTCGAGATTCAATACATCGTCCTCCAGCCGACTTATCTACAAGGGGATATTGCTGCCACCGGCAACTTATGATCCGTCTCCTGTGAGTAGATTTTCGAATCCGACGCATAACTGATGCTTAATTGTAATGTTAATGGCCTCCTAATGACGATGGGACACTCAAATTGCGTCTAGTTTCAATACATCGTCATTCAGCCGACTTGTCTCCAAGGGTCTATTGCTGCCTCGGGCACCTTATGGTCGTTCTCCTGTGAGTCTAAATTTTCGGAGACGCAAAATTCTAACGTTAAGAGCCTCCTAATGACGCTGGAACACTCAAATTGCGCCGAGATTCAAAAGATCGTTCTTCAGCCGACTTGTCTCCAAGGGTCAAATGCTGTCTGTTGCACCTTATGGTCGTTCTCCTGTGTGACTAGATTTTCGAATCCGACGCAAAATGGATAGTTAATTGTAACGTTCAGGGACTCCTAATGACGTTGGAACACTCAAATTGGGTCTAGATGCAATATATCGACCTCCAGCGGACTTGTCTCGAAGGGTCTATTGCTGCCTCGGGCACCTTATGGTCGTTCTCCTCTGAGTCTAGATTTTCGAATCCGACGCAAAACTGATAGTTAATTGTAACGTTCAGGGCGTCCTAATGACGATGGAACACTCAAATCACGTCGAGATTCAATACATCGTCCTCCAGCCGACTTGTCTCCAAGGGTCTATTGCTGCCTCGGGCACCTTATGTTCGTTCTCCTGTGAGTCTATTTTTACGGATCCGACGCATAACTGATAGTTAATAGTTGCGTTCAGCGCCTCCTAATGACGATGGAACACTCAAATTGCGTCGAGATTCAAAACATCGACATCAGCCGACTTGTCTCCAAGGGTCTATTGTTGCTTCGGGCACATTATGGTCGTTCCCCTGTGAGTAAAAATTTTCCAATCAGACACAAAACTGATAGTTAATCGAACGTTAAGGGCCTCCTAATGACGATGGAACACTCAAATTTCGCCGGGATTCAATACATCGTCCTCCAGGGGACTTGTCTCCAAGGGGATATTGCTGCCTCGGGCAACTTATGATCCGTCTCCTGTGAGTCTAGATTTTCGAATCCGACGCAAAACTGATGGTTAATATTAACGTTTATGGCCTCCGAATGATGGTGGAACACTCAAATTGCGTCGAGTTTCAATACATCGTCCTCCAGACGACTTGTCTCCAAGGGTCTATTGCTGCCTCGGGCACCTTATGGTCGTTCTCCTGTGAGTCTAAATTTTCGAATCCGACGCATTGCTCATAGTTAATTGTAACGTTCAGCGCCTCGTAATGACGATGGAACACTCAAATTACGTCGAGACTCAATACTTCGTCCTCCAGCCGACTTGTCTCCAAGCGCATATTGCTGCCTCGGGCACCATATGGTCCGTCTCCTATGACTCTAGATTTTCGTATCCGACCCAAAACCGATAGTTAATTGTAACGTTCAGCGCCTCCTAATTACGATGCAACACTCAAATTGCGTCGAGATTCAATACATCGTCCTCCAGCCGACTTATCTACAAGGGGATTTTGCTGCCTCGGGCAACTTATGATCCGTCTCCTGTGAGTCTAGATTTTCGAATCCGACGCATAACTGATGCTTAATTGTAATGTTAATGGCCTCCTAATGACGATGGAACACTCAAATTGCGTCTAGTTTCAATACATCGTCATTCAGCCGACTTGTCTCCATGGGTCTATTGCTGCCTCGGGCACCTTATGGTCGTTCTCCTGTGAGTCTACTTTTTCGAATCCGACGCTAAACTGATTGTTAATTTTAACGTTCAGGGCCTCCTAATGACGATGGAACACTCAAATTAAGTCCAGAATCAATACATCATCCTCCAGCCGACTTGTCTCCAAGGGGATATTGCTGCATCGGTCACCATATGATTCGTCTCCAGTGAGTCTAGATTTTCGTATCCGACGCAAAACTGATAGTTAATCGTAACGTTCAGTGCTTCGTAATGACGATGGAACAGTCAAATTGCGTCGAGATTCAATACATCGTCATTCAGCCGAATTGTCTCCAAAGGTCAATAGCTGCCCCGGGCACCTTATGGTCGTTCTCCTGTGAGTCTAGATTTTCGTATCCGACGCAAGACTGATAGTTAATTGTAACGTTCAGGGTCTCATAATGACGATTGCTGCCTTGGGTACCATATGGTCCGTCTCCTGTGAGTGTAGATTTTCGAATGCGACGCGAAACTGCAAGTTAATTGTAACGTTCAGTGCCTCCTAATGACGTTGGAACACTCAAATTGCGTGCAAATTCAATATATCGTCCTCCAGCCGACTTGTCTCCAAGAGTCTCTTGCTGCCTCTGGCACCTTATGGTGGTTCTCCTGTGAGTCTAGATTTTCAAATCCGACGCAAAGCTGACAGTTAATTGTAACGTTCATGACCTCCTAATGACGATGGAACACTCAAATTGCGTCGACATGAAATACATCGACCTCCAGCCGACTTGTCTCCAAGGGTCTATTGCTGCCTCGGGCACCTTATGGTCGTTCTCCTGTGAGTCTAAATTTTCGAATCCGACGCATAACTGATAGTTAATTGTAACTTTAAGGGCCACCTAATCATGATGGAACACTCAAATTACGTCGAGATTCAATACATCGTCCTCCAGCCGCCTTGTCTCCAAGGGGATGTAGCTGCCTCGGCTCCATATGTTCCGTCTCCTGTGAGTGTAGATTTTCGTATCCGACGCAAAACTGATAGTTAATTGTTACGTTCAGCGCTTCTTGATGACGATGGAACACTCAAATTGTGTCGAGATTAAATACATCGGCCTCCAGCCGACTAGTCTCCAAGGGTCTATTGCTGCCTCGGGCACCTTAAGGTCGTTCTCCTGTGAGTCTAGGTTTTCGTAACCGGCGCAAAACTTATAGTTAATTGTAACGTTCAGGGACTCTAATGACGATGGAACACACAAAATTCCGTCGAGATGCAATATATCGACCTCCAGCCGACTTGTCTCCAAGGGTCTATTGCTACCTCGGGCACCTTATGGTCGTTCTCCTCAGAGTCTAGATATTCGAATCCGACGCAAAACTGATAGTTAATTGTAAAGCTCAGGGCCTCCTAATTACGATGAAACACCCAAATTACGTCGGGATTCAATACATCGTCCTCCAGCCGACTTGTCTCCAAGCGCATATTGCTGCCTCGGGCACCATATGGTCCGTCTCCTATGACTCTAGATTTTCGTATCCGACCCAAAACTGATAGTTAATTGTAACGTTCAGCGCCTCCTAATGACGATGCAACACTCAAATTGCGTCGAGATTCAATACATCGTCCTCCAGCCGACTTATCTACAAGATGATATTGCTGCATCGGTCACCATATGATTCGTTCCTGTGAGTCAAGATTTTCGTATCCGACGCAAAACTGATAGTTAATTGTAACGTTCAGTGCCTCGTAATGACGATGGAACACTAGAATTGCGTCGAGATTCAATACATCGTCATTCAGCCGACTTGTCTCCAAGGCCCGGGCACCTTATGGTCGTTCTCCTGTGAGTCTAGATTTTCGTATCCGACGCAAAACTGATAGTTAATTGTAACGTTCAGCGCCTCCTAATGGCGAATCAACACTCAAATTGCGTCGAGATTCAATACATCGTCCTCCAGCCGACTTGTCTCCAAGGGTCTATTGCTGCCTCGGGCACCTTATGGTCGTTCTCCTGTGAGTCTAAATTTTCGAATCCGACGCATTGCTCATAGTTAATTGTAACGTTCAGCGCCTCGTTATGACGATGGAACACTCAAATTGCGTCGAGATTCAATACATCGTCCTCCAGCCGACTTATCTACAAGGGGATATTGCTGCCACCGGCAACTTATGATCCGTCTCCTGTGAGTAGATTTTCGAATCCGACGCATAACTGATGCTTAATTGTAATGTTAATGGCCTCCTAATGACGATGGAACACTCAAATTGCGTCTAGTTTCAATACATCGTCATTCAGCCGACTTGTCTCCAAGGGTCTATTGCTGCCTCGGGCACCTTATGGTCGTTCTCCTGTGAGTCTAAATTTTCGGAGACGCAAAATTCTAACGTTAAGAGCCTCCTAATGACGCTCGAACACTCAAATTGCGCCGAGATTCAAAAGATCGTTCTTCAGCCGACTTGTCTCCAAGGGTCAAATGCTGTCTGTTGCACCTTATGGTCGTTCTCCTGTGTGACTAGATTTTCGAATCCGACGCAAAATGGATAGTTAATTGTAACGTTCAGGGACTCCTAATGACGTTGGAACACTCAAATTGGGTCTAGATGCAATATATCGACCTCCAGCGGACTTGTCTCGAAGGGTCTATTGCTGCCTCGGGCACCTTATGGTCGTTCTCCTCTGAGTCTAGATTTTCGAATCCGACGCAAAACTGATAGTTAATTGTAACGTTCAGGGCGTCCTAATGACGATGGAACACTCAAATCACGTCGAGATTCAATACATCGTCCTCCAGCCGACTTGTCTCCAAGGGTCTATTGCTGCCTCGGGCACCTTATGTTCGTTCTCCTGTGAGTCTATTTTTACGGATCCGACGCATAACTGATAGTTAATAGTTGAGTTCAGCGCCTCCTAATGACGATGGAACACTCAAATTGCGTCGAGATTCAAAACATCGACATCAGCCGACTTGTCTCCAAGGGTCTATTGTTGCTTCGGGCACATTATGGTCGTTCCCCTGTGAGTAAAAATTTTCCAATCAGACACAAAACTGATAGTTAATCGAACGTTAAGGGCCTCCTAATGACGATGGAACACTCAAATTTCGCCGGGATTCAATACATCGTCCTCCAGGGGACTTGTCTCCAAGGGGATATTGCTGCCTCGGGCACCATATGGTCCGTCTCCTATGACTCTAGATTTTCGTATCCGACCCAAAACTGATAGTTAATTGTAACGTTCACCGTCTCCTAATGACGATGCAACACCCAAATTGCGTCGAGATTCAATACATCGTCCTCCAGCCGACTTATCTACAAGGGGATATTGCCGCCTCGGGCAACTTATGATCCGTCTCCTGTGAGTCTAGATTTTCGAATCCGACGCATAACTGGTGCTTAATTGTAATTTCAATGGCCTCCTAAAGACGATGGAACACTCAAATTGCGTCTAGTTTCAATACATCGTCCTCCAGCCGACTTGTCTCCAAGGGTCTATTGCTGCCTCGGGCACCTTATGGTCTTTCTCCTGTGAGTATAAATTTTCGATTGAGACGCAAAACTTTTAGTTAATTCTAACGTTAAGACCCTCATAATGACGATGGAACACTCTAATTGCGTCGAGACTCAATACATCGTCCTCGAGCCGACTTGTCTCCAAGAGGATATTGCAGCCTTGGGCACCATATGGGCCGTTTCTGTGAGTCAAGGTTTTCGGATCCGACGCGAAACTGCTAGTTAATAGTAACGTTCAGGGTCTCCTAATGACGATGGAACACTCAATTTGCGTCGCGATTCAATACATCGTCCTCCAGCCGCCTTGTCTCCAAGGGGATGTTGCTGCCCCGGGCTCCATATGGTCCGTCTCCTGTGAGTGTAGATTTTCGAATCCGACGCGAAACTGCAAGTTAATTGTATCGGTCAGTGCCTCCGAATGACGTTGGAACACTCAAATTGCGTCGAAATTCAACACATCGTCCTCCAGCCGAGTTATCTACAAGGGGATACTGCTACCTCGGGCAACTTATGATCCGTCTCCTGTGACTCTAAATTTTCGAATCCGACGTAAAACTGATGGTCAATTGTAACGTTAATGGCCTCCTAATGACGATGGAACATTCAAATTGCGCCTAGATTCAATACATCGTCATTCAGCCGACTTGTCTCCAAGGGTCTATTGCTGCCTCGGGCACCTTAAGGTCGTTCTCCTTTGAGTCTAGATTTTCGAATCCGACTGTTGGTTAATCGTAACGTTAATGGCCTCCTAATGACGGTGGAACACTCATATTGCGTCTAAATTTAATACATCGTCATTGTGCCGACTTGTCCGCAAGGGTCTATTGCTGCCTCGGGCACCTTATGGTCGTTCTCCTGTGAGTCTAGTTTTTTGTATCCGACGCTAAACTGATTGTTAATTGTAGCGTTCAGGGCCTCCTAATGACGATGGAACACTCAAATTGCGTCTAGTTTCAATACATCGTCATTCAGCCGACTTGTCTCCAAGGGGATATTGCTGCCTTGGGTACCATATGGTCCGTCTCCTGTGAGTGGAGATTTTCGAATCCGACGCGAAACTGCAAGTTAATTGTAACGTTCAGTGCCTCCTAATGACGTTGGAAGATTCAAACTGCGTCGAGATGCAATACATCGTCCTTCAGCCGACTTGTCTCCAAGAGTCTCTTGCTGCCTCTGGCACCTTATGGTGGTTCTCCTGTGAGTCTAGATTTTCAATCCGACGCAAAGCTGATAGTTAATTGTATCGTTCTTGACCTCCTAATGACGATGGAACACTCAAATTGCGTCGAGATGCAATACATCAACCTCCAGCCGACTTGTCTCCAAGGGTCTATTGCTGCCTCGGTACCTTATGGTCGTTCTCCTGTGAGTCTAAATTCGCGAATCCGACGCATAACTGATAGTTAATTGTAACGTTCAGCGCCTCCTAATGGCGAATCAACACTCAAATTGCGTCGAGATTCAATACATCGTCATTCAACCGACTTATCTACAAGGGATATTGCTACCTCGGGCAACTTATGATCCGTCTCCTGTGAGTCTAAATTTTCGAATCCGACGTAAAACTGTTGGTTAATCGTAACGTTAATGGCCTCCTAATGACGGTGGAACACTCATATTGCGTCTAAATTCAATACATCGTCATTCTGCCGACTTGTCCGCAAGGGTCTATTGCTGCCTCGGGCACCTTATGGTCGTTCTCCTGTGAGTCTAGTTTTTTGTATCCGACGCTAAACTGATTGTTAATTGTAGCGTTCAGGGCCTCCTAATGACGATGGAACACTCAAATTGCGTCTAGTTTCAATACATCGTCATTCAGCCGACTTGTCTCCAAGGGGATATTGCTGCCTTGGGTACCATATGGTCCGTCTCCTGTGAGTGGAGATTTTCGAATCCGACGCGAAACTGCAAGTTAATTGTAACGTTCAGTGCCTCCTAATGACGTTGGAAGATTCAAACTGCGTCGAGATGCAATACATCGTCCTTCAGCCGACTTGTCTCCAAGAGTCTCTTGCTGCCTCTGGCACCTTATGGTGGTTCTCCTGTGAGTCTAGATTTTCAATCCGACGCAAAGCTGGTAGTTAATTGAATCGTTCTTGACCTCTTAATGACTTTGGAACTCTCAAATTGCGTCGAGATTCAATACATCGTCCTTCAGTCGACTTGTCTCCAAGGGTTTACTGCTGCCTCGGGCGCCTTATGGTGGTTCTCCTGTGAGTCTAGGTTTTCGAAACCGACGCAAAACTTATAGTTAATTGTAACGTTCAGGGACTCTAATGACGATGGAACACTCAAATTGCGTCGAGATGCAATATATCGACCTCCAGCCGACTTGTCTCCAAGGGTCTATTGCTACCTCGGGCACCTTATGGTCGTTCTCCTCAGAGTCTAGATTTTCGAAACCGACGCAAAACTGATAGTTAATTGTAAAGCTCAGGGCCTCCTAATTACGATGAAACACCCAAATTACGTCGGGATTCAATACATCGTCCTCCAGCCGACTTGTCTCCAAGAGCATATTGCTGCCTCGGGCACCATATGGTCCGTCTCCTATGACTCTAGATTTTCGTATCCGACCCAAAACTGATAGTTAATTGTAACGTTCAGCGGCTCCTAATGACGATGCAACACTCAAATTGCGTCGAGATTCAATACATCGTCCTCCAGCCGACTTATCTACAAGATGATATTGCTGCATCGGTCACCATATGATTCGTTCCTGTGAGTCAAGATTTTCGTATCCGACGCAAAACTGATAGTTAATTGTAACGTTCAGTGCCTCGTAATGACGATGGAACACTAGAATTGCGTCGAGATTCAATACATCGTCATTCAGCCGACTTGTCTCCAAGGCCCGGGCACCTTATGGTCGTTCTCCTGTGAGTCTAGATTTTCGTATCCGACGCAAAACTGATAGTTAATTGTAACGTTCAGCGCCTCCTAATGGCGAATCAACACTCAAATTGCGTCGAGATTCAATACATCGTCCTCCAGCCGACTTGTCTCCAAGGGTCTATTGCTGCCTCGGTCACCTTATGGTCGTTCTCCTGTGAGTCTAAATTTTCGAATCCGACGCATTGCTCATAGTTAATTGTAACGTTCAGCGCCTCGTAATGACGATGGAACACTCAAATTGCGTCGAGATTCAATACATCGTCCTCCAGCCGACTTATCTACAAGGGGATATTGCTGCCACCGGCAACTTATGATCCGTCTCCTGTGAGTAGATTTTCGAATCCGACGCATAACTGATGCTTAATTGTAATGTTAATGGCCTCCTAATGACGATGGAACACTCAAATTGCGTCTAGTTTCAATACATCGTCATTCAGCCGACTTGTCTCCAAGGGTCTATTGCTGCCTCGGGCACCTTATGGTCGTTCTCCTGTGAGTCTAAATTTTCGGAGACGCAAAATTCTAACGTTAAGAGCCTCCTAATGACGCTGGAACACTCAAATTGCGCCGAGATTCAAAAGATCGTTCTTCAGCCGACTTGTCTCCAAGGGTCAAATGCTGTCTGTTGCACCTTATGGTCGTTCTCCTGTGTGACTAGATTTTCGAATCCGACGCAAAATGGATAGTTAATTGTAACGTTCAGGGACTCCTAATGACGTTGGAACACTCAAATTGGGTCTAGATGCAATATATCGACCTCCAGCGGACTTGTCTCGAAGGGTCTATTGCTGCCTCGGGCACCTTATGGTCGTTCTCCTCTGAGTCTAGATTTTCGAATCCGACGCAAAACTGATAGTTAATTGTAACGTTCAGGGCGTCCTAATGACGATGGAACACTCAAATCACGTCGAGATTCAATACATCGTCCTCCAGCCGACTTGTCTCCAAGGGTCTATTGCTGCCTCGGGCACCTTATGTTCGTTCTCCTGTGAGTCTATTTTTACGGATCCGACGCATAACTGATAGTTAATAGTTGCGTTCAGCGCCTCCTAATGACGATGGAACACTCAAATTGCGTCGAGATTCAAAACATCGACATCAGCCGACTTGTCTCCAAGGGTCTATTGTTGCTTCGGGCACATTATGGTCGTTCCCCTGTGAGTAAAAATTTTCCAATCAGACACAAAACTGATAGTTAATCGAACGTTAAGGGCCTCCTAATGACGATGGAACACTCAAATTTCGCCGGGATTCAATACATCGTCCTCCAGGGGACTTGTCTCCAAGGGGATATTGCTGCCTCGGGCAACTTATGATCCGTCTCCTGTGAGTCTAGATTTTCGAATCCGACGCAAAACTGATGGTTAATATTAACGTTTATGGCCTCCGAATGATGGTGGAACACTCAAATTGCGTCGAGTTTCAATACATCGCCCTCCAGACGACTTGTCTCCAAGGGTCTATTGCTGCCTCGGGCACCTTATGGTCGTTCTCCTGTGAGTCTAAATTTTCGAATCCGACGCATTGCTCATAGTTAATTGTAACGTTCAGCGCCTCGTAATGACGATGGAACACTCAAATTACGTCGAGACTCAATACTTCGTCCTCCAGCCGACTTGTCTCCAAGCGCATATTGCTGCCTCGGGCACCATATGGTCCGTCTCCTATGACTCTAGATTTTCGTATCCGACCCAAAACCGATAGTTAATTGTAACGTTCAGCGCCTCCTAATTACGATGCAACACTCAAATTGCGTCGAGATTCAATACATCGTCCTCCAGCCGACTTATCTACAAGGGGATTTTGCTGCCTCGGGCAACTTATGATCCGTCTCCTGTGAGTCTAGATTTTCGAATCCGACGCATAACTGATGCTTAATTGTAATGTTAATGGCCTCCTAATGACGATGGAACACTCAAATTGCGTCTAGTTTCAATACATCGTCATTCAGCCGACTTGTCTCCATGGGTCTATTGCTGCCTCGGGCACCTTATGGTCGTTCTCCTGTGAGTCTACTTTTTCGAATCCGACGCTAAACTGATTGTTAATTTTAACGTTCAGGGCCTCCTAATGACGATGGAACACTCAAATTAAGTCCAGAATCAATACATCATCCTCCAGCCGACTTGTCTCCAAGGGGATATTGCTGCATCGGTCACCATATGATTCGTCTCCAGTGAGTCGAGATTTTCGTATCCGACGCAAAACTGATAGTTAATCGTAACGTTCAGTGCTTCGTAATGACGATGGAACAGTCAAATTGCGTCGAGATTCAATACATCGTCATTCAGCCGAATTGTCTCCAAAGGTCAATAGCTGCCCCGGGCACCTTATGGTCGTTCTCCTGTGAGTCTAGATTTTCGTATCCGACGCAAGACTGATAGTTAATTGTAACGTTCAGGGTCTCATAATGACGATTGCTGCCTTGGGTACCATATGGTCCGTCTCCTGTGAGTGTAGATTTTCGAATCCGACGCGAAACTGCAAGTTAATTGTAACGTTCAGTGCCTCCTAATGACGTTGGAACACTCAAATTGCGTGCAAATTCAATATATCGTCCTCCAGCCGACTTGTCTCCAAGAGTCTCTTGCTGCCTCTGGCACCTTATGGTGGTTCTCCTGTGAGTCTAGATTTTCAAATCCGACGCAAAGCTGACAGTTAATTGTAACGTTCATGACCTCCTAATGACGATGGAACACTCAAATTGCGTCGACATGAAATACATCGACCTCCAGCCGACTTGTCTCCAAGGGTCTATTGCTGCCTCGGGCACCTTATGGTCGTTCTCCTGTGAGTCTAAATTTTCGAATCCGACGCATAACTGATAGTTAATTGTAACTTTAAGGGCCACCTAATCATGATGGAACACTCAAATTACGTCGAGATTCAATACATCGTCCTCCAGCCGCCTTGTCTCCAAGGGGATGTAGCTGCCTCGGCTCCATATGTTCCGTCTCCTGTGAGTGTAGATTTTCGTATCCGACGCAAAACTGATAGTTAATTGTTACGTTCAGCGCTTCTTGATGACGATGGAACACTCAAATTGTGTCGAGATTAAATACATCGGCCTCCAGCCGACTAGTCTCCAAGGGTCTATTGCTGCCTCGGGCACCTTAAGGTCGTTCTCCTGTGAGTCTAGGTTTTCGTAACCGACGCAAAACTTATAGTTAATTGTAACGTTCAGGGACTCTAATGACGATGGAACACACAAAATTCCGTCGAGATGCAATATATCGACCTCCAGCCGACTTGTCTCCAAGGGTCTATTGCTACCTCGGGCACCTTATGGTCGTTCTCCTCAGAGTCTAGATATTCGAATCCGACGCAAAACTGATAGTTAATTGTAAAGCTCAGGGCCTCCTAATTACGATGAAACACCCAAATTACGTCGGGATTCAATACATCGTCCTCCAGCCGACTTGTCTCCAAGCGCATATTGCTGCCTCGGGCACCATATGGTCCGTCTCCTATGACTCTAGATTTTCGTATCCGACCCAAAACTGATAGTTAATTGTAACGTTCAGCGCCTCCTAATGACGATGCAACACTCAAATTGCGTCGAGATTCAATACATCGTCCTCCAGCCGACTTATCTACAAGATGATATTGCTGCATCGGTCACCATATGATTCGTTCCTGTGAGTCAAGATTTTCGTATCCGACGCAAAACTGATAGTTAATTGTAACGTTCAGTGCCTCGTAATGACGATGGAACACTAGAATTGCGTCGAGATTCAATACATCGTCATTCAGCCGACTTGTCTCCAAGGCCCGGGCACCTTATGGTCGTTCTCCTGTGAGTCTAGATTTTCGTATCCGACGCAAAACTGATAGTTAATTGTAACGTTCAGCGCCTCCTAATGGCGAATCAACACTCAAATTGCGTCGAGATTCAATACATCGTCCTCCAGCCGACTTGTCTCCAAGGGTCTATTGCTGCCTCGGGCACCTTATGGTCGTTCTCCTGTGAGTCTAAATTTTCGAATCCGACGCATTGCTCATAGTTAATTGTAACGTTCAGCGCCTCGTAATGACGATGGAACACTCAAATTGCGTCGAGATTCAATACATCGTCCTCCAGCCGACTTATCTACAAGGGGATATTGCTGCCACCGGCAACTTATGATCCGTCTCCTGTGAGTAGATTTTCGAATCCGACGCATAACTGATGCTTAATTGTAATGTTAATGGCCTCCTAATGACGATGGAACACTCAAATTGCGTCTAGTTTCAATACATCGTCATTCAGCCGACTTGTCTCCAAGGGTCTATTGCTGCCTCGGGCACCTTATGGTCGTTCTCCTGTGAGTCTAAATTTTCGGAGACGCAAAATTCTAACGTTAAGAGCCTCCTAATGACGCTCGAACACTCAAATTGCGCCGAGATTCAAAAGATCGTTCTTCAGCCGACTTGTCTCCAAGGGTCAAATGCTGTCTGTTGCACCTTATGGTCGTTCTCCTGTGTGACTAGATTTTCGAATCCGACGCAAAATGGATAGTTAATTGTAACGTTCAGGGACTCCTAATGACGTTGGAACACTCAAATTGGGTCTAGATGCAATATATCGACCTCCAGCGGACTTGTCTCGAAGGGTCTATTGCTGCCTCGGGCACCTTATGGTCGTTCTCCTCTGAGTCTAGATTTTCGAATCCGACGCAAAACTGATAGTTAATTGTAACGTTCAGGGCGTCCTAATGACGATGGAACACTCAAATCACGTCGAGATTCAATACATCGTCCTCCAGCCGACTTGTCTCCAAGGGTCTATTGCTGCCTCGGGCACCTTATGTTCGTTCTCCTGTGAGTCTATTTTTACGGATCCGACGCATAACTGATAGTTAATAGTTGCGTTCAGCGCCTCCTAATGACGATGGAACACTCAAATTGCGTCGAGATTCAAAACATCGACATCAGCCGACTTGTCTCCAAGGGTCTATTGTTGCTTCGGGCACATTATGGTCGTTCCCCTGTGAGTAAAAATTTTCCAATCAGACACAAAACTGATAGTTAATCGAACGTTAAGGGCCTCCTAATGACGATGGAACACTCAAATTTCGCCGGGATTCAATACATCGTCCTCCAGGGGACTTGTCTCCAAGGGGATATTGCTGCCTCGGGCACCATATGGTCCGTCTCCTATGACTCTAGATTTTCGTATCCGACCCAAAACTGATAGTTAATTGTAACGTTCACCGTCTCCTAATGACGATGCAACACCCAAATTGCGTCGAGATTCAATACATCGTCCTCCAGCCGACTTATCTACAAGGGGATATTGCCGCCTCGGGCAACTTATGATCCGTCTCCTGTGAGTCTAGATTTTCGAATCCGACGCATAACTGGTGCTTAATTGTAATTTCAATGGCCTCCTAAAGACGATGGAACACTCAAATTGCGTCTAGTTTCAATACATCGTCCTCCAGCCGACTTGTCTCCAAGGGTCTATTGCTGCCTCGGGCACCTTATGGTCTTTCTCGTGTGAGTATAAATTTTCGATTGAGACGCAAAACTTTTAGTTAATTCTAACGTTAAGACCCTCATAATGACGATGGAACACTCTAATTGCGTCGAGACTCAATACATCGTCCTCGAGCCGACTTGTCTCCAAGAGGATATTGCAGCCTTGGGCACCATATGGGCCGTTTCTGTGAGTCAAGGTTTTCGGATCCGACGCGAAACTGCTAGTTAATAGTAACGTTCAGGGTCTCCTAATGACGATGGAACACTCAATTTGCGTCGCGATTCAATACATCGTCCTCCAGCCGCCTTGTCTCCAAGGGGATGTTGCTGCCCCGGGCTCCATATGGTCCGTCTCCTGTGAGTGTAGATTTTCGAATCCGACGCGAAACTGCAAGTTAATTGTATCGGTCAGTGCCTCCGAATGACGTTGGAACACTCAAATTGCGTCGAAATTCAACACATCGTCCTCCAGCCGAGTTATCTACAAGGGGATACTGCTACCTCGGGCAACTTATGATCCGTCTCCTGTGACTCTAAATTTTCGAATCCGACGTAAAACTGATGGTCAATTGTAACGTTAATGGCCTCCTAATGACGATGGAACATTCAAATTGCGCCTAGATTCAATACATCGTCATTCAGCCGACTTGTCTCCAAGGGTCTATTGCTGCCTCGGGCACCTTAAGGTCGTTCTCCTTTGAGTCTAGATTTTCGAATCCGACTGTTGGTTAATCGTAACGTTAATGGCCTCCTAATGACGGTGGAACACTCATATTGCGTCTAAATTTAATACATCGTCATTGTGCCGACTTGTCCGCAAGGGTCTATTGCTGCCTCGGGCACCTTATGGTCGTTCTCCTGTGAGTCTAGTTTTTTGTATCCGACGCTAAAGTGATTGTTAATTGTAGCGTTCAGGGCCTCCTAATGACGATGGAACACTCAAATTGCGTCTAGTTTCAATACATCGTCATTCAGCCGACTTGTCTCCAAGGGGATATTGCTGCCTTGGGTACCATATGGTCCGTCTCCTGTGAGTGGAGATTTTCGAATCCGACGCGAAACTGCAAGTTAATTGTAACGTTCAGTGCCTCCTAATGACGTTGGAAGATTCAAACTGCGTCGAGATGCAATACATCGTCCTTCAGCCGACTTGTCTCCAAGAGTCTCTTGCTGCCTCTGGCACCTTATGGTGGTTCTCCTGTGAGTCTAGATTTTCAATCCGACGCAAAGCTGATAGTTAATTGTATCGTTCTTGACCTCCTAATGACGATGGAACACTCAAATTGCGTCGAGATGCAATACATCAACCTCCAGCCGACTTGTCTCCAAGGGTCTATTGCTGCCTCGGTACCTTATGGTCGTTCTCCTGTGAGTCTAAATTCGCGAATCCGACGCATAACTGATAGTTAATTGTAACGTTCAGCGCCTCCTAATGGCGAATCAACACTCAAATTGCGTCGAGATTCAATACATCGTCATTCAACCGACTTATCTACAAGGGATATTGCTACCTCGGGCAACTTATGATCCGTCTCCTGTGAGTCTAAATTTTCGAATCCGACGTAAAACTGTTGGTTAATCGTAACGTTAATGGCCTCCTAATGACGGTGGAACACTCATATTGCGTCTAAATTCAATACATCGTCATTCTGCCGACTTGTCCGCAAGGGTCTATTGCTGCCTCGGGCACCTTATGGTCGTTCTCCTGTGAGTCTAGTTTTTTGTATCCGACGCTAAACTGATTGTTAATTGTAGCGTTCAGGGCCTCCTAATGACGATGGAACACTCAAATTGCGTCTAGTTTCAATACATCGTCATTCAGCCGACTTGTCTCCAAGGGGATATTGCTGCCTTGGGTACCATATGGTCCGTCTCCTGTGAGTGGAGATTTTCGAATCCGACGCGAAACTGCAAGTTAATTGTAACGTTCAGTGCCTCCTAATGACGTTGGAAGATTCAAACTGCGTCGAGATGCAATACATCGTCCTTCAGCCGACTTGTCTCCAAGAGTCTCTTGCTGCCTCTGGCACCTTATGGTGGTTCTCCTGTGAGTCTAGATTTTCAATCCGACGCAAAGCTGGTAGTTAATTGAATCGTTCTTGACCTCCTAATGACGATGGAACACTCAAATTGCGTCGTGATGCAATACATCAACCTCCAGCCGACTTGTCTCCAAGGGTCTATTGCTGCCTCGGTACCTTATGGTCGTTCTCCTGTGAGTCTAAATTCTCGAATCCGACGCATAACTGATAGTTAATAGTAACGTTCAGCGCCTCCTAATGGCGAATCAACACTCAAATTGCGTCGAGATTCAATACATCGTCATTCAACCAACTTGTCTTTAAGGGTCTATTGGTGCCTCGGGCACCTTATGGTCGTTCTCCTGTGAGTCTAAATTTTCGAATGAGACGCAAAATTCTAACGTTAAGAGCCTCCTAATGACGATGGAACACCCAAATTGCGTCGAGACTCAATACATCGTCCTCGAGCCGACTTGTCTCCAAGGGTATATTTCTGCCTTGGGCACCATATGGGCCGTTTCTGTGAGTCAAGATTTTCGGATCCGACGCGAAACTGATACTTAATTGTTACGTTCAGCGCCTCCTAATGACGATGGAACACTCACATTGCGTCGAGATTCAATACATCGTCCTTCAGTCGACTTGTATCCAAGGCTTTATTGCTGCCTCGGGCGCCTTATGGTGGTTCTCCTGTTAGTCTAGGTTTTCGAAACCGACGCAAAACTGATTGTTAATTGTAACGTCAGGGACTCCTAATGACGATGGAACACTCAAATTGCGTCGAGATGCAATATATCGACCTCCGGCCGACTTGTCTTCAAGGGTCTATTGATGCCTCGGGCACCTAATGGTCGTTCTCCTATGAGTCTAAATTTTCGAATCAGACGCAAAACTGATAGTTAATTGTAACGTTAAGGGCCTCCAAATGATGATGGAACACTCAAATTGCGTCGAGATTCAATACATCGTCCTCCAGCCGCCTTGTCTCCAAGGGGATGTTGCTGCCTCGGGCTCCATATGGTCCGTCTCCTGTGAGTCTAGATTTATGCATTAGACGCAAAACTGATAGTTAATTGTTACGTTCAGCGCCTCCAAATTACGATGGAACACTCAAATTCCGTCGAGATTCAATACATCGTCCTCCAGCCGACTTATCTACAAGGGGATATTGCTGCCTCGGCCAACTTATGATTCCTCTCCTGTGAGTCTAGATTTTCGAATCCGACGCATAACTGATACTTAATTGTAATGTTAATGGCCTCCTATTGACGATGGAACACTCAAATTGCGTCTAGTTTCAATACATCGCCATTCAGCCGACTTGTCTCGACTGCCTTGGGCACCTTATGGTAGTTCTCCTGTGAGTCTACTTTTTCAAATCCGACGCTAAACTGATTGTTAATTGTAACGTTCAGCGCCTCCTAATGACGATGGAACACTCAAATTGCGTCGAGATGCAATACATCTACCTCCAGCCGACTTGTCTCCAAGGGTCTATTGCTGCCTCGGGCACCTTATGGTCGTTCTCCTGTGAGTCTACATTTTCGAATCCGACGCATAACTGATACTTAATTGTAATGTTAATTTCCTCCTATTGACGATGGAACTCTCAAATTGCGTCTAGTTTCAATACATCGCCATTCAGCCGTCTTGTCTCGAAGGGTCTATTGCTGCCTCGGGCACCTTATGGTCGTTCTCCTGTGAGTCTACTTTTTCGAATCCGACGCTAAACTGATTGTTAATTGTAACGATCAGCTCCTCCTAATGACGATGGAACACTCAAATTGCGTCGAGATTCAATACATCGTCCTCCAGCCGACTAGTCTCCAAGGGTCTATTGCAGCCTCGGGCACCTTAAGGTCGTTCTCCTGTGAGTCTAGATTTTCGAATCCGACGCATTGCTGATAGTTAATTGTAACGTTCAGCGCCTCCTAATGACAATGGAACACTAAAATTTTGTCGAGATTCAATACATCGTCATTCAGCCGACTTGTCTCCAAGGGTTTATTGCTGCCTCTGGCACCTTATGGTGGTTCTCCTGTGAGTCTAGGTTTTCGAAACCGACGCAAAACTGATAGTTAATTGTAACGTTCAGGGACTCTAATGACGATGGAACACTCAAATTGCGTCGAGATGCAATATATCGACCTCCAGCCAACTTGTCTCTAAGGGTCTATTGCTGCCTCGAGCACCTTATGGTCGTTCTCCTCAGAGTCTAGATTTTCGAATCCGACGCAAAACTGATAGTTAATTGTAAAGCTCAGGGCCTCCTAATGACGATGGAACACTCAAATTACGTCGAGATTCAATACATCGTCCTCCAGCCGACTTGTCTCCAAGCGCATATTGCTGCCTCGGGCACCATATGGTCCGTCTCCTATAACTCTAGATTTTCGTATCCGACCCAAAACTGATAGTTAATTGTAACGTTCAGCGCCTCCTAATTACGATGCAACACTCAAATTGCGTCGAGATTCAATACATCGTTCTCCAGCCGACTTATCTACAAGTTGATTTTGCTGCCTCGGGCAACTTATGATCCGTCTCCTGTGAGTCTAGATTTTCGAATCCGACGCATAACTGATGCTTAATTGTAATGTTAATGGCCTCCTAATGACGATGGAACACTCAAATTGCGTCTAGTTTCAATACATCGTCATTCAGCCGACTTGTCTCCATGGGTCTATTGCTGCCTCGGGCACCTTATGGTCGTTCTCCTGTGACTCTACTTTTTCGAATCCGACGCTAAACTGATTGTTAATTTTAACGTTCAGGGCCTCCTAATGACGATGGAACACTCAAATTACGTCCAGAATCAATACATCATCCTCCAGCCGACTTGTCTCCAAGGGGATATTGCTGCATCGGTCACCATATGATTCGTCTCCAGTGAGTCTAGATTTTCGTATCCGACGCAAAACTGATAGTTAATCGTAACGTTCAGTGCTTCGTAATGACGATGGAACAGTCAAATTGCGTCGAGATTCAATACATCGTCATTCAGCCGAATTGTCTCCAAAGGTCAATAGCTGCCCCGGGCACCTTATGGTCGTTCTCCTGTGAGTCTAGATTTTCGTATCCGACGTAAGACTGATAGTTAATTGTAACGTTCAGGGTCTCATAATGACGATTGCTGCCTTGGGTACCATATGGTCCGTCTCCTGTGAGTGTAGATTTTCGAATCCGACGCGAAACTGCAAGTTAATTGTAACGTTCAGTGCCTCCTAATGACGTTGGAACACTCAAATTGCGTGCAAATTCAATATATCGTCCTCCAGCCGACTTGTCTCCAAGAGTCTCTTGCTGCCTCTGGCACCTTATGGTGGTTCTCCTGTGAGTCTAGATTTTCGAATCCGACGCAAAGCTGACAGTTAATTGTAACGTTCATGACCTCCTAATGACGATGGAACACTCAAATTGCGTCGACATGAAATACATCGACCTCCAGCCGACTTGTCTCCAAGGGTCTATTGCTGCCTCGGGCACCTTATGGTCGTTCTCCTGTGAGTCTAAATTTTCGAATCCGACGCATAACTGATAGTTAATTGTAACGTTAAGGGCCACCTAATGATGATGGAACACTCAAATTACGTCGAGATTCAATACATCGTCCTCCAGCCGCCTTGTCTCCAAGGGGATGTAGCTGCCTCGGCTCCATATGTTCCGTCTCCTGTGAGTGTAGATTTTCGTATCCGACGCAAAACTGATAGTTAATTGTTACGTTCAGCGCTTCTTGATGACGATGGAACACTCAAAATGTGTCGAGATTCAATACATCGGCCTCCAGCCGACTAGTCTCCAAGGGTCTATTGCTGCCTCGGGCACCTTAAGGTCGTTCTCCTGTGAGTCTAGATTTTCGAATCCGACGCATTGCTCATAGTTAATTGTAACGTTCAGCGCCTCGTAATGACGACGGAACACTAAATTTTTGTCGAGATTCAATACATAGTCATTTAGCCGACTTTTCTCCAAGGGTCTATTGCTGCCTCGGGCACCTTATGGTCGTTCTCCTGTGAGTCTAGATTTTAGAATCCAACGCAAAACTGATAGTTAATTGTAACGTTCAGGGCCTCCAATCGACGATGGAACACTCAAATTGCGTCGAGATTCAATACATGTCCTCCAGCCGTCTTGCCTTGGGCACTATATGGTCCATCTCCTGTGAGTCTAAATTTTCGAATCCGACGCGAAACTGCAAGTTAATTGTATCGGTCAGTGCCTCCGAATGACGTTGGAACACTCAAATTGCGTCGAAATTCAATACATCGTCCTCCAGCCGCCTTGTCTCCAAGGGGATGTTGCTGCCTCGGGCTCCATATGGTCCGTCTCCTGTGCGTCTAGATTTTTGTATCCGACGCAAAACTGATAGTTAATTGTTACGTTCAGCGCCTCCTAATGACGATGGAACACTTAAATTCCGTCGAGATTCAACACATCGTCCTCCAGCCGATTTATCTACAAGGGGATACTGCTACCTCGGGCAACTTATGATCCGTCTCCTGTGAGTCTAAATTTTCGAATCCGACGTAAAACTGATGGTCAATTGTAACGTTAATGGCCTCCTAATGACGATGGAACACTCAAATTGCGCCTAGATTGAATACATCGTCATTCAGCCGACTTGTCTCCAAGGGTCTATTGCTGCCTCGGGCACCTTATGGTCGTTCTCCTGTGAGTCTACTTTTTCGAATCCGACGCTAAACTGATTGTTAATTGTAACGATCAGCTCCTCCTAATGACGATGGAACACTCAAATTGCGTCGAGATTCAATACATCGTCCTCCAACCGACTAATCTCCAAGGGTCTATTGCAGCCTCGGGCACCTTAAGGTCGTTCTCCTGTGAGTCTAGATTTTCGAATCCGACGCATTGCTGATAGTTAATTGTAACGTTCAGCGCCTCCTAATGACAATGGAACACTAAAATTTTGTCGAGATTCAATACATCGTCATTCAGCCGACTTGTCTCCAAGGGTTTATTGCTGCCTCGAGCACCTTATGGTCGTTCTCCTCAGAGTCTAGATTTTCGAATCCGACGCAAAACTGATAGTTAATTGTAAAGCTCAGGGCCTCCTAATGACGATGGAACACTCAAATTGTGTCGAGATTCAATACATCGGCCTCCAGCCGACTAGTCTCCAAGGGTCTATTGCTGCCTCGGGCACCTTAAGGTCGTTCTCCTGTGAGTCTAGATTTTCGAATCCGACGCATTGCTCATAGTTAATTGTAACGTTCAGCGCCTCGTAATGACGACGGAACACTAAATTTTTGTCGAGATTCAATACATAGTGATTTAGCCGACTTTTCTCCAAGGGTCTATAGCTGCCTCGGGCACCTTATGGTCGTTCTCCTGTGAGTCTAGATTTTAGAATCCAACGCAAAACTGATAGTTAATTGTAACGTTCAGGGCCTCCAATCGACGATGGAACACTCAAATTGCGTCGAGATTCAATACATGTCCTCCAGCCGTCTTGCCTTGGGCACTATATGGTCCATCTCCTGTGAGTCTAAATTTTCGAATCCGACGCGAAACTGCTAGTTAATTGTACCGTTCAGTGCCTCTTAATGACTTTGGAACTCTCAAATTGCGTCGAGATTCAATACATCGTCCTTCAGTCGACTTGTCTCCAAGGGTTTACTGCTGCCTCGGGCGCCTTATGGTGGTTCTCCTGTGAGTCTAGGTTTTCGAAACCGACGCAAAACTTATAGTTAATTGTAACGTTCAGGGACTCTAATGACGATGGAACACTCAAATTGCGTCGAGATGCAATATATCGACCTCCAGCCGACTTGTCTCCAAGGGTCTATTGCTACCTCGGGCACCCTATGGTCGTTCTCCTCAGAGTCTAGATTTTCGAATCCGACGCAAAACTGATAGTTAATTGTAATGCTCAGGGCCTCCTAATTACGATGAAACACCCAAATTACGTCGGGATTCAATACATCGTCCTCCAGCCGACTTGTCTCCAAGCGCATATTGCTGCCTCGGGCACCATATGGTCCGTCTCCTATGACTTTAGATTTTCGTATCCGACCCAAAACTGATAGTTAATTGTAACGTTCAGCGCCTCCTAATGACGATGCAACACTCAAATTGCGTCGAGATTCAATACATCGTTCTCCAGCCGACTTATCTACAAGATGATATTGCTGCATCGGTCACCATATGATTCGTTCCTGTTAGTCAAGATTTTCGTATCCGACGCAAAACTGATAGTTAATTGTAACGTTCAGTGCCTCGTAATGACGATGGAACACTCAAATTGCGTCGAGATTCAATACATCGTCCTCCAGCCGACTTATCTACAAGGGGATATTGCTGCCACGGGCAACTTATGATCCGTCTCCTGTGAGTAGATTTTCAAATCCGACGCATAACTGATGCTTAATTGTAATGTTAATGGCCTCCTAATGACGATGGAACACTCAAATTGCGTCTAGTTTCAATGCATCGTCATTCAGCCGACTTGTCTCGAAGGGTCTATTGCTGCCTCGGGCACCTTATGGTCGTTCTCCTCTGAGTCTAGTTTTTCGAATCCGACGCAAAACTGATAGTTAATTGTAACGTTCAGGGCGTCCTAATGACGATGGAACACTCAAATCACGTCGAGATTCAATACATCGTCCTCCAGCCGACTTGTCTCCAAAGGTCTATTGCTGCCTCGGGCACCTTATGTTCGTTCTCCTGTGAGTCTAGATTTACGGATCCGACGCATAACTGATAGTTAATAGTTGCGTTCAGCGCCTCCTAATGACGATGGAACATTCAAATTGCGTCGAGATTCAAAACATCGACATCAGCCGACTTGTCTCCAAGGGTCTATTGTTGCTTCGGGCACATTATGGTCGTTCCCCTGTGAGTCAAAATTTTCCAATCAGACACAAAACTGATAGTTAATCGAACGTTAAGGACCTCCTAATGACGATGGAACACTCAAATTGCGCCGGGATTCAATCCATCGTCCTCCAGGGGACTTGTCTCCAAGGGGATATTGCTGCCTCGGGCACCATATGGTCCGTCTCCTATGACTCTAGATTTTCGTATCCGACCCAAAACTGATAGTTAATTGTAACGTTCACCGTCTCCTAATGACGATGCAACACCCAAATTGCGTCGAGATTCAATACATCGTCCTCCAGCCGACTTATCTACAAGGGGATATTGCCGCCTCGGGCAACTTATGATCCGTCTCCTGTGAGTCTAGATTTTCGAATCCGACGCATAACTGGTGCTTAATTGTAATTTCAATGGCCTCCTAAAGACGATGGAACACTCAAATTGCGTCTAGTTTTCAATACATCGTCCTCCAGCCGACTTGTCTCCAAGGGTCTATTGCTGCCTCGGGCACCTTATGGTCTTTCTCCTGTGAGTATAAATTTTCGATTGAGACGCAAAACTTTTAGTTAATTCTAACGTTAAGAGCCTCATAATGACGATGGAACACTCTAATTGCGTCGAGACTCAATACATCGTCCTCGAGCCGACTTGTCTCGAAGAGGATATTGCAGCCTTGGGCACCATATGGGCCGTTTCTGTGAGTCAAGGTTTTCGGATCCGACGCGAAACTGCTAGTTAACAGAAACGTTCAGGGTCTCCTAATGACGATGGAACACTCAATTTGCGTCGCGATTCAATACATCGTCCTCCAGCCGCCTTGTCTCCAAGGGGATGTTGCTGCCCCGGGCTCCATATGGTCCGTCTCCTGTGAGTGTAGATTTTCGAATCCGACGCGAAACTGCAAGTTAATTGTATCGGTCAGTGCCTCCGAATGACGTTGGAACACTCAAATTGCGTCGAAATTCAATACATCGTCCTCCAGCCGCCTTGTCTCCAAGGGGATGTTGCTGCCTCGGGCTCCATATGGTCCGTCTCCTGTGGGTCTAGATTTTTGTATCCGACGCAAAACTGATAGTTAATTGTTACGTTCAGCGCCTCCTAATGACGATGGAACACTTAAATTCCGTCGAGATTCAACACATCGTCCTCCAGCCGAGTTATCTACAAGGGGATACTGCTACCTCGGGCAACTTATGATCCGTCTCCTGTGAGTCTAAATTTTCGAATCCGACGTAAAACTGATGGTTAATTGTAACGTTAATGGCCTCCTAATGACGATGGAACACTCAAATTGCGCCTAGATTCAATACATCGTCATTCAGCCGACTTGTCTCCAAGGGTCTATTGCTGCCTCGGTCACCTTAAGGTCGTTCACCTTTGAGTCTAGATTTTCGAATCCGACGCATTGCTGATAGTTAATTGTAACGTTCAGCGCCTCCTAATGACGATGGAACACTAAAATTTTGTCCAGATTCAATACATCGTCATTCAGCCGACTTGTCTCCAAGGGTCTATTGCTGCCTCGGGCAACTTATGTTCGTTTTCCAGTGAGTCTAGATTTTAGAATCCGACGCAAAACTGATAGTTAATTGTAACGTTCAGCGCCACTTAATGACGATGGAATACTCAAATTGCTTCGAGATTCAATACATCGTTATCCAGCCGACTTGCCTACAAGGGGATATTGCTGCCTCGGGCAACTTATGATCCGTCTCCTGTGAGTCTAGATTTTCGAATCCGACGCAAAACTGATGGTTAATATTAACGTTTATGGCCTCCGAATGATGGTGGAACACTCAAATTGCGTCGAGTTTCAATACATCGTACTCCAGCCGCATTGTTTCCGACGGTCTATTGCTGCCTCGGGCACCTTATGGTCGTTCTCCTGTGAGTCTAGATTTACGAATCCGACGCATAACTGATAGTTAAATGTAACGTTCAGCGGCTCTTAATGACGATGCAACACTTAAATTGCGTCGAGATTCAATACATCGTCATTCAGCCGATTTGTCTCCAAGGGTCAATTGTTGCCCCGGGCAAATTATGGTCGTTTTCCTATGAGTACAGATTTTCGTATTCGACGCAAAACTGATAGTTAATTGTAATGTTCAGCGCCTCCTAATGGCGATTCAACACTCAAATTGCGTCGAGAATCAATACATCGTCCTCCAGCCGACTGGTCTCCAAGGGTCAACTGCTGCCACGGGCACTTTATGGTCGTTCTCCTGTGAGTCTAAATGTTCGAATCAGACGCAAAACTTATAGTTAATTGTAACGTTAAGAGCCTCCTAATGACGATGGAACACTCAAATTGCTTCGAGGTTCAATATATCGTCCTCCAGCCGACTTGTCTCCATGGTGATATTGCTGGCCCGGGCACCCTATGGTCGTTCTCCTCTGAGTCTAGATTTTCGAATCCGACGCAAAACTGATAGTTAATTGTAACATTCAGCGCCTCCTAATGACGAATCAACACTGAAATTGAGTCGAGATTCAATACATCGTCCTTCAGCCGACTTGCCTTTAAGAGTCTATCGCTGCCTCGGGCACCTTATGGTCGTTCTCCTGTGAGTCTAGATTTTAGAATCCGACGCAAAACTAATTGTTAATTGTAACGAGATTCAATACATCGTCCTCCAGCTGACTTGTCGCAAGGATCTATTGCTGCCTCGGGAACCTTATGGTCGATCTCCTGTGAGTCTAAATTTTCGAATCAGACGCAAAACTTATAGTTAATGGTAACGTTAAGAGCCTCCTAATGACGATGGAACACTCAAATTGTGTCGAGGTTCAATACATCGTCCTCCAGCCGACTTGTCTCAAAGGTGATATCGCTGCCTTGGGCGCCTTATGGTCGTTCTCCTGTGAGTCTAGATTGTCGAATCAGACGCTTAACTGATAGTTAAATGTAACGTTCAGCGGCTCCTAATGACGATGGAACACTCAAATTGCGTCGAGATTCAATACTTCGACATCAGCCGACTTGTCTCCAAGGGTCTATTGTTGCTTCGGGCACATTATGGTCGTTCCCGTTTGAGTCAAAATTTTCCAATCAGACGCAAAACTGATAGTTAATTGAACGTTAAGGGCCTCCTAATGACGATGGAACACTCAAATTGCGCCGGGATTCAATACATCGTCCTCCAGCGGACTTGTCTCCAAGGGGATATTGCTGCCTCGGGCACCATATGGTCCGTCTCCTATGACTCTAGATTTTCGTATCCGACCCAAAACTGATAGTTAATTGTAACGTTCACCGTCTCCTAATGACGATGCAACACCCAAATTGCGTCGACATTCAATACATTGTCCTGCAGCCGACTTATCTACAAGGGGATATTGCCGCCTCGGGCAACTTATGATCCGTCTCCTGTGAGTCTAGATTTTCGAATCCGACGCATAACTGGTGCTTAATTGTAATTTCAATGGCCTCCTAAAGACGATGGAACACTCAAATTGCGTCTAGTTTCAATACATCGTCCTCCAGCCGACTTGTCTCCAAGGGTCTATTGCTGCCTCGGGCACCTTATGGTCGTTCTCCTGTGAGTATAAATTTTCGATTGAGACGCAAAACTTATAGTTAATTCTAACGTTAAGAGCCTCATAATGACGATGGAACACTCTAATTGCGTCGAGACTCAATACATCGTCCACGAGCCGACTTGTCTCCAAGAGGATATTGCTGCCTTGGGCACCATATGGGCCGTTTCTGTGAGTCAAGGTTTTCGGATCCGACGCGAAACTGCTAGTTAATAGTAACGTTCAGGGTCTCCTAATGACGATGGAACACTCAAATTGCGTCGCGATTCAATACATCGTCCTCCAGCCGCCTTGTCTCCAAGGGGATGTTGCTGCCTCGGGCTCCATATGGTCCACCTCCTGTGAGTGTAGATTTTCGAATCCGACTGGAAACTGCAAGTTAATTGTATCGGTCAGTGCCTCCGAATGACGTTGGAACACTCAAATTGCGTCGAAATTCAATACATCGTCCTCCAGCCGCCTTGTCTCCAAGGGGATGTTGCTGCCTCGGGCTCCATATGGTCCGTCTCCTGTGGGTCTAGATTTTTGTATCCGACGCAAAACTGATAGTTAATTGTTACGGTCAGCGCCTCCTAATGACGATGGAACACTTAAATTCCGTCGAGATTCAAAACATCGTTCTCCAGCCGAGTTATCTACAGAGGGATACTGCTACCTCGGGCAACTTATGATCCGTCTCCTGTGAGTCTAAATTTTCGAATCCGACGTAAAACTGATGGTCAATTGTAACGTTAATGGCCTCCTAATGACGATGGAAACTCAAATTGCGCCTAGATTAAATACATCGTCATTCAGCCGACTTGTGTCCAAGGGTCTATTGCTGCCTCGGGCACCTTAAGGTCGTTCTCCTTTGAGTCTAGATTTTCGAATCCGACGCATTGCTGATAGTTAATTGTAACGTTCAGCGCCTCCTAATGACGATGGAACACTAAAATTTTGTCGAGATTCAATACATCGTCATTCAGCCGACTTGTCTCCAAGGGTCTATTGCTGCCTCGGGCAACTTATGTTCGTTTTCCAGTGAGTCTAGATTTTAGAATCCGACGCAAAACTGATAGTTAATTGTAACGTTCAGCGCCACTTAATGACGATGGAATACTCAAATTGCTTCGAGATTCAATACATCGTTATCCAGCCGACTTGCCTACAAGGGGATATTGCTGCCTCGGGCAACTTATGATCCGTCTCCTGTGAGTCTAGATTTTCGATTCCGACGCAAAACTGATTGTTAATTGTAACGAGATTCAATACATCGTCCTCCAGCTGACTTGTCGCAAGGATCTATCGCTGCCTCGGGAACCTTATGGTCGATCTCCTGTGAGTCTAAATTTTCGAATCAGACGCAAAACTTATAGTTAATGGTAACGTTAAGAGCCTCCTAATGACGATGGAACACTCAAATTGTGTCGAGGTTCAATACATCGTCCTCCAGCCGACTTGTCTCAAAGGTGATATTGCTGCCTTGGGCTCCTTATGGTCGTTCTCCTGTGAGTCTAGATTTTCGAATCAGACGCTTAACTGATAGTTAAATGTAACGTTCAGCGGCTCCTAATGACGATGGAACACTCAAATTGCGTCGAGATTCAATACATCGTCCTCCAGCCGACTTGTCTCCAAGGGACTATTGCTGCCTCGGGCACCTTATGGTGGTTCTCCTGTGAGTCTAGGTTTTCGAAACCGACGCAAAGCTGATAGTTAATTGTAACGTTCAGGGACTCCGAATGACGATGGAACACTCAAATTGCGTCGAGATGCAATATATCGACCTCCAGCCGACTTGTCTCCAAGGGTCTAATGCTGCCTCGGGCATCATATGGTCCGTCTCCTATGACTCTAGAATTTCGTATCCGACCCAAAACTGATAGTTAATTGTAACGTTCAGCACCTCTTAATGACGATGGAACACTCAAATTGCGTCGAGATTCAATACATCGACATCAGCCGACTTGTCTCCAAGGGTCTATTGTTGCTTCGGGCACATTATGGTCGTTCCCCTGTGAGTCAAAATTTTCCAATCAGACGCAAAACTGATAGTTAATTGAACGTTAAGGGCCTCCTAATGACGATGGAACACTCAAATTGCGCCGGGATTCAATACATCGTGTTCCAGCGGACTTGTCTCCAAGGGGATATTGCTGCCTCGGGCAACTTATGATCCGTCTCCTGTGAGTCTAGATTTTCGAATCCGACGCAAAACTGATGGTTAATATTAACGTTTATGGCCTCCTAATAATGGTGGAACACTCAAATTGCGTCGAGTTTCAATACATCGTCCTCCAGCCGCATTGTTTCCGAGGGTCTATTGCTGCCTCGGGCACCTTATGGTCGTTCTCCTGTGAGTCTTGATTTTAGAATCCGACGCAAAACTGATTGTTAATTGTAACGAGATTCAATACATCGTCCTCCAGCTGACTTGTCGCAAGGGTCTATCGCTGCCTCGGGAACCTTATGGTCGATCTCCTGTGAGTCTAAATTTTCGAATCAGACGCAAAACTTATAGTTAATGGTAACGTTAAGAGCCTCCTAATGTCGATGGAACACTCAAATTGCGTCGAGGTTCAATACATCGTCCTCCAGCCGACTTGTCTCCAAGGTGATATTGCTGCCTTGGGCACCTTATGGTCGTTCTCCTGTGAGTCTAGATTTTCGAATCAGACGCTTAACTGATAGTTAAATGTAACGTTCAGCGGCTCCTAATGACGATGGAACACTCAAATTGCGTCGACATTCAATACATCGTCCTCCAGCCGACTTGTCTCCAAGGGACTATTGCTGCCTCGGGCACCTTATAGTGGTTCTCCTGTGAGTCTAGGTTTTCGAAACCGACGCAAAGCTGATAGTGAATTGCAACGTTCAGAGACTCCGAATGACGATGGAACACTCAAATTGCGTCGAGATACAATATATCGACCTCCAGCCGACTTGTCTCCAAGGGTCTATTGCTGCATCGGGCACCATATGGTCCGTCTCCTATGACTCTAGATTTTCGTATCCGACCCAAAACTGATAGTTAATTGTAACGTTCAGCGCCTCTTAATGACGATGGAACACTCAAAATTGCGTCGAGATTCAAAACATCGTCCTTCCGCCGACT
This sequence comes from Schistocerca piceifrons, assembly GCF_021461385.2. Taxonomy (NCBI): domain Eukaryota; kingdom Metazoa; phylum Arthropoda; class Insecta; order Orthoptera; family Acrididae; genus Schistocerca; species Schistocerca piceifrons. Next base: position 2,641,770 of record NC_060146.1, on the reverse strand, counting down.
TATCTACAAGGGGAAATTGCTGCCTCGGGCAACTTATGATCCGTCTCCTGTGTCTAGATTTTCGAATCCGACGCAAAACTGATAGTTAATTGTAACGTTCAACGCCTCCTAATGACGAATCAACACTCAAATTGCGTCGAGATTCAATACATCGTCATTCAGCCGACTTGTCTCCAAGGGTCTATTGCTGCCTCGGGCAACTTATGTTCGTTTTCCAGTGAGTCTAGATTTTAGAATCCGACGCAAAACTGATAGTTAATTGTAACGTTCAGCGCCACTTAATGACGATGGAATACTCAAATTGCTTCGAGATTCAATACATCGTCATCCAGCCGACTTGTCTACAAGGGGATATTGCTGCCTCGGGCAACTTATGATCCGTCTCCTGTGAGTCTAGATTTTCGAATCCGACGCAAAACTGATGGTTAATATTAACGTTTATGGCCTCCTAATGATGGTGGAACACTCAAATTGCGTCGAGTTTCAAAACATCGTCCTCCAGCCGCATTGTTTCCGAGGGTCTATTGCTGCCTCGGGCACCTTATGGTCGTTCTCCTGTGAGTCTTGATTTTAGAATCCGACGCAAAACTGATTGTTAATTGTAACGAGATTCAATACATCGTCCTCCAGCTGACTTGTCGCAAGGGTCTATCGCTGCCTCGGGAACCTTATGGTCGATGTCCTGTGAGTCTAAATTTTCGAATCAGACGCAAAACTTATAGTTAATGGTAACGTTAATAGCCTCCTAATGACGATGGAACACTCAAATTGCGTCGAGGTTCAATACATCGTCCTCCAGCCGACTTGTCTCCAAGGTGATATTGCTGCCTTGGGCACCTTATGGTCGTTCTCCTGTGAGTCTAGATTTTCGAATCAGACGCTTAACTGATAGTTAAATGTAACGTTCAGCGGCTCCTAATGACGATGGAACACTCAAATTGCGTCGACATTCAATACATCGTCCTCCAGCCGACTTGTCTCCAAGGGACTATTGCTGCCTCAGGCACCTTATAGTGGTTCTCCTGTGAGTCTAGGTTTTCGAAACCGACGCAAAGCTGATAGTGAAGTGTAACGTTCAGGGACTCCGAATGACGATGGAACACTCAAATTGCGTCGAGATACAATATATCGACCTCCAGCCGACTTGTCTCCAAGGGTCTATTGCTGCATCGGGCACCATATGGTCCGTCTCCTATGACTCTAGATTTTCGTATCCGACCCAAAACTGATAGTTAATTGTAACGTTCAGCGCCTCTTAATGACGATGGAACACTCAAAATTGCGTCGAGATTCAAAACATCGTCCTTCCGCCGACTTATCTACAAGGGGAAATTGCTGCCTCGGGCAACTTATGATCCGTCTCCTGTGTCTAGATTTTCGAATCCGACGCAAAACTGATAGTTAATTGTAACGTTCAACGCCTCCTAATGACGAATCAACACTCAAATTGCGTCGAGATTCAATACATCGTCATTCAGCCGACTTGTCTCCAAGGGTCTATTGCTGCCTCGGGCAACTTATGTTCGTTTTCCAGTGAGTCTAGATTTTAGAATCCGATGCAAAACTGATAGTTAATTGTAACGTTCAGCGCCACTTAATGACGAATCAACACTCAAATTGCGTCGAAATTCAATACACCGTCATTCAGCCGACTTGTCTCCAAGGGTCTATTGCTGCCTCGGGCACCTATGGTCGTTCTCCTGTGAGTCTAAATTTTCGAATCAGACGCAAAACTTATAGTTAATTGTAACGTTAAGGGCCTCCTATTACGATGGAACACTCAAATTGCGTCGAGATGCATACATTGTCCTCCAGCCGACTTGCCTCTAAGGGGATATTGCTGCCTCCGACACCTTATGGTCGTTCTCCTCACAGTCTAGAGTTTCGAATCCGACGCATAACTGTTAGTTAATTGTAACGTTCATGGCCTCCTAACGAAGATGGAACACTCAAATTGCGTCGAGATTCAATACATCGTCCTTCAGCCGACTTGTCTCCAAGAGTCTATTGCTGCCTCCGGCACCTTATCGTCGTTCTCCAGTGAGTCTAAATTTTTGAATCAGACGCAAAGCTGATAGTTAATTGTAACGTTAAGGGCCTCCTAATGATGATGGAAGACTCAAATTGCGCCTAGATTCAATACATCGTCATTCAGCCGACTTGTCTCCAAGGGTCTATTGCTGCCTCGGGCACCCTATGGTCGTTCTCCTGTGAGTCTAGTTTTTCCAATCCGACGCTAAACTGATAGTTAATTGTAACGTTCAGGGCCTCCTAATGACGATGCAACACTCACATTACGTCAAAAATCATTACATCGTCCTTCAGGCGACTTGTCTCCAAGGGGATATTGCTGCCTCGGGCACCATATGGTCCGTCTCCTGTGAGTCTAGATTTTCGTATCCGACGCAAAACTGATTGTTAATTGTAACGTTCAGCGCCTTCTAATGACGATGGAACATTTAAATTGCGTCGAGATTCAATACATCGTCATTCAGCCGACTTGTCTCCAAGGGTCTGTTGCTGCCTCGGGCACCTTATGGTCGTTCTCCAGTGAGTCTAGATTTTAGAATCCGAAGCAAAAATGATAGTTAATTGTAACGTTCAGCGCCTCCTAATGGCGATTCAACACTCAAATTGCATCGAGATTCAATACATCGTCCTCCAGCTGACTTGTCTCCAAGGGTCTATTGCTGTCTCGGGAACCTTATGGTCGATCTCCTGTGAGTCTAAATTTTCGAATCAGACGCAAAACTTATAGTTAATGGTAACTTTAAGAGCCTCCTAATGACGATGGAACACTCAAATTGCGTCGAGGTTCAATACATCGTCCTCCAGCCGACTTGTCTCCAAGGTGATATTGCTGCCTCGGGCACCTTATGGTCGTTCTCCTGTGAGTAGATTTTCGAATCAGACGCATAACTGATAGTTAAATGTAACGTTCAGCGGCTCCTAATGACGATGGAACACTTAAATTGCGTCGAGATACAATACATCGTCATTCAGCCGACTTGTCTCCAAGGGTCTATTGCTGCCTCGGGCGCCTTATGTTTGTTCTCCTGTGAGTCTAGGTTTTCGAAACCGACGCAAAACTGATAGTTAATTGTAACGTTCAGGGACTCCTAATGACGATGGATCACTCAAATTGCGTCGAGATGCAATATATCGACCTCCAGCCGACTTGTCTCCAAGGGTCTATTGCTGCCCCGGGCACCTTATGGTCGTTCTCCAGTGAGTCTAGATTTTAGAATCCGAAGCAAAAATGATAGTTAATTGTAACGTTCAGCGCCTCCTAATGGCGATTCAACACTCAAATTGCGTCGAGATTCAATACATCGTCCTCCAGCTGACTTGTCTCCAAGGGTCTATTGCTGTCTCGGGAACCTTATGGTCGATCTCCTGTGAGTCTAAATTTTCGAATCAGACGCAAAACTTATAGTTAATGGTAACGTTAAGAGCCTCCCAATGACGATGGAACACTCAAATTGCGTCGAGGTTCAATACATCGTCCTCCAGCCGACTTGTCTCCAAGGTGATATTGCTGCCTTAGGCACCTTATGTTCGTTCTCCTCAGAGTCTAGATTTTCGAATCCGACGCAAAACTGATAATTAATTGTAAAGCTCAGGTCCTCCTAATGACGATGGAACACTCAAATTACGTCGAGATTCAATACATCGTCCTCGAGCCCACTTGTCTCCAACGGGATAGTGTTGCCTAGGGCACCATATAGGCCGTTTCTGTGAGTCAAGATTTTCGGGTCCGCCGCGAAACTGCTAGTTAATTGTAACGTTCAAGCCTGCTAATGACGCTGGAACACTCAAATTGCGCCGAGATTCAATACATCGTCATTCAGCCGACTTGACTCCAAGGGTCAATTGCTGCCCCGGGCACCTTATGGTCGTTCTCCTGTGCGTCTAGATTCTCGTATCCGACGGAAAACTGATAGTTAATTGTAACGTTCAGCGCCTCCTAATGACGAATCAACACGCAAATTGCGTCGAGATTCAATACATCGTCCTTCAGCCGACTTGCCTCCAAGAGCCTATTGCTGCCTCGGGCACCTTATGGTGGTTCTCCTGTGAGTCTAGATTTTCGAATCCAACGCAAATCTGATAGTTAATTCTAACGTTCATGGCCTCCAATTGGCGATGGAACACTCAAATTGCGTCGAAATTCAATACATCTTCCTCCAGCCGACTTGTCTCCAAGGATCTATTGCTGCCTCGGGCACCTTATGGTCGTTCTCCTGTGAATCTAGATTTTCGAATCCGACGCATAACTGATAGTTAATTGTAATGTTCAGCGCCTCCTAATGACGATGGAACACTCACATTGCGTCGAGATTGTATACATCGTCATTCAGCCGACTTGTCTCCAATCGTCTATTGCTGCCTCGGGCACCTTATCGTCGTTCTCCAGTGAGTGTAAATTTTCGAATCAGACGCAAAGCTGATAGTTAATTGTAACGTTAAGGGCCTCCTAATGATGATGGAAGACTCAAATTGCGCCTAGATTCAATACATCGTCATTCAGCCGACATGTCTGCAAGGGTCTATTGCTGCCTCGGGCACCTTATGGTCGTTCTCCTGTGAGTCTAGTTTTTCCAATCCGACGCTAAACTGATTGTTAATTGTAACGTTCAGGGCCTCCTAATGACGATGCAACACTCAAATTACGTCCAAAATCATACATCGTCCTCCAGCCGTCTTGCCTCCAAGGGGATATTGCTGCCTCGGGCACCATATGGTCCGCTCCTATGACTCTAGATTTTCGTATCCGACCCAAAACTGTAGTTAATTGTAATGTTCAAAGCCTCCTAATGACAATGGAACACTCAAATTGCGTCGAGATTCAATACATCGTCCTCCAGCCGACTAATCAACAAGGGGATATTGCTGCCTCGGGCAACTTATGATCCGTTTCCTGTGAGTGTAGATTTTCGAATCCGACGCGTAACTGATGCTTAATTGTAATGTTAATGGCCTCCTAATGACGATGGAACACTCAAATTGCGTCTAGTTTCAATACATCGTCATTCAGCCGACTTGTCTCCAAGGGTCTATTGCTGCCTCCGGCACCTAATGGTCGTTCTCCTCACAGTCTAGATTTTCGAATCCGACGCAAAACTGATAGTTAATTGTCACGTTCTGGGTCTCCTAATGTCGATGGAACACTCAAATTGCGTCGCGATTGAATACATCGTCCTCCAGCCGACTTGTCTCCACGGGTCTATTGCTGCTTCGGGCACGTTATCGTCGTTCTCAAGTGAGTATATATTTGCGAATCAGACGAAAAACTGATAGTTAATTGTAACGTTCAGGGTCTCCTAATGACCATGGAACACTCAAATTGCGTCGCGATTCAATACATCGTCCTTCAGCCGACTTGTCTCCAAGAGTCTCCTGCTGCCTCGGGCAACTCATGGTCTTTCTCCTGTGAGTCTAAATTTTCGAATCCGACGCATAACTGATAGTTAATTGTAAAGTTCAGCGCCTCCTAATGACGATGGAACACTCAAATTGCGTCGAGATTCAATACATCGTCATTCAGCCGACTTGTTTCCGAGGGTCTATTACTGACTCGGGCACCTTATGGTCGTTCTCCTGTGAGCCTAGATTTTCGAATCCGACGCATAACTGATAGTTAAATGTAACGTTCAGCGGCTCTTAATGACGATGGAACACTCAAATTGCGTCGAGATTCAATACATCGTCATTCAGCCGACTTGTCTCCAAGGGTCAATTGCTGCCCCTGGCAAATTATGGTCGTTCTCGTATGAGTATAGATTTTCGTATCCGACGCAAAACTGATAGTTAATTGTAACGTTCAACGCCTCCTAATGGCGATTCAACACTCAAATTGCGACGAGATTCAATACATCGTCCTCCAGCTGACTTGTCTCCAAGGTGATATTGCTGCCTTGGGCACCTTACGGTCGTTCTCCAGTGAGTCTAGATTTTCGAATCAGACGCATAACTGATAGTTAAATCTAACGTTCAGCGGCTCCTAATGACGATGGAACACTTAAATTGCGTCGAGATTCAATACATCGTCCTCCAGCTGACTTGTCTCCAAGGTGATATTGCTGCCTTGGGCACCTTATGGTCGTTCTCCACAGAGTCTAGATTTTCGAATCCGACGCAAAACTGATAGTTAATTGTAAAGTTCAGGGCCTCGTAATGACGATGGAACACTCAAATTACGTCGAGATTCAATACATCGTCCTCGAGCCGACTTGTCTCCAACGGGATATTGCTGCCTTGGGCACCATATGGGCCGTTTCTGTGAGTCATGATTTTCGGATCCGCCGCGAAACTGCTAGTTAATTGTAACGTTCAAGGCCTGCTAATGACGCTGGAACTCTCAAATTGTGCCGAGATTCAATACATCGTCATTCAGCCGACTTGACTCCAAGGCTCAATTGCTGCCCCGGGCACGTTATGGTCTTTCTCCTGTGCGTCTAGATTTTCGTATCCGACGCAAAACTGATAAGTTAATTGTAACGTTCAGCGCCTCCTAATGACGAATGAACACTCAAATTCCGTCGAGATTCAATACATCGTCCTTCAGCCGACTTGCCTCCAAGAATCTATAGCTGCCTCGGGCACCTTATGGTGGTTCTCCTATGAGTCTAGATTTTCGAATCCAACGCAAATCTGATAGTTAATTCTAACGTTCATGGTCTCCAATTGACAATGGAACACTCAAATTGCGTCGAAATTCAATTCATCATCCTCCAGCCGACTTGTCTCCAAGGATCTATTGCTGCCTCGGGCACCTTATGGTCGTTCTCCTGTGAATCTAGATTTTCGAATCAGACGCATAACTGATAGTTAAATGTAACGTTCAGCGGCTCCTAATGACGATGGAACACTTAAATTGTGTCGAGATACAATACATCGTCATTCAGCCGACTTGTCTCCAAGGGTCTATTGCTGCCTCGGGCGCCTTATGGTTGTTCTCCTGTGAGTCTAGGTTTTCGAAACCGACGCAAAACTGATAGTTAATTGTAACGTTCAGGGACTCCTAATGACGATGGATCACTCAAATTGCGTCGAGATGCAATATATCGACCTCCAGCCGACTTGTCTCCAAGGGTCTATTGCTGCCCCGGGCACCTTATGGTCGTTCTCCAGTGAGTCTAGATTTTAGAATCCGAAGCAAAAATGATAGTTAATTGTAACGTTCAGCGCCTCCTAATGGCGATTCAACACTCAAATTGCGTCGAGATTCAATACATCGTCCTCCAGCTGACTTGTCTCCAAGGGTCTATTGCTGTCTCGGGAACCTTATGGTCGATCTCCTGTGAGTCTAAATTTTCGAATCAGACGCAAAACTTATAGTTAATGGTAACGTTAAGAGCCTCCTAATGACGATGGAACACTCAAATTGCGTCGAGGTTCAATACATCGTCCTCCAGCCGACTTGTCTCCAAGGTGATATTGCTGCCTTAGGCACCTTATGTTCGTTCTCCTCAGAGTCTAGATTTTCGAATCCGACGCAAAACTGATAGTTAATTGTAAAGCTCAGGTCCTCCTAATGACGATGGAACACTCAAATTACGTCGAGATTCAATACATCGTCCTCGAGCCCACTTGTCTCCAACGGCCTTGGGCACCAAATAGGCCGTTTCTGTGAGTCAAGATTTTCGGGTCCGCCGCGAAACTGCTAGTTAATTGTAACGTTCAAGCCTGCTAATGACGCTGGAACACTCAAATTGCGCCGAGATTCAATACATCGTCATTCAGCCGACTTGACTCCAAGGGTCAATTGCTGCCCCGGGCACCTTATGGTCGTTCTCCTGTGCGTCTAGATTCTCGTATCCGACGCAAAACTGATAGTTAATTGTAACGTTCAGCGCCTCCTAATGACGAATCAACACGCAAATTGCGTCGAGATTCAATACATCGTCCTTCAGCCGACTTGCCTCCAAGAGCCTATTGCTGCCTCGGGCACCTTATGGTGGTTCTCCTGTGAGTCTAGATTTTCGAATCCAACGCAAATCTGATAGTTAATTCTAACGTTCATGGCCTCCAATTGACGATGGAACATTCAAATTGCGTCGAAATTCAATACATCTTCCTCCAGCCGACTTGTCTCCAAGGATCTATTGCTGCCTCGGGCACCTTATGGTCGTTCTCCTGTGAATCTAGATTTTCGAATCCGACGCATAACTGATAGTTAATTGTAACGTTCAGGGCCTCCTAATGACGATGGAACACTCAAATTACGTCCAGAATCAATACATCGTCCTCCAGCCGACTTGTCTCCAAAGGTCTATCGCTGCCTCGGCCCCTTATGGTCGTTCTTCTGTGAGTCTAGATTTTCGAATCCGACGCATAGCTGATAGTTAATTGTAACGCTCAACGCCTCCTAATGACGATGGAACACTCTAATTGCGTCGTTATTCAATACATCGTCCTCCAGCCGATTTGTCTCCAAGGGTCTTTTGCTGCCTCTGGCACCTTATGGTCGTGCTCCTGTGAGTCTAGATTTTCAAATCCGACGCGAACTGATAGTTAATTGTAACGTTAAGGGCCTCATAATGACGATGGAACACTCAAATTGCGTTGAGATTCAATACATCCTCCTCCAGCCGACTTGTGTCCACGGGGATATTGCTGCCTCGGGCACCATATGGTCCGCCTCCTGTGAGTCTAGATTTTCGTATCCGACGCAAAACTGATACTTAATTGTAACGTTCATGGCCTCCTAATGCCGATCGTACACTCAAATTGCGTCGAGATTCAATACATCGCCATTCAGCCGACTTGTCTGCAAGGGTCTATTGCTGCCTCGGGCACCTTATGGTCGTTCTCCTGTGAGTCTACATTTTAGAATCCGACGCAAAACTGATAGTTAATTGTAACGTTCAGGGCCTCCTAAAGACGAAGGTACTCTCAAATTGCGTCGAGATGCAATATATCGACCTCCAGTCGACTTGTCTCCAAGGGTCTATTGCTGCCACGGGCACCTTATGGTCGTTCTCCTCAGAGTCTAGATTTTCGAATCCGACGCAAAACTGATAATTAATTGTAACGTTCAGGGCCTCCTAATGACGATGGAACACTCAAATTACGTCGAGATTCAATACATCGTCCTCCAGCCGACTTGTCTCCAAGCGTATATTGCTGCATCGGGCACCATATGGTCCGTCTCCTACGACTCTAGATTTTCGTATCCGACCCAAAACTGATAGTTAATTGTAACGTTCAGGGCCTCCTAAAGACGATGGAACTCTCAAATTGCGTCGAGATGCAATATATCGACCTCCAGTCGACTTGTCTCCAAGGGTCTATTGCTGCCACGGGCACCTAATGGTCGTTCTCCTCACAGTCTAGATTTTCGTATCCGACGCATAACTGATGCTTAATTGTATTGTTAATGGCCTCCAAATGACGATGGAACACTCACATTGCGTCTAGTTTCAATACATCGTCCTCCAGCCGACTTCTCTCCAAAGGTCTATTGCTGCCTCGGGCACGTTATGGTCGTTCTCCTGTGAGTCTAGGCTTTCGAATCCGACACATAACTAATAGTTAATTGTAACGTTCATGGCCTCCTAACGAAGATGGAACACTCACATTCCGTCGAGATTTAATACATCATCCTTCAGCCGACTTGTCTCCAATAGTCTATTGCTGCCTCGGGCACCTTATGGTCGTTCTCTGTGTGAGACTAGATTTTAGAATCCGACGCAAAACTGATAGTTAATTGTAACGTTCAGGGCCTCCTAATGACGATGGAACACTCTAATTACGTCGAGATTCAATACATCGTCCTCCAGCCGACTTGTCTCCAAGGGTCTATTGCTGCCTCGGGCACCTTATGCTCGTTCTCCTGTAGGTCTAGATTTACGGATCGGATGCATAACTGATAGCTAATGGTAGCGTTCAGCGCCTCCTAATGACGATGGAACACTCAAATTGCGTCGAGATTCAATACATCGACATTCAGCCGAGTTGTCTCCAAGGGTATATTGCTGCCTCGGGCACGTTATGGTCGTTCTCCTGTGGTTCTAGATTTTAGAATCCAACGCAAAACTGATAGTTAATTGTAACGTTCAGGGTCTCCTAGTGACGATGGAACTCTAAAATTGCGTCGCCATTCAATAGATCGTCCTCCAGCCGACATGTCTCCAAGGGTCTACTGCTGCCTCTGGCACCTTATGGTCGTGCTCCTGTGCGTTTAGATTTTCAAATCCGACGCAAAACTAATAGTTAATTGTAACGTTAAGGGCCTCATAATGATAATGGAACACTCAAATTGCGTCGAGATTCAATACGTCGTCCTCCAGCCGCCTTGTCTCCAAGGGGATGTTGCTGCCTCGGGCTCCATATGGTCCGTCTCCTGTGAGTCTAGATTTTCGTATCCGACGCAAAACTGAGAGTTAATTGTTACGTTCAGCGCCTCCTAATGACGATGGAACACTCAAATTGCGTCGCGATTCAATACATCGTCCTCCAGCCGACTTGTTTCCGTGAGGATATTGCTGCCTCGGGCACCTTATGGTCGTTCTCCTCACTCTAGATTTTCGAATCCGACGCAGTCCTGATAGTTAATTGTAACGTTCAGGGACTCCTAATGACGATGGAACACTCAAATTGCGTCGAGCATCAATACATCGTCATCCAGCCGACTAGTCTCCAAGGGTCTATTGCTGCCTAGGGCTCCTTATGGTTGTACTCCTGTGACTCTACATTTTCGAATCCGACGCATAGCTGATACTTAATTGTAACGTTCAGCACCTACTAATGACGATGGAACACTCAAATTGCGTCGAGATTCAATACACGTCATTCAGCCGAGTTATCTCCAAGGCTCTATTGCTGCCTCGGGCACCTTATGGTCGTTCTCCTGTGAGTCTAGATTTTAGAATCCGACGCAGAACTGATAGTTAATTGTAACGTTCAGGGCCTCCTAATGACGATGAAACACTCAAATTACGTCGAGATTCAATACATCGTCCTGCAGCCGACTTGTCTCCAATAGGATATTGCTGCCTCGGGCACCATATGGTCAGTCTCCAGTGAGTCTAGATTTTCGTATCCGTCGCAAAACTGATAGTTAATTGTAAGGTTCAGGGCCTCCTAATGACGATGGAACACTAAAATTTTGTCGAGACTCAATACATCGTCATTCAGCCGACTTGTCTCCAAGGGTCTATTGCTGCCTCGGGCACCTTATGGTCGTTCTCCAGTGAGTCTAGATTTTAGAATCCGACGCAAAACTGATAGTTAATTGTAACGTTCAGGGCCTCCTAATGACGATGAAACACTCAATTTACGTCGAGATTCAATACATCGTCCTGCAGCCGACTTGTCTCCAATAGGATATTGCTGCCTCGGGCACCTTATGGTCAGTCTCCAGTGAGTCTAGATTTTCGTATCCGTCGCAAAACTGATAGTTAATTGTAAGGTTCAGCGCCTCCTAATGACGATGGAACACTAAAATTTTGTCGAGATTCAATACATCGTCATTCAGCCGACTTCTCTCCAAGGGTCTATTGCTGCCTCGGGCACCTTATGGTCGTTCTCCAGTGAGTCTAGATTTTAGAATCCGACGCAAAACTGATAGTTAATTGTAACGTTCTGGGCCTCCTAACGAAGATGGAACACTCAAATTGCGTCGAGATTCAATACATGTCCTCCAGCCGACTAGTCTCCAAGGGTCTATTGCTGCCTCGGGCACCTTATGGTCGGTCTCCTGTGAGTCTAGATTTTCGAATCCGATGCAAAACTGATAGTTAATTGTCACGTTCTGTGTCTCCTAATGACGATGGAACACTCAAATTGCGTCGAGAATCAATACATCGTCCTCCAGCCGACTTGTCTCCAAGGGTCTATTGCTGCCTCGGGCACCTTATGGTCGTTCCCATGTGAGTCTAAATTTTCGAATCAGACGCAAAACTTATAGTTACTTGTACGGTTAAGGGCCTCCTAATGACGATGGAACACTCAAATTGCGTCGAGATTCAATACATCGTCCTTTAGCCAACTTGCCTCCAAGGGGATATTGCTGCCTCCGGTACCTTATGGTCGTTCTCCTCAGAGCCTAGATTTTCGAATCCGACGCATATCTGATAAATAATTGTAAGGTTCAGTGCCTCCTAATGACTATGGAACACTCAAATTCCGTCGAGATTCAATACATCGTCCTCCAGCCGAATTATCTACAAGGGGATATTGCTGCCTCGGGTAACTTATGATCCGTCTCCTGTTAGTCTAGATTTTCGAATCAGACGCAAAACTGATGGTTAATTGTGACGTTAATGGCCTCCTAATGACGATGGAACACTCAAATTGCGTCTAGATTTAAGACATCGTCTTTCAGCCGACTTGTCTCCAAGGGTCTATTGCTGCCTCGGGCACATTATGGTCGTTCTCCTGTGAGTCTAGTCTTTCGAATCCGACGCTAAAGTGATTGTTAATTATAACGTTCAGGGCTTCCTAAAGACGATGGAACACTCAAATTACGTCCAGAACCAATAAATCGTCCTCCAGCCGACTAGTCTCCAAGGGTCTACTGCTGCGTCTGGCACCTTATTGTCGTTCTCCTGTGGGTCTAGGTTTTCGAATCCGACGCATAGCTGATAGTTAATTGTAGCGTTCAGCGCCTCCTAATGACGATGGAACACTCAAATTGCGTCGAGAATCAATACATCGTCATTCAGCCGACTTGTCTTCAAGGGTCTATTGCTGCCTCTGGCACCTTTTGGTCGTTCTCCTATGAGTCTAGATTTTAGAATCCGACGCAAAACTGATAGTTAATTTAACGTTCAGGGCCTCCTAATGACGATGGATCACTCAAATTACGTCGAGATTCAATACATCGTCCTCCAGCCGACTTGTCTCCAAGAGGTATTGCTGCCTCGGGCACCATATTATCCGTCTCCAATGAGTCTAGATTTTCGTATCCGACGCAAAACTGATAGTTAATTGTAAAGTTCAACGCCTACTAATGACGATGGACCACTCAAATTGCGTCGAGATTCAATACATCGTCCCCCAGCCGACTCGTCTCCAAGGGTCTATTGCTGCCTCGAGCACCTTATGGTCGTTCTCCTGTGAGTCTAAATTTTCGAATCAGACGCAAAACTTATAGTTAATTGTAACGGTAAGGGCCTCCTAATGACGATGGAACACTCAAATTTGAGATTCAATACATCGTCCTCCAGCCGACTTGCCTCCAAGGGGATATTGCTGCCTCCGGGACCTTATGGTCGTTATCCTCAGAGTCTAGATTTTCGAATCCGACCCGAAACTGATAGTTAATTGTCAAGTTCTGGGTCTCCGAATGACGATGGAACACTCAAATTGCGTCGCGATTCAATACATCGTCCTCCAGCCGACTTGTCTCAAAGGGTCTACTGCTGCCCCTCGCTACACCTGTGCGTCTAGATTTTCGAATCAGACGCAAAATTGATAGTTAATTGTAACGTTCAGGGCCTCCTAATGACGATGGAAGACTCAAATTGCGTCGAGATGCAATATATCGACCTCCAGTCGACTTGTCTCCAAGGGTCTATTGCTGCCTCGGGCACCTTATGGTGTTCTCCTCAGAGTCCAGATTTTCGAATCCGACGCAAAACTGATAGTTAATTGTAACGTTCAGGGCCTCCTAATGACGATGGAACACTCAAATTACGTCGAGATTCAATACATCGTCGTCCAGCCGACTTGTCTCCAAGCGTAATTTGCTGCCTCGGGCACCATATGGTCCGTCTCTTACGACTATAGATTTTCGTATCCGACCCAAAACTGATAGTTAATTGTAACGTTCAGCGCCTCCTAATGACGATGGAACACTCAAATTGCGTCGAGGTTCCTTACATCGTCCTCCAGCCGACTTATCTACAAGGGGATATTGCTGCCTCGGGCAACTTATGATCCGTCTCCTGTGAGTCTAGATTTTCGTATCCGACGCATAACTGATGCTTAATTGTATTGTTAATGGCCTCCTAATGACGATGGAACACTCACATTGCGTCTAGTTTCAATACATCGTCCTCCAGCCGACTTGTCTCCAAAGGTCTATTGCTGCCTCGGGCACCTTATGGTCGTTCTCCTGTGAGTCTAGGCTTTCGAATCCGACACATAACTGATAGTTAATTGTAACGTTCATGGCCTCCTAACGAAGATGGGACACTCACATTTCGTCGAGATTCAATACATCGTCCTTCAGCCGACTTGTCTCCAATAGTCTATTGCTGCCTCGGGCACCTTATGGTCGTTCTCCTGTGAGTCTAGATTTTTGAATCCGACGCAAAACTGATAGTTAATTGTAACGTTCAGGGCCTCCTAATGACGATGGAACACTCTAATTACGTCGAGATTCAATACATCGTCCTGCAGCCGACTTGTCTCCAAGGGTCTATTGCTGCCTCGGGCACCTTATGCTGGTTCTCCTGTAGGTCTATATTTACGGATCGGATGCATAACTGATAGTTAATTGACGATGGAACACTCAAATTGCGACGAGATTCAATACATCGTCATTCAGCCGACTTGTCTCCAAGGGTCTATTGCTGCCTCGGGCACGTTATGGTCGTTCTCCTGTGGTTCTAGATTTTAGAATCCGACGCAAAACTGATAGTTAATTGTAACGTTCAGCGCCTCCTAATGACGATGGAACACTCAAATTGCTTCGAGATTCAATACATCGTCCTCCAGCCGACTAGTCTCCAAGGGTCTATTGCTGCCTCGGGCACCATATGGTCCGTCTAGATTTTCGTATCCGACGCAAAACTAATAGCTATTGTAACATTCAGCGCCACCTAATGACGATGGAACACTCAAATTGCTTCGAGATTAAATACATCGTCATTCAGCCGACTTGTCTCCAAGGGTCTATTGCTGCTTCGGGCACCATATGGTCAGTCTCCAGTGAGTCTAGATTTTCGTATCCGACGCAAAACTGATAGTTAATTGTAAGTTTCAGCGCCTCCTAATGACGATGGAACACTCAAATTGCGTCGAGAATCAATACATCGTCCTCCAGCCGACTTGTCTCCAAGGGTCTATTGCTGCCTCGGGAACGTTATGGTCGTTCCCCTGTGAGTCTAAATTTTCGAATCAGACGCAAAACTTATAGTTACTTGTACGGTTAAGGGCCTCCTAATGACGATGGAACACTCAAATTGGGTCGAGATTCAATACATCGTCCTTTAGCCAACTTGCCTCCAAGGGGATATTGCTGCCTCCGGTACCTTATGGTCGTTCTCCTCAGAGTCTAGATTTTCGAATCCGACGCATATCTGATAAATAATTGTAAGGTTCAGTGCCTCCTAATGACGATGGAACACTCAAATTGCTTCGAGATTCAATACATCGTCCTCCAGTCGACTAGTCTCCAAGGGTCTATTGCTGCCTCGGGAACCATATGGTCCGTCTCCTGTGAGTCTAGATTTTCGTATCCGACGCAAAACTAATAGTTAATTGTAACATTGAGCGCCACCTAATGACGATGGAACAATGAAATTTCTTCGAGATTAAATACATCGTCATTCAGCCGACTTGTCTCCAAGGGTCTATTGCTGCCTCGGGCTCCATATGGTCCGTCTCCTGTGAGTCTAGATTTTCGTATCCGGCGCAAAACTGAGAGTTAATTGTTACGTTCAGCGCCTCCTAATGACGATGGAACACTCAAATTGCGTCGAGATTCAATACATCGTCCTCCAGCCGGGCACCTTATGGTCGTTCTCCTTTGAGTCTAGATTTTCGAATCCGATGCATTGCTGACAGGTAATTGTAACGTTAAGCGCCTCCTAATGACGATGGAGCACTAAAATTTTGTCGAGATTCAATACATCGTCATACAGCCGACTTGTCTCCAAGGGTCTATTGCTGCCTCGGGCACCTTATGGTCGTTCTCCAGTGAGTCTAGATTTTAGAATCCGACGCAAAACTGATAGTTAATTGTAACGTTCTGGGCCTCCTAACGAAGATGGAACACTCAAATTGCGTCGAGATTCAATACATGTCCTCCAGCAGACTAGTCTCCAAGGGTCTATTGCTGCCTCGGGCACCTTATGGTCGATCTCCTGTGAGTCTAGATTTTCGAATCCGATGCAAAACTGATAGTTAATTGTCACGTTCTATGTCTCCTAATGACGATGGAACACTCAAATTGCGTCGCGATTCAATACATCGTCCTCCAGCCGACTTGTCTCCGTGAGGATATTGCTGCCTCGGGCACCTTATGGTCGTTCTCCTCAGTCTAGATTTTCGAATCCGACGCAATCCCGATAGTTAATTGTAACGTTCAGGGACTCCTAATGACGATGGAACACTCAAATTGCGTCGAGCATCAATACATCGTCATCCAGCCGACTAGTCTCCAAGGGTCTATTGCTGCCTAGCGCTCCTTATGGTTGTACTCCTGTGACTCTAGATTTTCGAATCCGACGCATAGCTGATAGTTAATTGTAACGTTCAGCACCTACTAATGACGATGGAACACTCAAATTGCGTCGAGATTCAATACACGTCATTCAGCCGACTTCTCTTCAAAGCTCTATTGCTGCCTCGGGCACCTTATGGTCGTTCTCCTGTGAGTCTAGATTTTAGAATCCGACGCAGAACTGATAGTTAATTGTAAGGTTCAGCGCCTCCTAATGACGATGGAACACTAAAATTTTGTCGATATTCAATACATCGTCATTCAGCCGATTTGTCTCCAAGGGTCTATTGCTGCCTCGGGCACCTTATGGTCGTTCTCCACTGAGTCTAGATTTTAGAATCCGACGCAAAACTGATAGTTAATTGTAACGTTCTGGGCCTCCTAACGATGATGGAACACTCAAATTGCGTCGAGATTCAATACATGTCCTCCAGCCGACTAGTCTCCAAGGGTCTATTGCTGCCTCGGGCACCTTATGGTCGGTCTCCTGTGAGTCTAGATTTTCGAATCCGATGCAAAACTGATAGTTAATTGTCACGTTCTGTGTCTCCTAATGACGATGGAACACTCAAATTGCGTCGAGAATCAATACATCGTCCTCCAGCCGACTTGTCTCCAAGGGTCTATTGCTGCCTCGGGCACCTTATGGTCGTTCCCCTGTGAGTCTAAATTTTCGAATCAGACGCAAAACTTATAGTTACTTGTACGGTTAAGGGCCTCCTAATGACGATGGAACACTCAAATTGCGTCGAGATTCAATACATCGTCCTCCAGCCGAATTATCTACAAGGGGATATTGCTGCCTCGGGTAACTTATGATCCGTCTCCTGTTAGTCTAGATTTTCGAATCAGACGCAAAACTGATGGTTAATTGTGACGTTAATGGCCTCCTAATGACGATGGAACACTCAAATTACGTCGAGATTCAATACATCGTCTTCCAGCCGACTTGTCTCCACGGGGTATTGCTGCCTCGGGCACCTTATGGTCGTTCTCCTGTGAGTCTAGTCTTTCGAATCCGACGCAAAAGTGATTGTTAATTGTAACGTTCAGGGCTTCCTAAAGACGATGGAACACTCAAATTACGTCCAGATTCAATAAATCGTCCTCCAGCCGACTAGTCTCCAAGGGTCTACTGCTGCGTCGGGCACCTTATTGTCGTTCTCCTGTGGGTCTAGGTTTTCGAATCCGACGCATAGCTGATAGTTAATTGTAGCGTTCAGCGCCTCCTAATGACGATGGAACACTCAAATTGCGTCGAGAATCAATACATCGTCATTCAGCCGACTTGTCTTCAAGGGTCTATTGCTGCCTCTGGCACCTTATGGTCGTTCTCCTATGAGTCTAGATTTTAGAATCCGACGCAAAACAGATAGTTAATTTAACGTTCAGGGCCTCCTAATGACGATGGATCACTCAAATTACGTCGAGATTCAATACATCGTCTTCCAGCCGACTTGTCTCCAAGGGGTATTGCTGCCTCGGGCACCATATTATCCGTCTCCAATGAGTCTAGATTTTCGTATCCGACGCAAAACTGATAGTTAATTGTAAAGTTCAACGACTACTAATGACGATGGACCACTCAAATTGCGTCGAGATTCAATACATCGTCTCCCAGCCGACTCGTCTCCAAGGGTCTATTGCTGCCTCGAGCACCTTATGGTCGTTCTCCTGTGAGTCTAAATTTTCGAATCAGACGCAAAACTTATAGTTAATTGTAACGGAAAGGGCCTCCTAATGACGATGGAACACTCAAATTTGAGATTCAACACATCGTCCTCCAGCCGACTTGCCTCCAAGGGGATATTATTGCCTCCGGGACCTTATGGTCGATATCCTCAGAGTCTAGATTTTCGAATCCGACCCGAAACTGATAGTTAATTGTCAAGTTCTGGGTCTCCGAATGACGATGGAACACTCAAATTGCGTCGCGATTCAATACATCGTCCTCCAGCCGACTTGTCTCAAAGGGTCTACTGCTGCCCCTCGCTGCACCTGTGCGTCTAGATTTTCGAATCAGACGCAAAACTGATAGTTAATTGTAACGTTCAGGGACTCCTAATGACGATGGAACACTCAAATTGCGTCGAGATGCAATATATAGACCTCCAGTCGACTTGTCTCCAAGGGTCTATTGCTGCCTCGGGCACCTTATGGTCGTTCTCCTGTGAGTCTAGATTTTCGAATCCGACGCATTGCTGATAGTTCATTGTAACGTTCAGGGCCTCCTAATGACGATGGAAGACTCAAATTGCGTCGAGATGCAATATATCGACCTCCAGTCGACTTGTCTCCAAGGGTCTATTGCTGCCTCGGGCACCTTATGGTGTTCTCCTCAGAGTCTAGATTTTCGAATCCGACGCAAAACTGATAGTTAATTGTAACGTTCAGGGCCTCCTAATGACGATGGAACACTCAAATTACGTCGAGATTCAATACATCGTCCTCCAGCCGACTTGTCTCCAAGCGTATATTGCTGCCTCGGGCACCATATGGTCCGTCTCTTACGACTCTAGATTTTCGTATCCTACCCAAAACTGATAGTTAATTGTAACGTTCAGCGCCTCCTAATGACGATGGAACACTCAAATTGCGTCGAGATTCCTTACATCGTCCTCCAGCCAACTTATCTACGAGGGGATATTGCTGCCTCGGGCAACTTATGATCCGTCTCCTGTGAGTCTAGATTTTCGTATCCGACGCATAACTGATGCTTAATTGTATTGTTAATGGCCTCCTAATGACGATGGAACACTCACATTGCGTCTAGTTTCAATACATCGTCCTCCAGCCGACTTGTCTCCAAAGGTCTATTGCTGCCTCGGGCACCTTATGGTCGTTCTCCTGTGAGTCTAGGCTTTCGTATCCGACACATAACTCATAGTTAATTGTAACGTTCATGGCCTCCTAACGAAGATGGAACACTCACATTTCGTCGAGATTCAATACATCGTCCTTCAGCCGACTTGTCTCCAAGGGTCTATTGCTGCCTCGGGCACGTTATGGTCGTTCTCCTGTGGTTCTAGATTTTAGAATCCGACGCAAAACTAATAGTTAATTGTAACGTTCAGCGCCTCCTAATGACGATGGAACACTCAAATTGCTTCGAGATTCAATACATCGTCCTCCAGCCGACTAGTCTCTAAGGGTCTATTGCTGCCTCGGGCACCATATGGTCCGTCTAGATTTTCGTATCCGACGCAAAACTAATAGCTAATTGTGACATTCAGCGCCACCTAATGACGATGGAACACTCAAATTGCTTCGAGATTAAATACATCGTCATTCAGCCGACTTGTCTCCAAGGGTCTATTGCTGCCTCGGGCAAATTATGGTCGTTCTCCTGTGAGTCTAGTCTTTCGAATCCGACGCTAAAGTGATTGTTAATTGTAACGTTCAGGGCTTCCTAAGGACGATGGAACACTCAAATTACGTCCAGAATCAATACATCGTCCTCCTGCCGACTAGTCTCCGAGGGTCTACTGCTGCGTCGGGCACCTTATTGTCGTTCGCCTGTGGGTCTAGGTTTTCGAATCCGACGCATAGCTGATAGTTAATTGTAGCGTCAGCGCCTCCTAATGACGATGGAACACTCAAATTGCGTCGAGAATCAATACATCGTCATTCAGCCGACTTGTCTTCAAGGGTCTATTGCTGCCTCTGGCACCTTATGGTCGTTCTCCTATGAGTCTAGATTTTAGAATCAGACGCAAAACTGATAGTTAATTGTAACGTTCAGGGACTCCTAATGACGATGGAACACTCAAATTGCGTCGAGATGCAATATATAGACCTCCAGTCGACTTGTCTCCAAGGGTCTATTGCTGCCTCAGGCACCTTATGGTCGTTCTCCTGTGAGTCTAGATTTTCGAATCCGACGCATTGCTGATAGTTCATTGTAACGTTCAGGGCCTCCTAATGACGATGGAAGACTCAAATTGCGTCGAGATGCAATATATCGACCTCCAGTCGACTTGTCTCCAAGGGTCTATTGCTGCCTCGGGCACCTTATGGTGTTCTCCTCAGAGTCTAGATTTTCGAATCCGACGCAAAACTGATAGTTAATTGTAACGTTCAGGGCCTCCTAATGACGATGGAACACTCAAATTACGTCGAGATTCAATACATCGTCCTCCAGCCGACTTGTCTCCAAGCGTATATTGCTGCCTCGGGCACCATATGGTCCGTCTCTTACGACTCTAGATTTTCGTATCCTACCCAAAACTGATAGTTAATTGTAACGTTCAGCGCCTCCTAATGACGATGGAACACTCAAATTGCGTCGAGATTCCTTACATCGTCCTCCAGCCGACTTATCTACAAGGGGATATTGCTGCCTCGGGCAACTTATGATCCGTCTCCTGTGAGTCTAGATTTTCGTATCCGACGCATAACTGATGCTTAATTGTATTGTTAATGGCCTCCTAATGACGATGGAACACTCACATTGCGCCTAGTTTCAATACATCGTCCTCCAGCCGACTTGTCTCCAAAGGTCTATTGCTGCCTCGGGCACCTTATGGTCGTTCTCCTGTGAGTCTAGGCTTTCGTATCCGACACATAACTCATAGTTAATTGTAACGTTCATGGCCTCCTAACGAAGATGGAACACTCACATTTCGTCGAGATTCAATACATCGTCCTTCAGCCGACTTGTCTCCAATAGTCTATTGCTGCCTCGGGCACCTTATGGTCGTTCTCCTGTGAGTCTAGATTTTAGAATCCGACGCAAAACTGATAGTTAATTGTAACGTTCATGGCCTCCTAATGACGATGGAACACTCTGATTACGTCGAGATTCAATACATCGTCCTGCAGCCGACTTGTCTCCAAGGGTCTATTGCTGCCTCGGGCACCTTATGCTGGTTCTCCTGTAGGTCTATATTTACGGATCGGATGCATAACTTATAGTTAATTGACGATGGAACACTCAAATTGCGTCGAGATTCAATATATCGTCATTCAGCCGACTTGTCTCCAAGGGTCTATTGCTGCCTCGGGCACGTTATGGTCGTTCTCCTGTGGTTCTAGATTTTCGTATCCGACGCAAAACTAATAGCTAATTGTAACATTCAGCGCCACCTAATGACGATGGAACACTCAAATTGCTTCGAGATTAAATACATCGTCATTCAGCCGACTTGTCTCCAAGGGTCTATTGCTGCTTCGGGCACCATATGGTCAGTCTCCAGTGAGTCTAGATTTTCGTATCCGACGCAAAACTGATAGTTAATTGTAAGTTTCGGCGCCTCCTAATGACGATGGAACACTCAAATTGCGTCGAGAATCAATACACCGTCCTCCAGCCGACTTGTCTCCAAGGGTCTATTGCTGCCTCGGGAACCTTATGGTCGTTCCCATGTGAGTCTAAATTTTCGAATCAGACACAAAACTTATAGTTAATTGTACGGTTAAGGGCCTCCTAATAACGATGGAACACTCAAATTTGGTCGAGATTCAATACATCGTCCTTTAGCCAACTTGCCTCCAAAGGGATATTGCTGCCTCCGTTACCTTATGGTCGTTCTCCTCAGAGTCTAGATTTTCGAATCCGACGCATATCTGATAAATAATTGTAAGGTTCAGTGCCTCCTAATGACGATGGAACACTCAAATTCCGTCGAGATTCAATACATCTCCCTCCAGCCGACTTATCTACAAGGGGATATTGCTGCCTCGGGCAACATATGATCCGTCTCCTGTTAGTCTAGATTTTCGAATAAGACGCAAAACTGATGGTTAATTGTGACGTTAATGGCCTCCTAATGACGATGGAACACTCAAATTGCGTCTAGATTCAAGACATCGTCATTCAGCCGACTTGTCTCCAAGGGTCTATTGCTGCCTCGGGCAAATTATGGTCGTTCTCCTGTGAGTCTAGTCTTTCGAATCCGACGCTAAAGTGATTGTTAATTGTAACGTTCAGGGCTTCCTAAGGACGATGGAACACTCAAATTACGTCCAGAATCAATACATCGTCCTCCTGCCGACTAGTCTCCGAGGGTCTACTGCTGCGTTTTCGGGCACCTTATTGTCGTTCGCCTGTGGGTCTAGGTTTTCGAATCCGACGCATAGCTGATAGTTAATTGTAGCGTCAGCGCCTCCTAATGACGATGGAACACTCAAATTGCGTCGAGAATCAATACATCGTCATTCAGCCGACTTGTCTTCAAGGGTCTATTGCTGCCTCTGGCACCTTATGGTCGTTCTGCTATGAGTCTAGATTTTAGAATCCGACGCAAAACTGATAGTTAATTTAACGTTCAGGGCCTCCTAATGACGATGGATCACTCAAATTACGTCGAGATTCAATACATCGTCCTCCAGCCGACTTGTCTCCAAGGGGTATTGCTGCCTCGGGCACCATATTATCCGTCTCCTGTGAGTCTAGATTTTCGTATCCGACGCAAAACTGATAGTTAATTGTAAAGTTCAACGCCTCCTAATGACGATGGACCACTTAAATTGCGTCGAGATTCAATACATCGTCCCCCAGCCGACTCGTCTCCTAGGGTCTATTGCTGCCTCGAGCACCTTATGGTCGTTCTCCTGTGAGTCTAAATTTTCGAATCAGAGGCAAAACTTACATTTAATTATAACGGTAAGGGCCTCCTAATGACGATGGAACACTCAAATTTGAGATTCAATACATCGTCCTCCGGCCGACTTGCCTCCAAGGGGATATTGCTGCCTCCGGGACCTTATGGTCGTTATCCTCACAGTCTAGATTTTCGAATTCGACCCCAAACTGATAGTTAATTGACAAGTTCTGGGTCTCCGAATGACGATGGAACACTCAAATTGCGTCGCGATTCAATACATCGTCCTCCAGCCGACATGTCTCAAAGGGTCTACTGCTGCCCCTCGCTGCACCTGTGCGTCTAGATTTTCGAATCAGACGCAAAACTGATAGTTAATTGTAACGTTCAGGGCCTCCTAATGACGATGGAAGACTCAAATTGCGTCGAGATGCAATATATCGACCTCCAGTCGACTTGTCTCCAAGGGTCTATTGCTGCCTCGGGAACCTTATGGTGTTCTCCTCAGAGTCTAGATTTTCGAATCCGACGCAAAACTGATAGTTAATTGTAACGTTCAGGGGCCCCCTAATGACGATGGAACACTCAAATTACGTCGAGATTCAATACATCGTCCTACAGCCGACTTCTCTCCAAGCGTATATTGCTGCCTCGGGCACCATATGGTCCGTCTCTTACGACTCTAGATTTTCGTGTCCGACCCAAAACTGATAGTTAATTGTAACGTTCAGCGCCTCCTAATGACGATGGAACACTCAAATTGCGTCGAGATTCCATACATCGTCCTCCAGCTGACTTATCTACAAGGGGATATTGCTGCCTCGGGCAACTTATGATCCGACTCCTGTGAGTCTAGATTTTCGTATCCGACGCATAACTGATGCTTAATTGTATTGTTAATGGCCTCCTAATGACGATGGAACACTCACATTGCGTCTAGTTTCAATACATCGTCCTCCAGCCGACTTGTCTCCAAAGGTCTATTGCTGCCTCGGGCACCTTATGGTCGTTCTCCTGTGAGTCTAGGCTTTCGTATCCGACACATAACTGATAGTTAATTGTAACGTACATGGCCTCCTAACGAAGATGGAACACTCACATTTCGTCGAGATTCAATACATCGTCCTTCAGCCGACTTGTCTCCAATAGTCTATTGCTGCCTCGGGCACCTTATGGTCGTTCTCCTGTGAGTCTAGATTTTAGAATCCGACGCAAAACTGATAGTTAATTGTAACGTTGAGGGACTCCTAATGACGATGGAACACTCTAATTACGTGGAGATTCAATACATCGTCCTCCAGCCGACTTGTCTCCAAGGGTCTATTGTTGCCTCGGGCACCTTATGCTGGTTCTCCTGTAGGTCTAGATTTACGGATCGGATGCATAACTGATAGTTAATTGACGATGGAACACTCAAATTGCGTCGAGATTCAATACATCGACATTCAGCCGACTTTTCTCCAAGGGTCTATTGCTGCCTCGGGCACGTTATGGTCGTTCTCCTGTGGTTCTAGATTTTAGAATCCGACGCAAAACTGATAGTTAATTGTAACGTTCAGCGCCTCCTAATGACGATGGAACACTCAAATTGCTTCGAGATTCAATACATCGTCCTCCAGCCGACTAGTCTCCAAGGGTCTATTGCTGCCTCGGGCACCATATGGTCCGTCTAGATTTTCGTATCCGACGCAAAACTAATAGCTAATTGTAACATTCAGCGCCACCTAATGACGATGGAACACTCAAATTGCTTCGAGATTAAATACATCGTCATTCAGCCGACTTGTCTCCAAGGGTCTATTGCTGCTTCGGGCACCATATGGTCAGTCTCCAGTGAGTCTAGATTTTCGTATCCGACGCAAAACTGATAGTTAATTGTAAGTTTCAGCGCCTCCTAATGACGATGGAACACTCAAATTGCGTCGAGAATCAATACATCGTCCTCCAGCCGACTTGTCTCCAAGGGTCTATTGCTCCCTCGGGAACCTTATGGTCGTTCCCATGTGAGTCTAAATTTTCGAATCAGACACAAAACTTATAGTTAATTGTACGGTTAACGGCCTCCTAATGACGATGGAACACTCAAATTGGGTCGAGATTCAATACATCGTCCTTTAGCCATCTTGCCTCCAAGGGGATATTGCTGCCTCCGGTACCTTATGGTCGTTCTCCTCAGAGTCTAGATTTTCGAATCCGACGCATATCTGATAAATAATTGTAAGGTTCAGTGCCTCCTAATGACGATGGAACACTCAAATTGCTTCGAGATTCAATACATCGTCCTCCAGTCGACTAGTCTCCAAGGGTCTATTGCTGCCTCGGGAACCATATGGTCCGTCTCCTGTGAGTCTAGATTTTCGTATCCGACGCAAAACTAATAGTTAATTGTAACATTGAGCGCCACCTAATGACGATGGAACAATGAAATTTCTTCGAGATTAAATACATCGTCATTCAGCCGACTTGTCTCCAAGGGTCTATTGCTGCCTCGGGCTCCATATGGTCCGTCTCCTGTGAGTCTAGATTTTCGTATCCGGCGCAAAACTGAGAGTTAATTGTTACGTTCAGCGCCTCCTAATGACGATGGAACACTCAAATTGCGTCGAGATTCAATACATCGTCCTCCAGCCGGGCACCTTATGGTCGTTCTCCTTTGAGTCTAGATTTTCGAATCCGATGCATTGCTGACAGGTAATTGTAACGTTAAGCGCCTCCTAATGACGATGGAGCACTAAAATTTTGTCGAGATTCAATACATCGTCATACAGCCGACTTGTCTCCAAGGGTCTATTGCTGCCTCGGGCACCTTATGGTCGTTCTCCAGTGAGTCTAGATTTTAGAATCCGACGCAAAACTGATAGTTAATTGTAACGTTCTGGGCCTCCTAACGAAGATGGAACACTCAAATTGCGTCGAGATTCAATACATGTCCTCCAGCAGACTAGTCTCCAAGGGTCTATTGCTGCCTCGGGCACCTTATGGTCGATCTCCTGTGAGTCTAGATTTTCGAATCCGATGCAAAACTGATAGTTAATTGTCACGTTCTATGTCTCCTAATGACGATGGAACACTCAAATTGCGTCGCGATTCAATACATCGTCCTCCAGCCGACTTGTCTCCGTGAGGATATTGCTGCCTCGGGCACCTTATGGTCGTTCTCCTCAGTCTAGATTTTCGAATCCGACGCAATCCCGATAGTTAATTGTAACGTTCAGGGACTCCTAATGACGATGGAACACTCAAATTGCGTCGAGCATCAATACATCGTCATCCAGCCGACTAGTCTCCAAGGGTCTATTGCTGCCTAGCGCTCCTTATGGTTGTACTCCTGTGACTCTAGATTTTCGAATCCGACGCATAGCTGATAGTTAATTGTAACGTTCAGCACCTACTAATGACGATGGAACACTCAAATTGCGTCGAGATTCAATACACGTCATTCAGCCGACTTCTCTTCAAAGCTCTATTGCTGCCTCGGGCACCTTATGGTCGTTCTCCTGTGAGTCTAGATTTTAGAATCCGACGCAGAACTGATAGTTAATTGTAAGGTTCAGCGCCTCCTAATGACGATGGAACACTAAAATTTTGTCGATATTCAATACATCGTCATTCAGCCGATTTGTCTCCAAGGGTCTATTGCTGCCTCGGGCACCTTATGGTCGTTCTCCACTGAGTCTAGATTTTAGAATCCGACGCAAAACTGATAGTTAATTGTAACGTTCTGGGCCTCCTAACGATGATGGAACACTCAAATTGCGTCGAGATTCAATACATGTCCTCCAGCCGACTAGTCTCCAAGGGTCTATTGCTGCCTCGGGCACCTTATGGTCGGTCTCCTGTGAGTCTAGATTTTCGAATCCGATGCAAAACTGATAGTTAATTGTCACGTTCTGTGTCTCCTAATGACGATGGAACACTCAAATTGCGTCGAGAATCAATACATCGTCCTCCAGCCGACTTGTCTCCAAGGGTCTATTGCTGCCTCGGGCACCTTATGGTCGTTCCCCTGTGAGTCTAAATTTTCGAATCAGACGCAAAACTTATAGTTACTTGTACGGTTAAGGGCCTCCTAATGACGATGGAACACTCAAATTGCGTCGAGATTCAATACATCGTCCTCCAGCCGAATTATCTACAAGGGGATATTGCTGCCTCGGGTAACTTATGATCCGTCTCCTGTTAGTCTAGATTTTCGAATCAGACGCAAAACTGATGGTTAATTGTGACGTTAATGGCCTCCTAATGACGATGGAACACTCAAATTACGTCGAGATTCAATACATCGTCTTCCAGCCGACTTGTCTCCACGGGGTATTGCTGCCTCGGGCACCTTATGGTCGTTCTCCTGTGAGTCTAGTCTTTCGAATCCGACGCAAAAGTGATTGTTAATTGTAACGTTCAGGGCTTCCTAAAGACGATGGAACACTCAAATTACGTCCAGATTCAATAAATCGTCCTCCAGCCGACTAGTCTCCAAGGGTCTACTGCTGCGTCGGGCACCTTATTGTCGTTCTCCTGTGGGTCTAGGTTTTCGAATCCGACGCATAGCTGATAGTTAATTGTAGCGTTCAGCGCCTCCTAATGACGATGGAACACTCAAATTGCGTCGAGAATCAATACATCGTCATTCAGCCGACTTGTCTTCAAGGGTCTATTGCTGCCTCTGGCACCTTATGGTCGTTCTCCTATGAGTCTAGATTTTAGAATCCGACGCAAAACAGATAGTTAATTTAACGTTCAGGGCCTCCTAATGACGATGGATCACTCAAATTACGTCGAGATTCAATACATCGTCTTCCAGCCGACTTGTCTCCAAGGGGTATTGCTGCCTCGGGCACCATATTATCCGTCTCCAATGAGTCTAGATTTTCGTATCCGACGCAAAACTGATAGTTAATTGTAAAGTTCAACGACTACTAATGACGATGGACCACTCAAATTGCGTCGAGATTCAATACATCGTCTCCCAGCCGACTCGTCTCCAAGGGTCTATTGCTGCCTCGAGCACCTTATGGTCGTTCTCCTGTGAGTCTAAATTTTCGAATCAGACGCAAAACTTATAGTTAATTGTAACGGAAAGGGCCTCCTAATGACGATGGAACACTCAAATTTGAGATTCAACACATCGTCCTCCAGCCGACTTGCCTCCAAGGGGATATTATTGCCTCCGGGACCTTATGGTCGATATCCTCAGAGTCTAGATTTTCGAATCCGACCCGAAACTGATAGTTAATTGTCAAGTTCTGGGTCTCCGAATGACGATGGAACACTCAAATTGCGTCGCGATTCAATACATCGTCCTCCAGCCGACTTGTCTCAAAGGGTCTACTGCTGCCCCTCGCTGCACCTGTGCGTCTAGATTTTCGAATCAGACGCAAAACTGATAGTTAATTGTAACGTTCAGGGACTCCTAATGACGATGGAACACTCAAATTGCGTCGAGATGCAATATATAGACCTCCAGTCGACTTGTCTCCAAGGGTCTATTGCTGCCTCGGGCACCTTATGGTCGTTCTCCTGTGAGTCTAGATTTTCGAATCCGACGCATTGCTGATAGTTCATTGTAACGTTCAGGGCCTCCTAATGACGATGGAAGACTCAAATTGCGTCGAGATGCAATATATCGACCTCCAGTCGACTTGTCTCCAAGGGTCTATTGCTGCCTCGGGCACCTTATGGTGTTCTCCTCAGAGTCTAGATTTTCGAATCCGACGCAAAACTGATAGTTAATTGTAACGTTCAGGGCCTCCTAATGACGATGGAACACTCAAATTACGTCGAGATTCAATACATCGTCCTCCAGCCGACTTGTCTCCAAGCGTATATTGCTGCCTCGGGCACCATATGGTCCGTCTCTTACGACTCTAGATTTTCGTATCCTACCCAAAACTGATAGTTAATTGTAACGTTCAGCGCCTCCTAATGACGATGGAACACTCAAATTGCGTCGAGATTCCTTACATCGTCCTCCAGCCAACTTATCTACGAGGGGATATTGCTGCCTCGGGCAACTTATGATCCGTCTCCTGTGAGTCTAGATTTTCGTATCCGACGCATAACTGATGCTTAATTGTATTGTTAATGGCCTCCTAATGACGATGGAACACTCACATTGCGTCTAGTTTCAATACATCGTCCTCCAGCCGACTTGTCTCCAAAGGTCTATTGCTGCCTCGGGCACCTTATGGTCGTTCTCCTGTGAGTCTAGGCTTTCGTATCCGACACATAACTCATAGTTAATTGTAACGTTCATGGCCTCCTAACGAAGATGGAACACTCACATTTCGTCGAGATTCAATACATCGTCCTTCAGCCGACTTGTCTCCAAGGGTCTATTGCTGCCTCGGGCACGTTATGGTCGTTCTCCTGTGGTTCTAGATTTTAGAATCCGACGCAAAAACTAATAGTTAATTGTAACGTTCAGCGCCTCCTAATGACGATGGAACACTCAAATTGCTTCGAGATTCAATACATCGTCCTCCAGCCGACTAGTCTCTAAGGGTCTATTGCTGCCTCGGGCACCATATGGTCCGTCTAGATTTTCGTATCCGACGCAAAACTAATAGCTAATTGTGACATTCAGCGCCACCTAATGACGATGGAACACTCAAATTGCTTCGAGATTAAATACATCGTCATTCAGCCGACTTGTCTCCAAGGGTCTATTGCTGCCTCGGGCAAATTATGGTCGTTCTCCTGTGAGTCTAGTCTTTCGAATCCGACGCTAAAGTGATTGTTAATTGTAACGTTCAGGGCTTCCTAAGGACGATGGAACACTCAAATTACGTCCAGAATCAATACATCGTCCTCCTGCCGACTAGTCTCCGAGGGTCTACTGCTGCGTCGGGCACCTTATTGTCGTTCGCCTGTGGGTCTAGGTTTTCGAATCCGACGCATAGCTGATAGTTAATTGTAGCGTCAGCGCCTCCTAATGACGATGGAACACTCAAATTGCGTCGAGAATCAATACATCGTCATTCAGCCGACTTGTCTTCAAGGGTCTATTGCTGCCTCTGGCACCTTATGGTCGTTCTCCTATGAGTCTAGATTTTAGAATCAGACGCAAAACTGATAGTTAATTGTAACGTTCAGGGACTCCTAATGACGATGGAACACTCAAATTGCGTCGAGATGCAATATATAGACCTCCAGTCGACTTGTCTCCAAGGGTCTATTGCTGCCTCAGGCACCTTATGGTCGTTCTCCTGTGAGTCTAGATTTTCGAATCCGACGCATTGCTGATAGTTCATTGTAACGTTCAGGGCCTCCTAATGACGATGGAAGACTCAAATTGCGTCGAGATGCAATATATCGACCTCCAGTCGACTTGTCTCCAAGGGTCTATTGCTGCCTCGGGCACCTTATGGTGTTCTCCTCAGAGTCTAGATTTTCGAATCCGACGCAAAACTGATAGTTAATTGTAACGTTCAGGGCCTCCTAATGACGATGGAACACTCAAATTACGTCGAGATTCAATACATCGTCCTCCAGCCGACTTGTCTCCAAGCGTATATTGCTGCCTCGGGCACCATATGGTCCGTCTCTTACGACTCTAGATTTTCGTATCCTACCCAAAACTGATAGTTAATTGTAACGTTCAGCGCCTCCTAATGACGATGGAACACTCAAATTGCGTCGAGATTCCTTACATCGTCCTCCAGCCGACTTATCTACAAGGGGATATTGCTGCCTCGGGCAACTTATGATCCGTCTCCTGTGAGTCTAGATTTTCGTATCCGACGCATAACTGATGCTTAATTGTATTGTTAATGGCCTCCTAATGACGATGGAACACTCACATTGCGCCTAGTTTCAATACATCGTCCTCCAGCCGACTTGTCTCCAAAGGTCTATTGCTGCCTCGGGCACCTTATGGTCGTTCTCCTGTGAGTCTAGGCTTTCGTATCCGACACATAACTCATAGTTAATTGTAACGTTCATGGCCTCCTAACGAAGATGGAACACTCACATTTCGTCGAGATTCAATACATCGTCCTTCAGCCGACTTGTCTCCAATAGTCTATTGCTGCCTCGGGCACCTTATGGTCGTTCTCCTGTGAGTCTAGATTTTAGAATCCGACGCAAAACTGATAGTTAATTGTAACGTTCATGGCCTCCTAATGACGATGGAACACTCTGATTACGTCGAGATTCAATACATCGTCCTGCAGCCGACTTGTCTCCAAGGGTCTATTGCTGCCTCGGGCACCTTATGCTGGTTCTCCTGTAGGTCTATATTTACGGATCGGATGCATAACTTATAGTTAATTGACGATGGAACACTCAAATTGCGTCGAGATTCAATATATCGTCATTCAGCCGACTTGTCTCCAAGGGTCTATTGCTGCCTCGGGCACGTTATGGTCGTTCTCCTGTGGTTCTAGATTTTCGTATCCGACGCAAAACTAATAGCTAATTGTAACATTCAGCGCCACCTAATGACGATGGAACACTCAAATTGCTTCGAGATTAAATACATCGTCATTCAGCCGACTTGTCTCCAAGGGTCTATTGCTGCTTCGGGCACCATATGGTCAGTCTCCAGTGAGTCTAGATTTTCGTATCCGACGCAAAACTGATAGTTAATTGTAAGTTTCGGCGCCTCCTAATGACGATGGAACACTCAAATTGCGTCGAGAATCAATACACCGTCCTCCAGCCGACTTGTCTCCAAGGGTCTATTGCTGCCTCGGGAACCTTATGGTCGTTCCCATGTGAGTCTAAATTTTCGAATCAGACACAAAACTTATAGTTAATTGTACGGTTAAGGGCCTCCTAATAACGATGGAACACTCAAATTTGGTCGAGATTCAATACATCGTCCTTTAGCCAACTTGCCTCCAAAGGGATATTGCTGCCTCCGTTACCTTATGGTCGTTCTCCTCAGAGTCTAGATTTTCGAATCCGACGCATATCTGATAAATAATTGTAAGGTTCAGTGCCTCCTAATGACGATGGAACACTCAAATTCCGTCGAGATTCAATACATCTCCCTCCAGCCGACTTATCTACAAGGGGATATTGCTGCCTCGGGCAACATATGATCCGTCTCCTGTTAGTCTAGATTTTCGAATAAGACGCAAAACTGATGGTTAATTGTGACGTTAATGGCCTCCTAATGACGATGGAACACTCAAATTGCGTCTAGATTCAAGACATCGTCATTCAGCCGACTTGTCTCCAAGGGTCTATTGCTGCCTCGGGCAAATTATGGTCGTTCTCCTGTGAGTCTAGTCTTTCGAATCCGACGCTAAAGTGATTGTTAATTGTAACGTTCAGGGCTTCCTAAGGACGATGGAACACTCAAATTACGTCCAGAATCAATACATCGTCCTCCTGCCGACTAGTCTCCGAGGGTCTACTGCTGCGTCGGGCACCTTATTGTCGTTCGCCTGTGGGTCTAGGTTTTCGAATCCGACGCATAGCTGATAGTTAATTGTAGCGTCAGCGCCTCCTAATGACGATGGAACACTCAAATTGCGTCGAGAATCAATACATCGTCATTCAGCCGACTTGTCTTCAAGGGTCTATTGCTGCCTCTGGCACCTTATGGTCGTTCTGCTATGAGTCTAGATTTTAGAATCCGACGCAAAACTGATAGTTAATTTAACGTTCAGGGCCTCCTAATGACGATGGATCACTCAAATTACGTCGAGATTCAATACATCGTCCTCCAGCCGACTTGTCTCCAAGGGGTATTGCTGCCTCGGGCACCATATTATCCGTCTCCTGTGAGTCTAGATTTTCGTATCCGACGCAAAACTGATAGTTAATTGTAAAGTTCAACGCCTCCTAATGACGATGGACCACTTAAATTGCG